>NW_022437041.1:5480335-5583570 GCF_009761245.1 Sapajus apella | reverse complement strand
TGTTGCAAATGGAGCAATAGTTCTTATGAAATTTGCTTTCTCAGCTTCCCTTTACGGGTCTTACAGGTGCTATAAAAACATTAGATTATTTAACAAGAGAATGAGGAGAGGTAGAAGAGAGAGGAAAAGGGCTTATCCCAGCGATTTGGAGATTGTTGAATGGTTATTAAGAAATGGGTGAATGAAGCAAACAGTGATAGGAGTAAACAATAGGGAAGAAGGGGAGAGTCAAAAGACTCATCCCTGCAGGTGGAAATCTTTAGATGGCTGTTCAGAAATGGGATAAATGATGCACACTGATGAGGTGAAAGCAAAAGTCTTAATACAGCACTATACAAGGGTGGGTGGACCAAAGGGACCCTCTGCCAGTCTCTCAATATGAAGGGGCCCCAAACAAGTTCTATTTACCCCAATTTTGAGACAGAGCAGAGACCCCCACTTTGGAGTCTGTGGGTCTCCAGTATCTTGAGTTTCTTCAAAAAACGTTTCAGGAAACTAGGTAGCCCCGAAAAGTAAATAACTTGATAAACAAAAATCTAATAATAACTGAAAACAATAGCCAAAGAAGTTAGAATCACAGAACATTTGTTTCTCCTATAAAACCTAAAAATAACATAGTAATATATGTCTGAGTTGTTTTTCAGAAATCCAGACACCCCCCACCCCGCCCACAAAATGGATCCACTGGCATATAAACCTCAGATAAGGGAGAACTGAGGACTGAACTCTAACTATGATTCTTGGTTTTAAATTTCTTCCTGATGGGCCTGGAGGAAGTCACACCCATATGCCAGAAGTAACGTTCTTTTCTCCTGACCTCAAATTATAAAAACGAAGCTTCTATTTGTTAACCAATTACAAACTAAAAAATCTTTAAATTTACTTATGTCCTGGAAGTCCCTGCTTCAATATATCCTGCCATTTTAGGCCAAAACCAATGTACACTCTCCATGCATTAATTTATAATTTTGCTTATAACGTCTGCCTTCCTAAAATTTCCCCTGCCTTTAAAAACCCTTGCCTTCCAGGAAGGTTGGAACTTAAGTGTTAGCGGCCTGATCCTTCTTGCATGGTGCCCTGCAAATAAAACCTTTCTTTCTCCTACTACAAACCTTGATGTAAATATCTGGTCATAATGCACCAAGCAAGTGGACCCCAGTTTAGTTCATAAAAGTTTGGGGATTTTAAAAAGCTGGAAGGGAAATATTACAATGAGAGACTGGTCTGTAGTCATCTGGGGCAATAGACAGGCAGACTAATCAAAATAATTATTGACAAAAGGGTCAGAGTTTCTTAGCTTGACCCCCCTGCTGCAAACCCCAAATCTTTTGCAAATGAACAGGTAAAACAGTGAAGAGAAGGTTATGGAACTTTTTGACGCTGGAGCGTCATGCACTGTGGTAGCAAAATTCGTTGGTGAAGCCCTAACACAGACTATAGTTAGACTGAAAGAATATAGAAATGCAAGAGCTAAGAGTAATGTCCTTTTAAAATAATATTTGGTTTTTGTCCCCAGTTCCTGACACAGCTTCTAAAATGACTGAAATTTCCTGAGTGATAGGAGCATCTTTTGTTATTCATAACAAGCTCCTTCCAACGTGACTGCTGGTGGGTCCTTAGATCACTTTGGGATGAGGGCAGTTTGCCAAAGAAACCAACCATGTGATTAGAGGCTTGAAATGTTCAGCCTCATGCCTCCCCACCTCTGGAGAGAGGAGAAAGGCTGGAGATTGAGTTAATCACCAATGAGCAATAAGTTAAACAAGGATGCCTATATAATGAAAACTCCATAAAAACCCATAGCAGTGGGGGTTCAGAGACCTTCCGGGTTGGTGAAGACATCACGGTGCTGGGAGAATGGCATACCCAAAGGGGCCCTGGGAGCTGCGCATTTCTCAACCCTAATATCTTGCCCTGTGCACCTCTCCCATGTGGCTGTTCCTGAGTGCTATCCCTTATAATAAAACAATATAAGTAAGCAAAGTATTTTCCCGAGTTCAGCCAACTAATGATTGATCATGAGGAGGGGGTTGTGAAAACTCCTGATTTGTAGCTGGTCGATCAGAACTGCTACCTAAAATGGGCAAAGTTGTGTCATACTGAAGCCTTCAACTTGTGGGACCTGACACTAACTCCATGTGGATAGCTATCGGAATTGAATTGAATCTTTGGACTCCCAGTTGGTGTTGGAGAATGGGAGAAATGGTTGGTTTCTAAGAAAATACTCCAGAGATGGCAAGACAACAAATAGCAGAATTAGCTTTCCAAGATCTTGAGAAACAGCACTATTAGATACAAAATATAAATGTGTTTAAAGTACTAAATATAATACAAATCATGAGAAAAACTACATTTTTAGAAGTTGCTTTGAAAAGGATTTTAAACACATGGACTCATAGAAGGGAACAACACACACTGGGGCCCCATAAGCCAAGTTTATCTATATAACAAACATGTATCTCTGAACTTAGAATAAATGTTAAATTTTAAAAAAAGGGCCAGGTGCAGTGGCTTATACCTATAATCCTAGCACTTTGAGAGGCCACAGCAGGCAGATTGTCTGAGCTCAGGAGTTCAGGACCAGCTTGGGCAACACGGTGAAACCCCGTCTCTACTAAATACAAAAAATTAGCTGGGCATACTGGGTTGTGCCTGTAATTCCAGCTATTTGGGAGGCTGAAACAGGAGAATTGCTTGAACCCAGGAGGCGGAGGTTGCAGTGAGCTGAGATTACACCACTGCACTCCAGCCTGGGTGACAGAGAGAGACTCCATCTCAAAATAAAAATAAAAGTAAAAACATTTTAAAAAAGCAAATTACATAAAAAAAGAAGATCTCAAGAGAACTTCTAGGAGTGGAAGAGCAATTATTGGAATGAAAATCTTGAATCTATTAAGGAGTGATCTAGGCAGAGCTAAAGGGAGGATGAGAATGCAGATCTGAGAAAATGTCAAAATGAAGCAGAGACAAAGACATGGAGAATTTAATAAGCAGCCTCAATGATGTGGAGGACAGAATAAATAAAAGTAACAAATGTCCAGTTAAAATTCTTAAATGAGAGAATAGAAAGAATCAGGGACTAAAGTATTAAAACGGAATGGATGACAGTTTTTCAGAATTGATGAAAGATTTGACCCCTTAGATTATGAGCACAGTGACTGAGCAGGTTAAGAAAAAAAAAATTATACCTAGACACATCTGTAAACTGTAGAACATCAAACGAAAACATGATGTTAAAAGTATCAGAGATAAGAGAAGATGATCTACAAAGGAATGAAATCTGACTTCCCAACAGCAATGACACAAGTCAGAAAGCAGTGAAATAATATTTTTAAGGCACCAATATTTTAGCTTAGAAATTTATAACCTGTTGAACTGTTATCTAAGAACTAGGGTAAATTAGAGACATTTTAGACAATCAGAAATGAAGGGAGTATACTGCCATCAGACTCTCACTTTGGGAACTTCCAAAGGATACCCTTTAGAAGGAATGAAATAAAATTCAGAAGAACTGAAATCTAAGAAAAAATTGGTAGACATGTATATATAATAATTATAGATAAATGTTGACTATGTAAACATAATTATGACCATAATAACTAACTTAAGGAGGGTTTCAAGAAAAATATCAAGTTAGAATAAAAATATATTATGTATAATATTAGGAGGTGATTTTTGTTTAAGTATTCTTTGACGTTTATCCTGTTCAGTAGATAATCATTAAACTCTAATTCTGTTATCAATGTATACAATAAAAATATAGTTTATAATTTTCAAAACTGTAAAGGAGAAAAAAATGAAGAAAAAAAACCTTGAAGAATATGAAAGAAGGCAGGTTTGGAGGGGAGAAAAGCATGTGGACTAAAGCCTATAATATGGTAGAAATAAACCAAACACAACACAAAAATCAACGAAGATATATTTAGCACTTACTATTTGTCAGGCACTATTTAAGCCAATGGTGAACAGACAGAGATTTCCATGTTTCAGCAACTTATACTCTGGCAGAAAAACTCAATCAATCAACTCAGGAATTAGAATAAGCTTGCTTATTCAAGACAGAGATTGACTACATAAATAAGTAATTAAATAAATAAAAGTCAGCTGTGTGTTATTTTTAAGAGAATATTTTAACATGAAGGCATAAAATGTTGAAAGTAAAAATATGTGAAAAGAAATACTAGAAAAATACTAATCAGAATAAAATTAGTGAATTTATATTAACATCAGACAAAATAGATTTTAATACAAAAAACATTAACATTAAGGTGAAGAGTGTAATTACATAATGATAACATTCAATTAATAATCTTAAAACAGTAGGCACGTTGATGCTGAAACAAAAAGTGGAAATTGACAAATTATAAGAATAATTGACAAATCTACTGCCATTTTGGATTACTGTAACATCTTTTTTTCCTGTATGCTGACATCAAGTAGACAAAAAATTGTAGCATCTAAAAGATAGGAGTAATTTTCAAGCTTGATCAGTCTAATGAATGCATTAAAAAACCCTGCATTCAACGATTAAAAAATGACATTCTTCTTGAGGACAAATGGTATATTAATGAAAGTTGACCACATATCAGGGCATAAACCAACCTTAACAATTTCAGGAATTATTAAAATTTAGATTATGTTTTTGAACATGATGCAATTAGGTTAAAAATCAATAATAAAGATAGCTAAACATTTCTATAAATTCAGATATTAAAAACTGTATATTTAAATAAGTCATGGCTCAAAGAAGTTTTCATAATGAAAGAAAATATTTTAAGATGAAATACAATGAAAATGTTTTTCAAAATTTGTGGGGCACAACAAAAATCATTCTTGGAGAGCGATTTATAGTCTTTACTACAAACGAGGGGGAATGTTGAAAATTAATGACCTCGGAATTCAGTGAAGAAAATTAAGCAATAACAGAATAAGTTCCCAAAACATGACATAAAATAATAAATATAAAAGCAGAAAGGAGTTACACATAAGAAAAAGGATACCATAAAAAGGTCTGAGAATGTCAAAACATCTGGCATAATACGAATAAATGACAACATTTTAAACCTGATAAAGAAGACTTATCAAAAATCTACAGCAAACTTTATGCTTAGTGGTGGAAATTCAAGCCTTTTAACTCTGGAACAACATGTGAATGCCTGGTATCACTCCTTTATTTAACCTTGTGTGTGGTCCTGGCCATAACAGTAGAAGCATCAACAAAGAAGCCAAAAAGAATGAATGTATGTACTTGTATGTACTGGAACAGGGATGGATTTCTTTTTTTCTTTTTTTTGAGTGGAGTATCACTCTGTCGTCAGGCTAGAGTGAAGTGGCTCAATCTTGACTCACTGAAACCTCTGCTGCCCGGGGTTCAAGTGATTCTCCTGCCTCAGCCTCCTGAGTAGCTGGGATTACAGGCTCCTGCCTGGCTAATTTTTGTATTTTTAGTAGAGATGGGGTTTCACCATCTTGGCCAGGCTGGTCTTGAACTCCTGACCTCATGATCCACCCGCCTCAGCCTCCCAAAGTGCTGGGATTACAGGGATTACCATGCCCTGCCGGATTTCTTAAATATGACACCAAACCACATGCTATTAGGCTGAGGTGGGTGGATCGCTTGAGGTTGGGCCAACATGAGATCAGCCTGGCCAACATGACCAAATCCCATCTCTACTAAAAATACAAAAATTACTCAGGCATGGTGGCATGCGCCTGTAATCCTAGCTACTCAGGAGGCTGAGGCATGAGAATCACTTGAACCTGGGAGGTGGAGGTTGCAGTGAGTCAAGATTGCACCATTGCACTTCAGTCTGGGCGACAGAGCAAGACTCCATCTCAAACACACAAACAAACAAAAAACAAATTAAAAAACCCCAAAATTATAAAATAACATTAAAATTTAAATCTCAGTTCATCAAAAGTCACCACAGAAAAGTCAAGCCCCTTACTGAGATAAAATATAAAAAACTCCAATAAATCAATAATAAAACTGTTCAAAAAGCTCGAATAAACCAAGGGTACAAACATGCAAATTGTAGTAATATAGAAACTGTGAAAATACAGTGTTTACAAATTTGAAAACTTTTTAGAACTCTTCTATTTATCCTTTAAGGAAATGTAACCACAGGACGAATAATGACAACAAAAAATTGATATCTAGAATATATAAAGAACTCTTACAATTCAAAACAGCAACGAAAAACAAGTCAATTAAAAAAACAGGAAAAGAGTTAAACAGACATTTTTTCAAAGACATAAAAATGGCCAATAAGCCCACAAAAGATGCTCAACATCACTAATCATCCAGGAAATGCAAATCAAAACCACAGTGAGATACCACTTCGTATCTGTTAGGATGGCTATTACCAAAAACCAGGAAATAATGAGTGTTGATGAGGACATGGGGAAATTGGAACACTTGTGCACTTCTGGTGGCAATGTGAAATGGTGCAGCCACTACAAGACACGACATGACACTTACTCAAAAAATAAAAAAACATAATTTGCCATATGATCCAGCACTTTATACACCAAAAATAATTGAAAGGAGGGAAATATTTGTATACCCATGTTCGTAGCAGTATTATTCACAGTAGCCAAAAGGTGGAAGCACTGTTTTTCTCAAAGGTAAAATAAAGAAAATGTGATATACACATACAATGAAATATTATTTAATATTAGAAAGGAAGGAGAATCTGACATCAGCTACAACGTAGATGAACTTTGAAGACATTATGCTAAGTGAAATAAGCCAGACATAAATGGACAAATATTATATGATTCTACCTGGAGCTGTCAAATTCATAGAGACAGAAAATACAATAGTGTTTGCTGGGGAATTTGGGAGGGGGCGGAGAAGAAAATGCAGAGTTATTATTTAATGGGGAGAGTTTCAGTTTAGGAAAATGCAGACGTTGTGTAGATGGATGGTTGTAATGGTTGCACAGTAGTGCGAATGCAGTGAATGTCACTGATCTGTACACTTAAAAGTGTTTAAAATGGTACATTTTATGTCATGTATATTTTACTACAATAAAAAAGGAATAATAAATTTATGACAGTGATTACCTCTGGAGGGGAGGGAGGAGATTAGGATCAGAAAAATCTTGGGAACTTCAACTATACAGTGCTTTTAATGCTTTATTTCTCAAATAAGATGGTAATTATGTAGGTGCTCATTATATTATTTTTGTGTCTTTCAGCACATTTCAAATATTACATAACTAAAAAAATAGAAGCTTCTGATTCTTGTAATCTCAGAATAGATGATTTGGACCACCAACCTTCTTTCTGAAGACAGCTAATATTCCTAGAAGAAATCTAAAAAGTAGATTTTTCTAAGAACATCAAAGAGCTAATAAGAAGGAGGAGGCAGAGCAAGATGTCCAAATAGAAGGCTTCAGTGATTGTCTCCCCAACGGGACACCAAATTGAACAACTATCCACACAAGAACACCTTCATAAGAACAAAAAATTAGGTGCGCTATTACGGTACTGGGTTTTAACATCATATCAAGGAAAGAGGCACAAAAGAGGGAAGGGAAGATAGTTTTGAATTGCTGATGTCACCCTTCCCCCATTCCCTGGCAGCAGCCAAGTGATACAGAGAGATACTCTGTGTGCTGGGAGGAGGAAGGACACAGTAATTGTGGGACTTCGTATTGGAACTCAGCGCTGCGTTAATCACAATGCAGAGCAACATGGGGGCAGAACCCAGCCGGCACCCATGGAGGGAGCATTTAGAACAGCCCTAGCCAGGAGGGAATCCTCCATCCCAGAGGTCAGAACCTGAATTCTGGCTAGCCCCACCACCATGGGCTAAAGAAGCGCTGGGGTTCTAAATAAACTTGAAAGGTGGGCTAGGCTACAAGGACCTCAGTTCTTGGGTAAGTCCTGGCGCTGTGCTGGGTTTGGAGTCAGTGGACTTGGGGTACGTGACGCCTAGTGAGACACTAGCTGGGGTGGCCATGGGAGTTCTTGTGTCACTCCTTCCCCAACCACAGGTAGTGCAGCTCACAGCCCTGGATGGACTCCTTCCTTCTACTTCAGGAAAGGAGAGGGGTAATTAAGGAAGACTTTGTCTTGCAACTTGGAAAGCAGCCTAGCCACAGGATAGGGCGCTAGGCTGAGTCCTGAGGCCCCTATTCTCTCAGACAGCGTGCCTAGCCAAGCCGAGGGATTTCATCAACACCAGACCTGTCTATTCACAGCACAGAATATTATACAGCAATGAAGATTAATAAACTAATGCTTTTCGCAACGTGGAAGAATTTCATAAACACATTATTGAGCAAAAGAAGCCAGATACAAAGGAGCATCTACTCTGTGATTTCACATGTATAACATTTCAAAGCAGGCAAATTGAATTCTAAAGTTTAGGAATAGGTAGGTGGCAACATTGTAAAGTAAGAAAGTAATGACGCTAAACTTTAGGACATTAGTTACCTTGGGAGGGGGTAGGGAGTTGCTTGAGATTAATAAAGGACCAGTAAAAGTCTTTTTTTTTTTTTTTGGTCTTGATGTTTACTTCATAATAAATTAGGTAAGCTGTATTTTAAAATGCATTTTTATATGTGTGTGGTATGAAATGTTTTTAAAAATAAAACCACTAAAAGCAAATAAATAAATAAATAAACAAATGGGTTAGATGGGGCTCTGTTTTAGCTGTCAAACGCAGTGATTATTTGTAGACCGTAAGATCATAAAGAAAATGCTCATGCTCATAAGGTGTAGGTTAATCGTGAGCCAAGTATTCGAGGAGAAATAAATAGGATTTGAATGCTGACTATGCAAAGAAAGAAAGATAAATAAAAATAAAATAAAACAAGTACAAAAAAATCCACAAAATAAACAAATTTGTAATTCTGTGCAAAATAGTCAATTTTTAAAAAATGGTCGAATTTTTAAAAATTGTCAATTTAAAATTGTTACATGCTACTGAGAGTTCAGTCTTCAGGGATTTTCATGCTTGGCTGCATGACTTATTAGATGGCAGAGCCTAATGATTAACTATATTGTTACAGAGAGGCTACATTAGAAAGCATAAGTAAAGCGATTCAGGAAAAATAAAGTGTAAACGGTTGGGCACTTACCTCACTCACATTGAGAACTCCCTCACCTGCTAAAATGAGTTCTGCTTGTTTGGAAATGGTCACGGGGCTTTCTCATGTCGATTGAGATAATGGGGATGGGTAAGAACCTGAGAAACTGGTAAGACTATCAAGAATGACACTGGAAATGGCTCATCAATTCATGAAGGAATAAATTTAGAGGACATGTCTGGATAATTGTGAGTGGAAAAGGAGATTGAGGGAAGCTACCGTGTAGATGTTTGTGTTTATGTACATGTGCATTTTACAAGGTTTTGCTGAGCATATGGATACAATACCTACATTACCTGTTTAATTTCTGCGACATACCCCATTACCACTGTCCTACCCTATCTCAACTCACTGGCTTTCTTGAGAGGCTGCAATAAACATTTATGTTATGTCCACTCATTTTCGGATTCTTGACCGCTGTTTCTTTAAATGCAACCTGTCTGCCTTCTTCAGTTAGCTCCCATAAGGCAATATGCTAAGCAAGATGCATTGTAGTTTCAGGGATTTCAGGTACAGTGGATGATGGAGACCAGAGGCGAACAGCGCTGTCACCTGCTACTGAAAAAAATCAAGTGAACTGCTGGTTGAGAAGTGGTTAAATGGAGGTAAACTCCATTAGATGGCACCATGCCAGAGCACCACACTTCCCACTGGAAAGATCAACAGTTTAATATTTTAAGAACAGAGAATTTAGCCCCATATGTGAGGGATTTCCTTAGCTTGGGAATGATTTTCTGATTCTAAGAAGAATTCTGTGGTGCAAATATTAGATGATTTATCATCTTATAACCAACCTGGCTTTAACACTTTCATAAATATTGGGGATGCAGACTGTTTAATTCTATAACTTTTCCTATTTGAGAAAACTAGTTACAAAGAGGAAAATAGGCTGATCTTGAAAACTCTTGATCATGATAAAATTAAAATAATTTAAAGAAGAATAAAATGAGAAATGTTAACTTTATGTTTTAGAGAACATACGAATGTATTATTCTTACTGGTAAATGATGACTGAACAAGACCAAGGTTATAAATTTCAATGAAAAGTAATTTTTAAAGGTCTATTTTAAAACAATACATTATTTATCTGAACATACATATTTACTCTTGGGATTTAAATGGCATTGGAAAGACAAAATATGACTCTATCCACCTAAGTGTTAAAGCAATTGATATCTGATGCAGAAAACTTTTCTATTAAACATTACTAGCCACAGATCCATTACTGAATATTTATTTATTTAGCAAATAAATCTTGATATTTTCATCAAGAGGAGACAGGATATGCTGATTGCATTACTTTATTATTATTAAAATACAACCATGCAAAAAATAAGAACTATGCAGAATTGCATTATTTCATTGGAATATATGAATAAAAATCTCAAGCAAAATCTTTATAAATGAAAACATAAAAATTCTGTGGCTGGGAAATTATTATTTGTTTTCTATACCCTGACTACTCTGCATGAATCAAACTAGGTTTTTTTCTTAATATTGTAAAAATAAATAGCTACACTGCTAAAAAAATTAGTAATTTTTTCTCCATGAAATATAATACAATACAGCTCTATTATAACACGACTTTAAAATTTTGGTGGGTTTTTATCATATTCCTGAAGCAGAAAAGGATGCACAGTAAGTTCCTGAGCATGTATAAACCTGGTTATTCTACAAGGCAGCTTTGAATTTTAACTCTCCCTCATCAGTTTCATAGAAATTATGAAGGTAATATAATCGTACCTGCCACTGAAAATGAATGGGTTTTCTCATGATAAATCACTGTGAAATTAACATATAATGTTATTGATTTATTCAATAAATTGTTTTAAATTTTAAACCTAAATACATTTCAGAATGAGTTAATTTTATACTTTTACCTCTTGTGTCTGTTTTTCCTGTGGAAATCCCTGACAAGGGTGACTGTGAATTGGGGGCTGGCTGGAGAGAAAATCCGGCCTGGAGGAGCTCCATTGTGAATATTTTCCCTGCTCATCAATAGCACCTCTGCCAGCTTGTGCTGGGCTCACCGCACTGTCATGTGACCAGGAAGCAATAAACTCAACACTGTCTATGCTTGACGAAGGTGACCTAAAGTTGAGCAGAGTTTCTGAGTTGGAGGTTTGTTTGCCAGCCTCCACTGGGAGAATGAAATACGTTAGTCTCCAAGTTTTAATGATAATAATTACTTCTCCAGCGAAACTTTGATAGGTAGGCTCTTCATCCAAGATCTTCAAGGTGCGGGTTGTATGACCTTCATCTGTTGACTATATATGTCTATGACTGCTATAATTTAGAAATTCTTACATATAGCCTCCATTTCTCTTGCTGCAGTGAAAGCTTCATAATTGTGTTTTATCTTTTGGAGCATCAGTATGTCTCTGGAAATATTATCTTTCTGTGGGTGGGTACAAACACATGTTTATGAGCACATCCCTCTGTAGCTGTCTGTGGAGGGGGAGTATGCGGTAGAAGAATAGACGTATGTCCAAACTCTGAGTGTTTTTGAGGCTGGAGTAGGTTGCATATGGATGAGTGTTTATTCGATCGACTTAGCAAGAGCTTGTTGTGTACACTGTAGCTGGTAGGAAGCTGCCTACTTGTTACGATGTAAGGCAGATAAATATATTAAAGTTGCCAGATTCAACAAAGAACCTCCAAATCTCAGTGGTCTGAAGAAGCATAACTGTGTTTTTCATTCATGTCAGTATTCAGAGGGTGACCATCTACATGGACATTCAGGAATCCAGCTTCTTTTGTCTTGCAATCCCTTTCCATGCTTCTCTCCCCTCAGCTAGTGGATGGGGAAACAGAATTTTACATAGAAGGGTTTTGTGGGTCAGGCCTGGAAGTGGCTTATATTATTTCTGTCTGTATTCCCTTGATGATTAGTCAGAAATCCTCACCTTACTGGAAGGGAGGCTGCAAATGGATTCTAGATATATGACTGAGGCAAAAAGAAAACACTTTGGCAAACAACTAGCCAGTTTTTGCCATATAAAGTGGCAACAACCTCTATTTCCAAAGTGCTCTGTTTATCCTACATGATTCTTTTGGTTAGAGTCAGCCTTCTATTCCACGATTAGAGCTTCGGTTTTAGTTGAACGTATTCTCTAGGAAAAGGGAAAAATCTAGTCAAATATTTGTGCTGAAGCATAAGTTACTAAAGTCGGGTCCTTTCTGAGGAGCAGGTGTATTCTCAGCACCACCTAGAGTACTGTGTAAATACATGCTTGCTGAATAAATGAAAAGATGAACAACGCCCCCCACCAGGTCCATTGTAGATCCTCTTCTTGACCTAAGGGTCCTGGCTTGCTGGACCATGCAGAAAGGGAAAAATGGTAGAGTAACATAGCCAGTTGAAGACAGGGCTACAATTACCTCCAGTCTCCTGTGGAATGGAGGGGATTTATTAAGACTCAGAAAGTTCCCAAGCCAGCGTCCCAGCAGGAGGAGAAAGTCTCAGAGAGTGGCTCTAGTTCGGGCCAACTGGTATGGTAAGGGTGGCTGGTGTGGATATGAAGAAGTAACTACGCCAAGAAACAGAGTGGAGAGCCCATGGAGGTGCCTTGGGTCACATAAATGAATCTTTCAGGTCCTGCTGAAGACACCAGAGCTGATCTCAAGTAGCACCAGCCACCTGATAAGCAGCTGTACCAGCCTGCTACAGATTGAGAAGAAGATGTCTCCCTCATGTGTACATTGACCCTTTTGGACACAGGGTATGCTTGAGCTCTATGAAAGCTGAACCAGACCACAGGGAGAAGAAAAACCCATGAACAGGAGAAAGAAGCTGGTGAGTGTGGTTAGATAGGTCCCAAAGACAGATTAATGGTAGAAATGACTGAGTTATACTGAGTGCACTGGAAGAGAATAGGTAGGTAAAAAGTATAGACTCTTATGTAAAAAGTACACCTCTGCTGTGTGACTGTCTAGTCATACCGGCTGCATGAATATATGTTACAATAAGTAGCTGAATAAATTTTCATCAGGATAGAAGCTTCCTAAATTATATCTACAAGGCTGATAATAGGAAGATGCATTAGTCTGTTCCCACGCTGCTAATAAAGACATACACAAGACTGGATAATTTATAAAGGAAAGAGGTTTAATTGACTCACAGTTCCACATGGCTGGGGAGGCCTCGCAATCATGGTGGAAGGCAAAGGAGGAAGACAGTCACGTCTTACATGGCAGCAGGCAAGAGAACTTATGCAGGGGAACTCCCATTTATAAAGTCATCAGATCTTGTGAGACTTATTCACTACCACGAGAAGAGTATGGGGGAAAACTGCCCCCATGATTCAATCATCTCCACTTGGCCCTGCCCTTGACACTTGGGGATTATTACGATCCAGGGTGAGATTTGGGTGGGGACACAGCCAAACCGTATCCGGGGATTCTGGTTTTTAGAAGCTGCCAGGAAAACAAAGTGTCTACTCTTCTAGGCCCTATCTGTCTTTATGCTACTCACTTCTTAGCTATTACCTTCGGCTACTGATGCAGCTGTAATCACCTCTCTGCATCTTCTGGGAGAGATGGCCAGAAAACAACACCTGACCTTTTTCTTCTAATGCTGTGTGCCCTCACCCAGCTTGGAATTGTCTGGGGGAAAAACAGTTCTACCTCCAAGACTGTGTACATTACAGTTAGAAGCAGTTGTTTCACCATTATTCCAGCAATGGCTTTGGGGAAAACCTTTAATTATTTGCAGCAGAGGTAAATAATGTCACCAATGCAGTAGTATTGTTAGCCCAAAGCACAGTTTCCACAGAGCAAAGAACTTGATCGGTCCCAACAAAATTTAAATCCTAGACTCCTTTCTCTACCTCACATTCGCCCTCCAGAAGCTGTCTTTTCTATGAAGATTCTCACATAGCACTAGCACATTCTAGCAGTTAGTAATTATAAAATAATAGAAACAATCATTAGTAACTTATAATTATCTTCTCTCCCAAAGTGTAAGATTCTTTAGCATGAATCGTCTTGCCAACAGATCATAATTCATCTTGATAACAGGTTTGATGGAATTACATGAGACATGAGTCTGGCTCATTAATGTTATTATTGTTTCTAAACTCTTGGCAGTGGTGCTTCCAAACTATTAATTAATCTTCATGACTTCTCTGTGAAACAGGTTAAATATAACTAAACTTATTCTACCAGAAGAGAAGTCGGGAAACTGGTGATCTCCTCAATGAATCTCTCTTCATTACCAATGGATCTGGGGGTGGAAACGGAAATCCCTGAATCAGACTCATTTTTCCATAATGCTAGATAGATATGATTATGTGCTCCTAGTGTGCCCCTCCAAAAAATCCTTTAAATATTCATAGAATAATGAATAACTTGTAACAATTAACAAAAAATATGAGTTTGAATACTTTTTCTTAACTTACTTTCTTACAAAATGCTCAAACTCAGTAAGTCAGCACAAATGGTTATTACAGCCTGTATTATGCTTTCCTCTCTTCCCTTTCTCTGCCCTCAAATTACCATTGTTTCTTAGGGATTTATAGTCAGTCATCACTAGTGGGATTTACTTAATATCTTTCTTTTGAAGAGCATGAGGCAATATGGAGAAAAATAAATCCATAGGACCTACATTTAATGTTTCTGTCACGTGGAAATAGTGTAGCTTGGTGGCTTGTTCATAGGTTCAAATCCAAGGCCTATCTAATTTGCTGTACATCTTTGGAAAAGCTATGTATCTTCTCTGGTTACTATGTTCTTGTTCCTAAATGGGAAGCATGTTACCTCATGGATTATGGGAATAATAAGAGAGAATGGATGTAGAGTGTTTGGTACCTTAAAAGTGATCAGTAATGGAGTACATTATTAACACTATAATTCAGTGACTCAGCCCCAAAGCTCTGAGAGAAGGGATGAAGGGGCCTGAATAGAAGGATGTGATATCAGGAGTATGCATTTAGAGATTTTCTTAACACGGTAGTCATTGTTAACTAGCTCCTAATTTAGTACGAAAGAAATCCTCCTTTTAAACCAAAGTAACACTTGACACACAGTAGGTAGCACAAAATATTTTTTTGCATGAATGAATGAGAACAAGTTATTTCCAAAGACGAAGAAAGGAAAAAAACGTAATACCAGTGTTGTGTCCTCTCCGGGACTGTCAGCTATCCAGATCTCATTTGGATACCAGTGATTCAAGAGCATAAGGAAAGAAGAAGATGTGAGGTGTGAGACAGTTGGGGGAGAAAGTAGAAATAGTAGGCACTGGAAAAAATGCACCAGCAGGAAAATACTATAATCATCAGATTATCCTTTACTGATAAAGGATAAGGGGAAAGATGACATTTTATCACACATCATTCCTTCATTTTTTAAACATTAGATTTTCCAGGTTTTACCCCTACTTCTTACAATATAGAAATACGAAGGTACAAGAATACTGTGCTAGAACTATAAGGCTATCCTTATTTAAAACCTTAAAAATTACTTTCCATTTCAAGTCATCAGATTAGAACAGCATACTGAAAAAAACAGAAGCAATAAAATAATAAACCAAAAAGGACCCTGTATTTGTTTGATTGGAAACAAAATATCAGCTGATAACTTGAAGATACTGAATCTTACCTGTGTAGATATACTCTGCATACGCAGGGTGAGTTTTTGTGAAAATGTCTTTTACTTTTTCTATTTTATCACCTCTTATTTTTGTCGCAAATGGTGTGTACATAACCGAGAAAGATTCAGCTCTGGTGATGGCTTCTTCAACCATGGCCTAAGAGGAAACAAACAACCCATTTGGCATCAATAACAATAGACGACTTTTTAAGATTGTAAAAAATATAATTACCTTTATGGATGACTTAAAAATCTATATACTGTACTGCAAAGATAACATATTTTGGTCTTGAATATTCATTAGAACAAAATTTTAATTAGTTCTGGAAATTCTATTTCATATTAAGAAAACCAATTAAATGAAGAAAGTTTGTAAGCAGGCACCTCTAAACTGAGCTTGTTTTAGGATAAAAATACAAGTTCTATTTCTTAAGGTGTCATTTTTACATGATTTTAAAAGTCAAATTCTTAAGTCTGACACTGTGATTAACTTACTCTTGAACAGACATTGGTGAACAATTTGTATATAGAGAGATTTCTTTCAAAAAGTAAATTAAATATCTAAAGTATATTCTGTAAATAACACGGCAAACTAGACAGACGGTATTTTTTTTTCTTTATCCAATACCTGGGAAAGCCTTTTAGAATTAAAGAAATCCTTCCTCAACTTCCTCCCAGAAAAGCTTCCCTTCCCTCCAGATCACAAGAGCCTTTTAAGATGGTTTCGGCTATTTAAGAATTTCTTTACGTTATTTCTGCTCATGTACCATTCTTGTAAAGCCCTGCCATCATCCTCAGCTTCCTGTTTTAAATAGGTCCATTAGTACTTGTAACAGACCTAAAAGAAAGTTATGTCAAGTTTTAAGGGAAATTTATTCCTTTCCTACAACTTTTCCTTCTAATGAGGCTTGAACATTGAATAAAAAGTGGAAGTGTCTATAGTTACCTCAGTTTTTGAATATACCATAAATGCATATTATAAAATGATCCATTTTTATTTATAGAAATGAAATTCTCCCTGGCAACTAAGGTACAAAGAAACAATATAGAAAAATAACAGATATAAGCTTTATAACAGAGGAAAACCATTTAACAAACAATAGTTTACATTATTACCCTTATAGTATTTTGCAAACAAGTTTTCCAGTGATAATAAAAACAGCAAGGAATTGATTTTAAACTGAGAAGTCTAAATAAACTTGTTCATTGCTTGCTTCATTTCTTAGTGATTTCCAATGCCTCTATGGTCTTCCACATTGCTTGTTAAAAAGCAGCTTTGCAATAATTTTCTGGATGCAAAGCGTCTTCCTTTCTCTGAGATTAGCTTAAAAATTATGTAAAAATTAGTGGTGGACAGATTTCTGAATGAAATTCCACAAGTTACTGGATAATTGAATGCTGGAACTTAACATTGCCTTCAACATTCTCCTGTTCAAGTTCAAGGAACTAAACGGGGAGCAGAAAACGCAAAGAGGTTCTTCCGAACCCAGAGTCAGTACACAGGTGGAGTTAGCGACGGACTGTGAGGGCATGGAAAGGTCTGGATGTGGAGACCTGGCTGCCAACTTTGGAAGGCTACTCGGGATAATGCAGGCAGCAGGTCTGGGATTCAGAGTTGTGAATTAAGAACTCAAATAAAGGCCGGTCACGGTGACTCACACCTGTAATCCCAGCACTTTGGGAGGCCAAGGTGGGCGGATCACGAGGTCAAGAGATCGAGACCATCCTGGTCAACATGGTGAAACCCAGTCTCTACTGAAAATACAAAAGTTAGCTGGGCGTGGTGGCTTGCTCCTGTAGTCCCAGCTACTCGGGAGGCTGAGGCAGGAGATTTGCTTGAACCTGGGAGGCAGAGATTGCAGTGAGCCGAGATCACGCCATTGCATTCCAGCCTGGCGACGGAGCGAGACTCTTGTCTCAAAAAAAAAAAAAAAAAAAAAAAAGGAACTCAAATAAGGTGTTCAGTCACCAGGTATTAGTCCTTTAGCAAAAATAAAGATCCTTTATATTGAGTAGAAGGAATGGTTCACTGCTGGAACTGACCCTGGGATGGGCTGTCCAGACCATCAAGCGTGTGGTTGTACATGCATGTGTGGCATGAAGAGCCGAAGAGGAAAGCTGCTCTCGACCTCAGTTCTAGGGTCAGGACTGCCTTTACCGCCTTTGTCAGCTGTTGGCTCCTGTGTCAGTTTCCTAGGATTGCTACAACAAAGTGCCACAGTCTAGGTGGCTTAAACAACAGACATTTATTTTCTTACAGTTCTGGAGCCTGGAAGTCCAAGACTGAAGTGTCATCAGGGTTGGTTTCTTCTGAGGGTCTCTCTACTTGACTTGTAGATGGCTGTCTTTCTCCTTGTCTTCACATGGTCATTCGTGTGTGTGTGTGTGTGTGTGTGTGTGTGTGTGTGTCCTGATTTCCTCTTTTTATAAGCTGCAGTCATGTTGGGTTAGGGTTCACTCTAAATCTCTCATTTTAACGCAATTACCTCTTTAAATATCCTATCTCCAACTGAGGCTGAGTGTGGGCTAATGGAACGCCGTCTCAGCCTGAGGCACTGGGGGTTAGGACTTCAACAGATGAGTTTTGGGAGGACACAGTTCAGCGCATAACAGTTCCTAACTCACAAACAGCTTTCTGATGGTCTCTGAACATCTTGCTTGCTTTGATTTCTGGATTAAAAAATTTAGCAAAGGTATCTAATCCTCCAGTTTGCTTCCAGAAAGACATTAGCGCAATCCTAGTCAGGCCAGGATAGAAGAGAGCCGCTCTCTCCACTCCATTTCTTTTCCAACTGCTGGCAGCTGAAGTGACTGCTGGCAGGGCAGCTTGGCGAAGCCATCTCACAGTGGGGATGGTGAGACTCATGCCCAAGAACCTACACCAGCTTTTAAAAAAGTGGCAGGAGTGTAGGTTTTCATGTGGCAGCTTGATCTGCTGGTGGAAGGATCTGTACTCTTGGCTTAATGCTCAAGGCATTGCCTTCAGGCCTTAACAGGGCGCTCACTCAGGATGCACTGGAGAGCGGCCGTCTCTCTCCCCACTGAGAACCAAGAGAGATGGGTTTTCCATGGCTTCTGCTCTCCAACCTGAAGATGATGGTAAGAAAGTGGGTGAGTAAATAGAGTGAGTATGTAACTTACAAATAGGAATTAAATTCTCCATGGAGATGCTTTCTTAAAGGAAATTATTATAGCCCCAGGAAGAAACAGAACAAGACAGAGTAGAAATGAGAATTCAGGTGACCTTTGCACCAGACCCTGAAACATCCCTTTGTGTTTTAACCTTCGAATATTTCTTATTCTTCCAGAGACAGACAATCTGGAAGCTTTGAACCTGTCCCACATGGCTGCCGTAAAGAACTAAAGTAACACGTATATATTTGGCATGATTGGAACCTTATTAAGAACTGATTAGTGAAATAATCTAGAAAAAAATTTAGCCTTTGTATTTAATTAAAACAGTAGGATTTTTTTTGGCTGCTTTGGTTTAGAAACCAAAAGATTAAATTTTCATTTTGTGATGATAGTAATTTGGCAATTTAGAATTGGACTTGTCTTTTTTTAAAGAATCTAATATGCGTAAATTTATAAATTATACTTAAGGACTTCAAAAACTAGAATGATTTGACATAATCATAGACATTAAAATATAAAAGATATATTTTAATTTACTTTTATCATCAAAGATTTTCTTTGATTTTGCAAGTAAAGGAAGAGACCAGACATGGAATTGTTAGTTGTGAAAAATAAGCTGTACTAAACGTGGAGATAGATTTCAAATGATACTTCTTAATTAGACATAAATATTTTGTAATTGAATCATTCTTTCTAACCTGTGAATTTCTCTGATGTCAGTAAATGCTGCAGAGAATGGGGCAAACAATTAGCCCTTGTGCCCTGTTGTTAAATGTACATTGCTGTTAATTATGCTTTCTCTGCTGTTACTCAAAAATAAGCTTTGAAATTAAGTGTTTACCTTTGGGAGCTCTAATAACTATTGTTACTCTCACATATATCAAGTTTTAAAGCTTATATTATAGTTACATAAGCCAAGAGTGTATGTGGGCAGCTCATTTTCTCTACAAACAGTGACTTATAATAATTGCTCCTTGTACGGTAGCTAAGTGAAAAGAACCCCTTGCTTAGAAATCAACTTGCTCAGGATGACTGTACAAGAGAGACCATGGGAGAGAAAGGAGGAGAGACATTCCATCAGGAGAAGAAGAAAAGCAATTAGAGGGAAACAGGATCTGGAAAAAAGAAAGAAACAAAATTTGTCTCCCTCATCTAAACTCAAGAGGGTCAATTCTTCCTGGTAAAATTTTAAGAGCACTCAAGGTGGCCAGAATAAAGCTGGCAGAAACTATAAACCTCAAACATTTTCAGGATGATGGAATCCCTCCCTCCCTTCCTCTCTTCCCTCCTTCCCTCTTTCCTTCTTTCCTTCCTTCCTTCCTTCCTTCCTTCCTTCCTTCCTTCCTTCCTTCCTTCCTTCCTTCCTTCCTTCCTTCCTTCCTTCCTTTCTTCCTTCCTTCCTTCTTCCTTCCTTCCTTCCCTCCCCTCCCTCCCTTCCTCCCTTCCTCCCTTCCTTCCCTCATTCCTTTCTTCCCTCCCCTCCCTCCCTTCCTTTCTTCTGGAGGAGGAGTTCAGCAAATTCAAACTTTTAAACTATGTCCTTGGTGAAAGCGGTTTAGTAAAAGGGAACCTTGTCACTTGTAATTAGGAAATGTGATGATGATGATTACAGATTATCATCAAATTATTCCTTTATTGTGTCCAGCTTTAGGGTTGACCATAATTGTAGTAAATTGATTTACTTAGAGGATTAGGAATCTTCCAGCCCAATTTCTTGAGATTAGGAGAGGCTTAAGTGACTTTTCCAAGGACTTCGTTTTTATTTGTTTGCTTTTTTTGTTGTTGTTTGTTTGTTTTTGAGACAGAGTCTTGCTCTGTCACCCATGCTGGAGTGCTGTAGTATGATCTTGGCTCACTTCAACCTCCCTCTCTGGGGTTCAAGTGATTCTCCTGCCTCAGCCTCCTGAGTAAGTGGGACTACAGGCACCTGCCACAATGTCTGGCTAATTTTTGCATTTTTAGTAGAGATGGGATTTCACCATGTTGGCCAGTCTAGTCTTGAACTTCTGACCTCAGGTGATCCTGCGATCTTGGCTTCCGAAACTCCTGCATTACAGACATGAGCCACTGTGGCTGGCCTTCTAAGGACTTATTCAATGACTTTAAAAAATTCTATGGAGCCGGGCGCGGTGGCTCACGACTATAATCCCAGCACTTTGGGAGGCCAAGGGGGGCAGATCACCTGAGGTCAGGAGTTCGAGACCAGCTTGACTAACACAGTGAAACCTCGTCTTAAAAAAAGAAATTCTATGGAATTGGCTAGGTGCGGTGGCTCACGCCTGTAATCCTAGCACTTTGGGAGGCTGAGAAGGGTGGATTGCCTGAGCTCAGAGTTCGAGACCAGCCTGGGCAACATGGTGAAACCCTGTCTTTACTAAAATACAAAAAATTAGGCGGGCACGATGGTGTGTGCCTGTAATCCCAGCTACTTGGGAGTCTGAGACAGGAGAATGGATGGAACCTGGGAGGCAGAGGTGGGAGGCGGAGGTTGCAGTGAGCGAAGATTGGGCCACTGCACTCAAGCCTGGGCAACAGAGTGAGACTCCATCTCAAAAAAAAAAAAAAATTTCTATGGAATTTAGAATTAGTGTCACTAATATTATATTTCACTTTTTGTTTTTTTTTTGAAAATTATCACTTTACTTCACAGGCACGTAATAGGCATTTTCCAGACTCCCTTACAGTGAATTGTGGCTCAATGTGGACCAATGCAATGGAGGCGGGAGAGACATTAACTTTCTTCAGGCCTGGCCCATGAAACTGCCTACGTAATCATCTACAGCTAATGCTTGACTTACGACCACGATTGGTTCCGACAGACCGGTCGTAACACGATTTGGTCGTAAGTTGAGTAGGCTATATACACGCGGAGATGGTAGTGCTGCCGGAAGCTGGTCCACATTGTCGTACGCCCAGCTGGGCAACGTTTGCGCTGCCAGACCCGGAGCAGTCGCGGCTAGTGATTGTGGTCGTAAAGTCGAATGGTCGTAAGTTGCATAGGTCGTAAGCCGATCAATACCTGTATTTTCTTTTCCTGTCAGCTGCCTTGAGAAAGAGGACTCGGCCAGGCGCGGTGGCTTATGCCTGTAATCTCAGCACTTTGGGAGGCCGAGGCGGGCGGTCATTTGAGACCAGGAGTTCGAAACCAGTCTAGACAACGTGGTGAAACTCCGTCTCTACTAAAAATATAAAAATTAGCTGGGGGTGCTGCTGGGTGGTTGTAATCCCAGCTACTTGGGAGGCTGAGGCAGGAGAATTGCTTGAGCCCGGGAGGTGGAGGTTGCAGTGAGCAGAGAACACACCACTGCACTCCAGCCTGGGAGACAAAGCAAGAATCTGTATCCAAAAAAAAAAAAAAAAAAAAAAGAAAAGAAAAAAGAAAGAGGACTGACAGATGGGAAGGAAGATGACACTGCACTGTGGAAGCAGGGTGGGTTCTCAAGTTGCTGATTACAGTAGATCCGATCAGAAACACCCACATTCGACTACGAGTGAGAAATCGAACTTCGTTGTTTTAAGTTTCTGATATTTGGGGTTGTTTGTTACAGTAGCCTACCCTAATATACTGAAACTAATAAATAAAAGTTAGAATCTTTCTCATAATCCATTTTTAGCTACTAAGACTTGTGTATTATTTTGGAAAGTAAAGAAAAACATGGCATTTAAAGAGATGAAACAAGCTTTTATTTACAAGTGTGAGAAATGCTTTAAATATGCTATTTCCTTGAGTCCTCATCAAACCCATGTAGGTAGGTATTACTAGTGATGGAATATTACAGTTTTATTT
Source organism: Sapajus apella (assembly GCF_009761245.1). Classification (NCBI taxonomy): domain Eukaryota; kingdom Metazoa; phylum Chordata; class Mammalia; order Primates; family Cebidae; genus Sapajus; species Sapajus apella. The sequence goes on along the minus strand of NW_022437041.1, from coordinate 5,560,959 downwards.
TCAGAGTTAATATTATTAAATTCAAAGAAGCAGTGCTATACTTGCAAGCTATAAATGATTGAGATAGGTACTTTTAGTATTTAATGGCTAATAAAGCTCTTTGTTATTACATTAATAATAATGCAATTTTAAATGATGATAATACTTTTCTAGAAAATGGAAAAATAAAATTTTCTGAGCAATGTTATTCAAATTCAATTTAAAAAATATACATATTGGTTTAATTTGGAAGATTTCAATATTCTTGAAATTTAGAATTGACTTTAAAAACAGATTTTCCTAAATGTGTTACCTTGCGACAACTCTATAAATCCAATCACTGTATTATTTATGTAATAGTGAAGATTTACATTGTTATGATGATTTTATTAATATAATGGTGTGTCAGAATAGAATATATAATAATTGATTGTTTGTCCTTTCTGCAATGATCAACATTTTGATGCTAAAATATTACTCTGGACTTACGGAGGCTCTTTTATGAAACGACATTCACTATAAGTTTCATTTTTTCTTAATATAAGAGAATATTTGGCAGCTTTGCCATTGCCTCTGTCAACCCAGTGATGTGAAAGTTATAAATATTTCATGCCGTTTAAATAAAACTATTTACATTTTATTTGCATTGTTTAGAAATCACTAAAAATTGTATAAACAAGTTACTTGTACCAAGGGAAACAGACTTTTATACAGCTTTTTTGAATTCTGTACTTTGCAACCCTTTCTGTTTAAAAAGAGTCACAATAAATATAATTTTAAATTTGAAGACTTTAATTTAGTTTTGTAGTGTGTTACTGCGATAGAATTTTAGAATGTATATATGTATATACACATGCATGTGATTGTATAAATACATTATTTACGCTCCGGTCTACCACTCAGTATGGTTAAGATCAGAGTTTCGATTATATGTGATGTCTCCATTAACTAAATACTGAATGCCTAAAATCAACTCTGCATTAATTTTTAATCATTTATATTTTATAATAAAATTTTATTTCCACGTTCCTTCAAGATAGAACTGAGGAGATAGAAAGGATCTAAAATATTATTTTATAATCACTAAACTTTATAACTAAGGAAACTAAAGCTTGGGAGTACTGGCGATTGTTCTGAGGTTAGAAAATTAGAAATGAAAGCAAGACAAGAACCCAAGTCCCCTAAGCCAGTCTTCCTTCTACAGCGAGCAATGTTTTATTTTTTTAATTAGATTGTAAATTCATGGAAGTATAAGATCAAGTATTGATTTCCTTCTTCTTTCTCCATCACTATCTATTTCTGTCTCCACAGACAGCCTGAATTCGACTCTAGCACAAACAGAGAAACAGACCACATGAAATCACAGCAAGATCAAGATCCTCTTTATAACAATCTAACACAAAATGGAATATTCAGCACTTACACCTACTGGCCACAAGCAAGACTGTTTTGTCCACTGGCCCCTCATTAGATTTAGGGCATGCTATCAACTAGCATGCCAGTGTCAAGGAGAAACATTTGTAAAAATTAAACGAAAGGCTTTTTGGTAGGGGAGCTTAAATAATAACATGCTTAGGTCGGTCTAGCTTATTTAATGGTAAAGCGTATGTAACTTATAAATAGAACTTAGAGCATGTTCTTGTTCTACAGACCCTGAGTAATTTTCTGCTCGCACATTAGAGAAACAACAGCTGAAAGAAACTCAGAGTTACAAGTGTGGGTTTCAACAGCCTCCAGACTCTTTAGGGTGCCACAGAGCTTTTATTCATGATGACTTAAAACGAATCACCAAAAGGTAACATAGGAATAAATAGCTACATTACCTGCAATTAGTTCATAAGGACAGCTGGGTGTTACTAATGAGCCTTAGCCTCTGTATTCAGTGGGAAATGTCAACACAGTTTGGGACCCTTTTTTGTCATTGTGCATTTCTTCTCTACATTTCATTTAGTTGGATGAAGGTAGGTATTTCTATTCCTAACTGAATGTTGTTTTTCGATTGTATTTCTCGACCATTGGTTTTAAATTGGGGTGTGCCTTGCCAATACACACAACTAATTTATGGCAGGGTTGGGACAAAGACCTGGTGGCTTGGTTCTCAAACTTGTATTGCCTTTTCTACTCAGGATTTGTTTTACTTTTTGGGCTACTATTTGAGATGGCTTTGAGTGGAAGGGTCAGGGATGCCTTTGAAGAGGTGTATACTGGAGAACAAGTTTAATCAGAGGCAAGATTAAGGTTTTAAGGACTAACTTTCTGTCATCAGGTAACAATGTGTTCTCAGATTCTGCCTATGCGGACTTCATTTGGGTTACTGATAAACCTGAAGAACTCATTTGTTGATTGAATGAGTCTTCGCTGTACATTGGCTGAGTGCTGTAGAAAAATTATTCTGTTAATTTGCTAAAACATTCAAATCAGTTACATCTTCGGACCTCTTACTCTGAGCCATTAGGCTATGCTGACTTGTAAATGATGTTTACAGCCCTGTCCAGCCCTAAGATAGGATTCCAAATATAGGCACAGAGCTTCAGAGGGCAGAAGCGGAATCTTTAGCAGGAAGAAGAAAGCACTAACGGAAGCTTTTAAGAAGAGCATTGTTCATCTAGGAAGTTAGTAGCTTATGACCTTGGCTGTGCTCAGGTCAAGAGAAATGAGCGTATCTGGAATCTCAGGAACGACTGTGCCATTTAAATATTACTCAAAGTTTGTCCAGGTCTTCCCCTGCCTCCCCATAACTTATTTTCTCACGAAGTTTCAGCTTTGCCTGGCAACAAGACACCTTTTATTTTTCTTTGTTATTTCTTTAATTTGCCTGCAATGAATGTCTTCCAGGTTGTGGCCTCTCCCAGAGGACTTTATATATTTTAAAAAGAACAGATCACAGGAGGATAATTTTATGGAGCAGGTGCTCTCTTTTACATGACTTCGATGCTTTCATCCTAATCTCAAGATGCCTCGCGGGGAATAATTGCACCTGTGAGAAATGCAATGGTCTTGTCAAAATACGTGTATAATGTATAGATGCACATACATTACATATATATTTCTACGTGCTTTGTGACAGGAAAAAAAGTCACAACTTCACATAATATTAAATGAAATGAGATAAAGTGCTAACTTCCAGAGACCTGCCACCATACTTCCAAGTTATGTGTCCAGTCTCTGGTTACATCTCTGATTTGCATCTTATATGAATGTTACAGCAGGCCAACCTCCACCTGATGAAGAATAAATACTAAATGTAGTGAAGGCTTGCCATGCTAAATGTGATATTTTCCATCCCTTCATGTTTGGGCTTGAAATAACCCGCCTGAGGTTTTCTGGAAGTTATTGTTTCTCATAGGTGGTTGGTTCCCGGTGTAGTCTGCATTCTATATATATAATAACACCTATGCCTTCTTGAATAAAAATAGGTTAGCTTAACAGTTACTTTATAATCCTGAGAAAAACGAAATCATGCCACATGTTAAAGGCTGACATTTGAAATGCCAAGGTCTCATTATTTGGAAGAGAGAAAATGATCATGAAAAAGAGAATGATTCAGCCCAGGTACTGACAGAGTAGGCAGTCTTCAAAAATTAGTGAAGAAAATACAATCATATGAATTCAAGAAAAGAGTAGAATTTATTTTTAATTGGTGTGCAATACCACCAAAATGATGGCTGAGTATAAATAAAAACATTAAAAGCTTTGAGCTCTACAGATTATCTTAGGCCTGGGTGAACACAGCTTAAAAAATTTCATGATTTCATGGAATTGTTATTATACATCTCCAACTGCAAAAAAAAAAGTGACCTCAATTTCTCTGCAAGCTTGTAAATCAATAACCCATAAAAATCTATGGAAAATATAAAAGATAACGATAAAACCCTCTAAATTTGGTTTTGCTCATAACAAGTTTTGATTTTCAGATGCAAACAAACACAAAGAAGGAATCAACATGTTTGTAAATTTAAACCGGAAGGCAAAGTCTCTATGAAAATAAAATAAGCTCATGGAAACCGTGCAGAATAGCCACAGGCCTCCTGGGAATCAAATATCTAGACCCAAATTTGTTAAAGTAAAAAAAAGCCTGAATTGCTTTAAATCTCTAAGCCCCTATCTTTCTCAAATGAAAGAAAATGAAAAGAAATTTGAAAGTTCCTTTTTTCCTCCCATAAAAACCATCAGAAACCCAAAAAGCTTTTTAGGAGGCAAAAACAAAAAAAGAAAGAAAAGAAAAGAAAAAGCTACATTTAAATGATGTGGGCTTCTGCCATCACCTACTAATAATACCAAAAAACCAAACCAGTAATATTTTGAAAAAAGAGACATTTCTGAAGAAGATACAAAATCAACTACTCAGGGGTGACTGAGGATTAATTTTCTTGCTTGATATGATGCCTGAATTTTTTTAGTTTGTTTATTTATTTGTTATTTTTATAGTGATGGAGTCTATGTTGCCCAGGCTAGAGTGCAGTGGCTATTCACAGTTGTGGTTAGAACCTACTACAGCCCAGAGTTCCCCAAGCAGGGCATATAACAAGAGGTGAGCGGCGGGCCAGTGAGAAGATTTATCTGTCTTTACAGCTGTTCCCCATCAATGGCATTACCTGCCTGAGCTCTGCCTCCTGTCAGAGCAGCCGTAGCATTAGACTCTTAGAGGAGCACGGACCCTACTGTGAATTGCTCAGGCAAGGGATCTAGGCTGTATGCTTCTTATGAGAATCTAATGCTTGATGATCTGTCACTGTGTCCCATCGCTCCCAGATGGGACTGCGTAGTTGCAGGGAAACAAGCTCAGGGCTCCCACTAATCCTACATTATGATGAGTTGTATAATTATTTCATTATGTATTACAATATAATCATAATCAAAATAAAGTGCACAATAAGTGTAATGTGCTTGAATCGTCTTGAAACCACCCCCCCACCCTGCTTTATGGAAAAATTGTCTTTCACAAAACCAGTCCCTGGTACCAAAAAGGTTGGGGACCACTGCTGTAGCTTCCAACTGTTCGTGGACTCAGTGATTCTCCTGAAAAGTGGGGCCGGTATCAGCTCTGACACCTGAATTTTCTAAAGAGCCTTAATTATCATCCCGCAGAAAAGGCTGATGTGCAAGTGAAGTGCGCTGCCCCTTGCAGGGCACATTTGAGGCACTGGCAAGGATTACTGCCCTCAAATTCTTGTATGATCTGAATCTGACATTGCGTTGGTAGCAGGGGACAAAGCCATTTATTTCTCAGTGAGAGCTGGGGCTTCAAAGGCAAAAAACCTCCAGAGAGGAGTCACTGTGGCTGAAATTCACAGAGGCAAAGCAATTGAGTACTCAGCCCATTTTCGAAAAATCCTGCCTGGTGGCATGTACAGGTTGGGTTGAAGTAGGAATAGCATGAGGAGAAGAGAAGAATGGGGTAGTAAGAAGCAACCCCACCGACTTGACAGTCCAGCTAAATCAGTGTCACTGTGTGTGTGTGTGTGTGTACTGAAATACCGAAATATGCACATGAATTTATATAGGTGTCTTGTTCAGGTTCTTCCCTCTCTCCCTCCTCCCTTCTTCTCTTCCTTTCTAATGCCTGCAGCACTCACAGAACATCAATAGAAGAACTACACAAAACTACACAACCAGCAAATAATGTCACGGTCACTATCTCCTTCATGGAAACACTCCACCTTGGATCAAATACATGCCCCAATTACATCTTTCATTTAAAAGTGAACCTCTCCTACTGGCTACTACCTCAAATAGCATCAAAGCAAAATGAAACACAGCTTTTAACAACGCTGGTAACCATGGAAACATATCATTAAAGAATATATAAACAGGAATGAATAATTAGATGAGAAATTTATTTCTACGTTTATCTTTTTGCAAGACCCAGGAAAGGAAGCTGTCTTTCACCTCTCACCTCAAGTTGGATACTTCCTCTTTAGCCTGTCTTTTAATTGAAAAATAAGAGAATTCATAAACTGGGGATTTTAATATTGTGTAGCTCAGCAGACAAATTTCTTTGTAGGCAAGTGACTAAAGACTATTGCATGCCCACAGTGGTCTAGATATGAGACTGAAGCAGCCACGAGGTTTGCTTTAGGGATGTGAAGAAAAATCTGACTTACACCATGGGGAGAAGGGGACAGCAGTTATTAACTGTTAGCAACGGGAAACATAAGTTGCCTAAGCAACTGGGAGGTAATCTACATAGCGGGAAAATAGAAGGGAGAATCTGGGTCTTACAAATTATTTAAATTGCATTGTCAGGTAGGCAGGATCACCTGTGCAGGCCATCCAATGTTATACCTTTGCACATAGGGCAGTCCCAAATAAACTCTATGATGGGCTAAATTGTTCGCCAACTTAAAAATTGGAAATAGCTTTTGAGACTTACGCCTGGGGTTGTGCATCAGAATCACCTGGTTAAAGGGGGACAGTAGAAAAATACAGTTTTTAGTATCCCACTCACCTCTAGCAATCTAATATTTTAAATGTTTTGCTAAGTGACTCTGATGCAGTTAGTTACTAGACTGGTGTTTAAGAACACTAACCTGGGTCAACTTCCTCTTTGGAAGGCCAACAGAAGCACGCTAGGGCCTAGAGCAATTTTGGTAGACTGAGTTGTTGGTCTGGATTTTTCTCCTCCCTCTTGCAATGTCATCTCCACCCCTTTGTGGTGGCGTTGTAGTGGGCTGTAGAATCTACAGTTTGCTCTTGGCCTTGATCATGTGGCTTGCTTTGACTAATAGAATGTTAGCAAGCATGGTATGAGCAGAGGCTTAAAATGTGCTTACGTGCTTTGTCTTTCTCTCTTGGAATCCTGCATTTTGCGTGAAAAGAACCTACATAAGGTAATCACTGGACAAAGGAGGGTGAAATATATGCGAAATACACTTGGACCTCTCTGCAGCTTGGAGCTAAGCCTAGCCAAGCCCAGCTGAGATTAGCCTCAACTAGTCAAATTTGAGCCAACGTGTTTATTTGGTAAGCCACTGAGTTTTAGAGTGGTTTGTTACACAGTATTATTGTAGCAGGAGCTGGCTAATAAAAAAAGTAGTGATTTATCAAAAATTAAGTCAGCATTGGAATTAGAAGTTAAATTTCCTGAATCTCAGGCCCAACCTTTTTCTACTGGTCCGTGACGCCTATTTTTCCTTTGCTTCCTTTCCTGGACAGGATTAAGCACAGGTGTCCATTGCCTTCGAAAGGTCCTTCTGCTTGACCTACCTCGCCTAGATTCCTGTATTTCTGCCAAGCTTTCTCGTTAGACCTTACCTTTCCCTACATCTTATTCTTATAGAATTCTGCTTTCAGCTTTCAAAGAAGACTAAGAAAGCTCAAACTAATTTTTACAGTTCTGTTCAGAGGTAACAATGTACTTAGTTAAACACTTCTAGATAAAATTTCTTCTGCATATGACCTGAGGCTGACTACAGATTCAATGCCAAAGGTAAGAATTTAAGTATGATACGTAATGGGGAAAATATTTTTGGGTGAGTGTCTTTAGTGTTTCTCAAATTATGTCTAATCCAAATACTACAGAGCCTGGGATGCTTTCAGGCACTCTTCATGCAAATAATTCAGAAACTCTCTGCCTGACAGGGCCAGATAAATAAATACACTATAAATATAGGCCACTAAGAGAAATGTTCAGATGGTATCTGCTTTGTTTCTTTCTGTGGAAAAATTTTTCACATAGAAGCAAATCTTCAGAGAAAACATATTTCTCCAGAAAATGTAGGTGTTTTGTTAAAGATAAAAATTATTTTCAGTTCCTTGACCTTACCTTGCCTGTAGTTTCATGTTGAAGATTTTATATTTATTTAGGGTTGCTATCTAATCAATTTTTACCATGTAAATGACTGATATTGGGATGATTTTGCAATATCGAGAAGAGAAACAAAGAATAGAAGAGAAAAAAGTTGTCATTATTAGTATAAGTCATCAAGTCCTGTTCAGTGTTAACTTATTCTACGTCATCCTCTGGTTTGTTTGGAGAAATCTATTCACTTGCTGCTGCCTTGATTGTCATGTTTCAAAGAAGCAGTTAGCAGGCTAAGAGCTTGGAACTTCCACGGAGACACCTGTGAGTAAGGTCTATTGGAAATCTGCAACTTTCTGCAAAAATTCTATTGATCCTGTGCTTGCTTCGGCAGCACATATACTAAAATTGGAACGATACAGAGAAGATTAGCATGGCCCCTGCGCAAGGATGACACGCAAATTCGTGAAGCGTTCCATATTTTTACATGGACACAGGGAGGGGAGCATCACACATGGGGATCTGTGGGGGGGAACTAGGGGAGAGATAGCATGGGGTGGGGAGTTGGGGAGGGATAATATGGGGGAGAAATGCCAGATAGAGGTGATGGGGTGGAAGGCAGCAAACCACGTTGCCGTGTATGTACCTATGCAACAATCTTGCATGTTCTTCACATGTACCCCACAACCTAAAATGCAATAAAATGTATATTAAAAAAAATTCTATTGATCCTAAATTCAACTGAAGCACAAAAATTGTTCACAGTTGTGAACTTAAAACACGTGCATACACAACTAGAAAAATGTTCACTGGATTCATAATCGCTGATGTTTAAAATCATAGAACTGTGCCAAAATATTTCTGTGTCAAATGTTATCGGTTTGAGCTTCATGTCAAACCAATATTTAATTTGATTGATTGATTGAACAAATCTCTATTGAGTGGCTTTTCACAATGCATTTTGATGGCAGTGCATTTTGAAAGCAGACTGACAAAAGGTGGTGTATAATTTAAGTACCTTATAGTCCGTAGCTTTTCCTGTTAAATAGTTTGTGCTACAATCTATGCTCCTTGAAGACAAGATAATGTCTATTTTGTTCAGTCCTGTATCTTCAACATACAGCACAGGGCCTTACATACAGTCATTAAGTAAATATTTGTTGAATGAGCGTGAATGGCAAATACAATTTGAGAGTAGATAATAAAGGCATCCACTAACTTCAGGAGAGTCTGGACACTATTGCAAAGGTTTCCAGCTTGAATGACCACGGCGCGGTTTACGGAGGCACTATGTCACAATAACATTGTGGGTGCTACTTTTTGCTTTGAGTGTTAGAAGCAGTAAATGCCTCCTGGCAGGCCTAATAGCAGAAAAGAAAAGGGGTTGTTACAATAGTGACAATCATGTAAAGAGATGGAGTCGTAAAAGCGTGTTAGCCTGTGGTCTGTGCACCCCTGAAGTCCATAGAAAGGTGTTAGGGACCCACGAACTATGAACCATCTTTGAGCATGTGGCTGTGGAAAATCTTTTGTCTCTCAGTTCAGCCAGCTTCTGGTTTTGTCCCTTGAGAGTAGGACTAATCACACCAAAGAGATATTTCTTTTTGGTAAGCTGCCTTTGGAAAGCATGTAGGCCATTGATAGCTTTGAGATGGGAAACATTTCAATGCCAAGTGCAACTTGAATTGGATGGGAAGTCTTGGTGTTCTCTGCACAGATGGAAGACCTGTGAAGCTGGCACTGCCTCAGTTCTGCTGCTTCACTGAAGAAAGATGCTCCACATGTCATGCTTTCTACACGGGCCTGTGTTGGTGTCAACAGCCCTTCCAACAATCCAAAAGAGGTCTTTCTACTGCTGTGAAAGTCTTCAACTTCTTCAGAGCCAAGAGCTTGAATTAGTGCCTTTTCAGTAGATCTTTGTTAAGATACAAGAGCACACCATGAGGTTCTTTCCTTTTAGAGAAGTTTGTTGACAATCCAGAGAAGAGATTTACGTGTGATTTAGTTTGGTTAATTTTTTACAATTTTTTAAGAGAAAAGAAAACTCCTTCTTAGAATAACTTGATGGCGAGAAATTCCAGGACTAGCTCTCTAATGGCTGATATCTTAGGCACATAAATTAAACAAATCTTTTGATTGAAAATGCTGAAGTTACTATTAGAGATGCTGCCAAAAAACTGTAAGCTTTTTTTTTTGTCCAAGCAGCTACTCTAAATGAGGCGACTGAAGTCAAATAACAGTATGGATTTTCCAACGCTGAAAGTGAGACTGGCGAAGTCTTGAGTTTCTGGGGACAAAAATTAACAGACACTTGGCAAGTGGCTTATCTCTCATGAAGGTCACTTTTTGTTCAGACAGCCTTAAAATGGAAACAAATTGCTGACATAGATAGCCTTGATGATCTAAGCCTAACAGAGATGACCTCATTTACTTGAGGACAAAGGAAATGACGTCTTACAAATTTAAGTTGAGAATTTTGGTAATTCTTGATTCATGCTGACCCATCAAAGATACTGTGTAGTCCTGGAGCTCTGACTCCACTTGCCGGTAGAGACTTTGTGAATCAGGATCTTTCCTGTTATTGGCATTAAAATGAAATGTTGACATTGATGCAATACGAAATATTTCAATTCCTCAATCTAGAAAAACTACAAAAGCCTTTTCACAAGAGTGAGAAAACCATACCTTTCTGTGAATGCTCTTTTGGTATTCTGATTATGTATAGGAGCTCAATTTCCAATCCAACGAGATAAAAAGTAAGCACATATTTTGTGTGTATGTGTTTATGAGTATTGTTCTCTAGGTTGCTGCTTGTAATGAATTAGATTCTCAGAGGGTTCTATAGCTCAAAAAATTAAAAATAAAAAACGGAAGGAAGAACCATTAAGGCAGGGGATGAGCTGATCAGGCAGCATGCCCCTGTTTAGTGGGGTTCCTCTGCACTTGTTTTGTGGGAGTTCCGTGATATAATTAGCTGTTAGCTTTTCTCACTTCACTTTGCTGAGCAGGGCAGACCAGGGTTGGCTCTGTCAGTCACATGACATGAGTTAAAGATACACACATGAAAAGCTTTGTGGCTCAGAATGTGGCTGAAAGTGAACGCAGCAGAACAGGATAGGGAAGCAGCAGATGCAGGAAGCCTGCTTGTTTGTTTTCCTCATGTTTTTAAAACCAGCCCTGGTCTAAGGAGCAGGGAGAAGTGGACTAGACTTTAATATAAAGTTCTACTTGTAATAAAATGGGTGTAGGACCAATACACAAATACTGTAGGGAAGCTGTTTCAAATACAGCTTATTCTCAGCACGACTTCCTACTTTCTATTTTGCTAATTAGTTCAGAATTGTGGTGAGTTCTCCAGGTGTTCTCAAGGAGAATGGCTGATTACAGATGCCTGGGTATTGGGCTGCAGAGGCGTTGCATGCAGGTACAGTCATGACATGTTATTTTCAACCCTCTCTCGTTCTGAAGAGGTGACACTATTATAGGATAACATGTGCGAACACTTATTCAAAGTGATATATCCCAGTGTGAGCTGTCATATAATATAGCGCTTTATGCCTTTCTTTTCCTTGCTGGGTTGATGATATGAAAAACGTTCTAATGCAATCGAAAGGTTCTTGGGTTCACCAAGGCAAAGGTCCATTCATTTGCATCTGAGAGTTTGTAAGTCAACCATCTATAAGAGCAAATATAGACTTGTTCTCTAATTTTTACATTCTGAAATTTTCCATTTCCTGTTAAGTCCTCTAAGAAGAATAACCAACTAAAAGGGTATGGATTTTATATGGTTGAAAGGAAGATATACAGTAATGTAACTTCTTATAAAGCTGGTGAAACTAGTGCCTGTCTATTTAACCTTCACGGATGCCTACAAAGTGCATGCAGATATAGTCTCCAGTCTGCGATGTCTGGGGACATTCTGGAAGTCATCAGTGAAACTGCTCGGGTAGATTGGGTAGTGGGGCATATATATCTTTAAAGATGGCATAGACTTGGTACTCCTTGGCAAGGTTTAAAAACCCCCTTCTGATTTAGGACAGAACAAGGTTTAGGGATTCAAATGTATACATTTGAATCAAGATCAGGGAGAAGCTGATTAGCAGGAGGAACTATATAATGGGTGAGCGATCGGTGTGGCGTGCTGATGTTGGGACTTGATAGACGGTGTTAATTTATAGAATTTATCGGCAGGAAGTGATTTCTAATTATGTTGCTTCCTTTTCCCTCAAAATTTGTGACATCATTTTTGGAGGTGCCTAAATTTTGGATAAGATTTTAGTGCTAAAATGGGCTTTAAGAATAAACCTTCTCAAACACTTTATTCCAGCCATCCTCGCTTTCCAGCTGAAGCTCCTCCAGAGACCCACTTGCCCTAAGTCAGTATCTGGTTGGTATTAGGACTTGTACCAAATCAGACCTCACTTCCAAACAAGAGCTCTTTTCCCTTGTACCAAGTTACTTCCAATCAGGAAAAAGAGAATACAAAGAGGACTATTTTTTATCTTTTATTACTGCTTAATAGTAAAATATTAAATTAATCCCTTTTTGTATTGCAAACATGCATGCATTGGTAAGTGGAGATTATTTTCCTAGTCTGAGGTAAATAAAATAGGGATAATGAATGTTCTCTGAGAGCTAAAGGAAACAGAAAAGGGTTTTTTCACATCAGATGGGTAATGTGCTGACATGATAACAAGATTTGAAGGAGGCATGTCTCACACGTGAGTGTAAAAACTGAATTATCATGCTCGTGAACCACAACATGGTCAGACAAAATTCTTATTTACAAAACTCCCAGGGTCTTACTTTGTCTCAGGTTATGATGATATTGGATCTGTTATTTTCTTAGTTCAATGTAGAAAACACAACAGGTACTCAGATATATTTGTTTAATGAATAAATTAAGTCAAGCATTTGCTGGGGACCTGGTATAAGCCAGGCCTACTGAATATTTTCCAATCCTCAAGATTCACAACTCCTTTCTCACCTCTCTTAAATCCTTTATAAAAGCCTCCAAAATCCTTTATTAAAAGTCCTCTTTGTATATCTATAGCCATATTATTTGCTTATTTTTCCCATCTGGCATTTTTTAACAACTGCATAGTTACATGTTCATCAGCAATTACTACTGTTTGTATGTTCCAGATTCTCTTAGGAAAGTCTTAAAATTATCAGAGAAGTAATAGGTTGTTTTGGGATTAAAATTTTGTCTACCTGGAGATGAACTTTTGTTTTTTCATTTAAAAATAATCACGGAACTGAAGTATAGTGGGATTAATTTAATTTTTTTTTTTTTAATAGAAGATAAATTAATCTCCAGATAGACAGAACCATGTGAGTTACTGGAAATTGAGTATGATAAACTTAACACTTTAATGTCTAACAAAGATAACATATGATACAGAGAGACAAAAAACTAGGGGCCAAGACACAGTAGTGAAAATGTGGTAAAAAAAAAAAAAAAAAAAAGACCCAGGAAGCTTGAGAAGCCTACTGATGATTATTTCTTACTTTACAATTAGTGGCTTAGAACATCTTATTCGGGTTGGTTCAAAGGGTTTGTATTCAATTAGATGAAACCATCTCAAAATACAAAGAAGTAGCTCCATACGGTAGAAGAAGAGGAGACATGCAGGAGACAGTTGGCTTTTGTAGTCGATTTTCAAATATTTATAACAATTTCACTGGAAATGGGTTTTCATGAGGACTCACTAGAAACAACGAGATGGAATTTTTAAGGGAGTAGAAATTCACTTTAAATGAGGAAACCACTTTAATAGCAACCTGGATGTTACTTTTGTGGTGGTTAAGTGAGCTCTTCATTTTGGATATACTTAATCAGAAACTTACTGACAGCTTGTTGGGGGTGGGTAAAGCAGGAAGAGATTCATGTATTATAAATGAGACTGAGCTAATAAATCCAAAATTTTTCTTACAATTCTAAGAAATTAGGACTTGCTTCTTGGCATCTGGTTGACCTTTGGGATGACTTCTTGCTGCCATTTTGAATAATAAATGAGAAACAAGATCCGAAATTTGCTATTGGCTAAGTGTTTCAAAGAGTAAATTGTAAACAAATACATCTGATCTTTCCATTTTTCTTTCATTATGTAATTAACATTACTTCAAGTATCTGTTTTTACAGGCCATAGATCAATAAGAATCTATGAAAATACAATGTTCATACTTTAAAGGGTCGTAGCAGCATGCCTGGAAAAGTAGTTCCTGGGATCTCTAAAATTTATATTGAGTTGTAAAACGAAAGTATGGGCCACAGGTTAACAACCTTGAATTTTGCCCTTAGAATTAGTCTTAGAAAATCTACTTCCTTATGGATACATTATTATTCAGTAGCTTCCTTCTGATTGATAGGCCCAGAGCTACCTTTTTCTGCAGTTTTCTAAGCACCAATCTTTCGTTTTGGCTCTAAAAATAAGATGGGCTTCTCCTCCCTAGTTGGCACATCCATTTTTACCTGCCAATACAGTTTGATGAGCTTGCTTATGCTCTGTTCACTTCCTCCACCAAGCCAGAACATGTAGTCAGCAATCATGGCACTCCTAAGAAGGACAGATTTAAAATAAAAACAAATGTATAGAACAGAAGGAAAACCATAATAAGCAGTATATACAAATCCTGAGGAAGATAATTTTTAATGTATAAATTTGTCTAGCCTAATATTAAGCAAAACACAAAGCACATTTTAGAATGTTGAAACTAGGGTTTTTTGGGGGTGTATATAAACTAAAACTATAAAAGAGAAGCAATAAGCTATTTGTCTTCTAGATGGTTTTAAAAATTTATACAGTATAAGAAATATGAAGATTATGAGAGAATGTTTTGTTTTGATTGCCCTGTATTAAGCTTCAAAGCACTTATAAAGTGACACAGATTTTGTGAACTTTTAGGTCTTCAAATCTAGCATAGCATATATAGCTACCTATTAGATTGGTATTTAAGCATATGTCAGATTTGACCTCAGTTAAACCTTATTCACTGCTGAGTAAATTAGCCTTCTGAAAACAGAAAATATAAAATCTCCAATTCAAGGAAGAATCCTCTCCCCCAAACTTTGTGTGTAATTGAATTGATTCTAGTGTCTAGTGTGTACAATTGCTGCATTAGTCTTATTAAGTTGAGGGGATATTAAAAGCTATTGTGCAATGGATATTAATTCATTACTTGGTACCCTTTGGAAAAACAGTTTACTTTTACGACTGTTTCTCTGCTAGGTCTCTCTATTTCTTTTCGCCAGAGATTCCAAATCCAATTAAATGTGACTAGAAGTAATTCCAAATTGTCACGTTAGCCAATTAAACATATAATAATCCAGTGTACCTAATCACTAGTATCAAAACTTTATTTATTTAAGTAGAGCTATCACTATGTACCCCTGAATGTTTGTCTTATCTTTGCCTGCAGATATGTGTAGTTTCTTGACATCATTGTAAATTGAATTAGAAATTTTCTTTTTCTAAATATAAGTTGTCTAAGGTACAGCAACTATAAACATACTCTGTTAAAAGAATTTAAATGTTTAGATTCTTCTTCAGGACAGACAAAAATTAGGACTCTAAAAATCAATGGTGAAAACAAATACCACCAACTGGAGGATTATTCAGCTCAGTAAATACATGTGTCTATATAGTAGTATTGGAAAGAAGCTGCCCACTGACATTTCAAGATAAACGACAATAATTTAAGAATAGCTAATATTTTAAGAATCCTTTTATATTTCCCAAAGCTCTTAATGATAGGGTAAAGAGAGGTAGGAGGTTTTGATGTGTAAATATGAATCGGGCAGAAACAAATTATAAAAATCATAGACTGGAGAGGGGCAAAAGTGCATTTCAAATGTTTGCATTTTGATAGAAGCACTTGGAAACATTTTCTTTTCATGACAATTTAAAAAGAAAGTTTACTTGACATGGAGGTGCCTGTTATTTAATAGAAATTCATTTAATACATTCTGAATGTAAGAAATTGATAAAAATTATAGAAATTTAATTTTCAAGGACAACACACCCTATGTTTATAGAAGTTGGGTACGCTTAGGTGACGATTTGGTCGGCACTGTGATTCCTTCTATCGTTAGCATTTGGATTTATAAATATGGTTCAACAAACATTGCTAAGAAGTATGCCAGCCATTAGTTAAACCAACGGTGGGCAAGCTTTTCCTGTAAAAGACCAGTAGTAAATATTTTAAGTTTAGTGGGCTATGTCTCTCACAAGTACTCAGTTTTGCTTTGCAGAAGCAGCTACAGACAATACCCAAACCAATTAGTGTGGCTGTGTTACAATAAGATTTTATTTACAAAAAGGCTACGGGGGTAGTTTAACTCTACGATAAGAAAATTGACAGGTTGATCAAGCCATGGTGGGCATTTATATAATTGTCAATCAATAGTTCAATGCAGTGGGCACACATTCCAGCCACAGGGCCCCTTAGATATTTCAATCTGCTATTTTCTCTTCAACGGACAGCATCATATGCACTAAAATTACTGAGCAGAGTCCAGTAACTAAACTTGACAATTTGAAACATGCAAAAATGTAAAAGATAATTCTTGATTAATTAATAGTGGCTTGAGTCAAGTCAAAACTAAATTGAAAAGAATTTTTATAAAGTTTGTTATTATAATTTTTGGGTTAGGAAAATTGTGAAAGAGAAGGAGGTAGATCACCCTAGTGGGTTTCTAAGGCTTTCCTGAATTTTTAATGCTTTTGGTAAGTTGGTTTTGCGTTTGCCATTGTAAAATTAGGATTTTTAGCATTTTTATTGATGTTTTTGAAAGTTGCTTTTTCTGTAATATTATGTTGTCACATTGCTTGCTACAGTCTTAAGTACACTTTTTCACCCGGGGGCTCAAGTCTATTTTTAAAGGAACACAGCTCCAAATTTATATTGAAACCGTGAAGAATTAAGATGCATTGAAATTTGTTACCTGTCATACCTCAGTGAAGCATAATTATTATAAGAGCAAAAGGATATTAGAATTAAATAACAAAAAATGATTTCCTAAAGCTCCATATTGGCTGAGATATATTTCATAACTATGATGTAGTTCCTTCAGTACGTGGTGTGTATTCATAGAGCTGCGTTCATGCTTGGGACACAATTTAGATTGCAGTTGCTCCAAGTTCCTTTTTCTTTCCAGTGGAAATGGCAGATGTGCTTTTACCACTCACCTTCCCTTGTCTGGTTCCCTATTGTAGCTCTGCCCCACTGCTCAGCCCTCATGAATCAGTGAAAATTAGTGAAATGATATGAAAAGTAGTGCATGGAAATTACATTATGTCATGCAATATTTGTGAGGCAAGAGCCATGGGCTTTTCATCATGCTGAATTTATAAAGGGCAAGATAATTCATTGATCAACCCATTGAGCATCTGTAACAAGTCAAGTACCATGTGAGAGCCTGGTTCCGGCAGACTCATCCCATGAATTAAATGTAAACAAAAACCTATCATTCTTTCTATTCTCTTCAGGTATCTCTCTACCATTAGAACAATATCTAGGTACTAGTCAATGTGATTCAATGTTGCTTCCAACTGTTTTCATTTCATTGTCAGGATTCTATTCATCTTCTTTTCATTAATGTACGGAATGCTGTACCTGCACTGGAGCTATAAGATCACGTTAGTCAAACCCTTTTAACTGACAATCAGTGGCTTAACATCTGCTAGTTTTGAGCCTTTCTGATGTGATAAGCACCATGTTAAGCACTTTGTGGAGCAGAGTGTAAACCTAACCCACCCGCTTCTGCACTAGATCTCATCCAATTGCGCCTACTCATGGAAACTGCTCACCAAGTCTCTCACTATTCTAGTTTTCTTTTCACTCTTTCCATTTCCCATTTTCTCCTGGAGCTTTTCTGCCAGCATACACAAACACTGTTGTCTTTTCCTTTTAAAACAAAACAAATACCCCAAAAGCTTGTCTTGCTCCACTTCCTCCATTCCAATTACCACCTGAATTCTTCTTTTCAGTATTAAAAGGCAAACCAAAAAAACCTCACACTCCTGAAAAAGCTGTGTGCATTCTCTACTTGCAATTTTTCTCTTCCTGTTGTCTCTGCGACTCATTCCAGCAGGGCTCTCATTCTCTCTCTTTTTTTTTTTTTTTTAAGACAGGGTTTCACCATGTTGGTCAGGCGGGTCTTGAACTCCCGACCTCAGGTGATCCGCCCGCCTTGGCCTCCAAAGTGCTTGGATTACAGGCGTGAGCCACCACGCCTGGCCAGGGCTCTCATTCTCACCATGTCACTGAAACTGCTTTTGTCAGTACTGCTAATAGTCTCCATATTGCCAAATGTCATGGTTCAATTTCCAAGCTTCATTTTCTATGCATTCTGAGCTGCAAGGCATACACCAGCTCACTCCCTCCTCCAGTGTACACTCTCCCACTTGGCTTCCACTGTGCCATTATTTCTGGATTTCCTCCTAACTCTCTGTTTGCTCTTTTCAGTCCACTTGCTGTTATCTTCCCATCTCCCTGGATTCCTAACTTTGGGGTGTCTCAGGATGCAATGCCTGGACCTTTTTCTTTCTTGGTGAATTCATCAGTTTCATGGTTTTAAATAGCATCTATACATTGACAAGTCTTATGTTTATATCCTGAGGCTAAACCTCTTCCTAGATCTGCAGAATCTTGTAGAAACTGCCTTTTAGATGTCTCTACTTAGACACCTAATAGGTATGAAATTTAACTTAATCATCTCAGAGACACAAGTCTTCCTTACTTCATCTCGCCAACATTTAATAGTCTCCATCTGTCTAATTTCTCAGACAAAAACCTTGGTATCACCATCAGCTCCTCTCTCTCACATTCCCTATCCAATGCCAGATAAAATCCTGGTCAGGCTCTCTTTAATCTACATCAGAATCTTGCCACTTCTCACCACCTCCAGCATTATCATCTGGTCCATAATCACTCATCTGGATGATTGCAATGGTCTCCAAACAAGGCTCCCTGCTTCTCCAGCCGTTTATTCTCAGCACAACAGAGTGGTCCCATTAAAATTAGGGTGCTAGAGCAGGTCCCTCCTGTGCTTAAAACTGCAAAGCCAAGTCTTTCTCAGAGTAAAAAACTAACCTCTTCATAATGGCATTTGAGTCCTATATCACCTGGTCACAAGCTGCTTCTCTGACCTGGCTTTCACTGCCTTCTCCTTAGCTCACTCTGCTCCAGACAGAGTCCATCCTGCTGTTCCTCACAAAGAATGGCCATACTGTTGCTTCTGGGGTTTTACCCATGACAGTCCTTCTTCTGAAATGCTCTTTCCTTAGATGTTCTTATGATTCCCTTGCTCACCTCCTTCGGTCTTTGTAGGTGTCATTTCTACAGTGAGAACTACCCTGAGCAGATTCTGACACTATCCATACCCTCGCTTGTTGTACGTTTTTCCATAGTACTTATCACCATTCAATATAAGGTTTATTTTATTTGTATTAGTTTCTTCTTCTTCTTTTTTTTTTTTTTTTTTTGAGACGGAGTCTGACTCTGTTGCCCTGGCTGGAGTCCCGTGGCACAATCTCGACTCACTGCAGCCTCCATCTCTTGGCAGTCCACAGGTTCAAGCGATTCTCCTGCCTCAGCCTCCTGAGTAGCTGAGATTACAGGTGCCCGCCACCACGCCTAGTTTTTTGTGCTTTAGTAGAGACAGGGTTTCACCATGTTGGCCAGGCTGGTCTCGAACTCCTGACGTGGAATGACCCACCTCTGCCTCCCAAAGTGCTGAAATTACAGGCTTGAGCTGCCGAGCCCTGCTATTTGTATTAGTTTTGGTGGTGTTTATTGCTGTCTTCTCCTACTGCAGGAGTCAGCAGATCATGGTCTGTGGGTCCCTTCTGGTCTGCTACCTGTGTTTATAAATGACGTGTTAATTGGACACAGCAATGCTCATTCATTGGTGCACTGCTTACACATTGTCTATGACTGCTTTCATGCAACAAAGGCAGAGTTGAGCAGTTGCAAAAGAAACTCTATGTCTCACCTCACAAAGTGAACGATATTTATTATCTGGTTCTTTGCTGGAATGTAGGGTCCCCAGGGGCAGAGATTTTTGTCTGCTTTATTTACTGCTTTGTCCCTTGTGCCTAGAACAGTGCTTGGGGTGGTAGCCACACAATAAATATTTGTTGAACAAACAGCTACACATTATCTTATTTATTTACATAAACTAAAAAATTAAATTCTGTGCTACAAAGAGCCTGAGACTAACAGAATTACATAGCTTACTAGGATTCTAACAGAAGCAGCCTGGCCTTAGAGCTGTCTCACAGTCCATGTTTAAGAGAACGCTTTTGCAGTGAAAGCGGCATGGTGATGGAGCGACAGAATGGGCTTTGTCAGTCTCATTTGTCCGATATGGAATCCAATGCAAAAATTAGCTCATGTGAAAGCTTAATGAATGCTAATGGATGCTGATGTATTTACGGCATAAATTGAAGAGGAAAGGTATTGCGAAGCACATTGGCCTAATGTGTTGATCTAAAATTATTTTTAACGTGATGCTTTCAGTCATATGTTAGCAATGATATATTCCCTGCAAGGAAATCTTCACATTTTATTTACTTAATACATCTGTTAAGTACAAAAGGGCCAGAATCTGGTTTTTAAATATATACCCATATAAAATAAAAGGTTTTTATATTATGAACTCAGCTAACCGTGAATCAAGTTTTGTTCCTATAAAATGGCAAATACATAATAAAATAATGTGACATAGTATTATTAATCAAATAGGTAACAGTTTTATTTTCTGGTTTTATTTATTTATTTGTAATTACTATCACAAAAGGATTATGAGAACAAGCGCATTTATGTTAGGTGACAAATGAATATTTCTAAATGGACTGTGCAATTCTAAGAGTAGGAGAATATATTATTGATATTTCTTAAGGCCTATGTTCAGATTCAAAATTTATAACATTTCTACTCAGTGTGGCCACATGGTGGTGTAAAACAATAAGATATGGGTAAACAACAAAAAAAAATCACAGCTCACAATCAGCTGTGTGGTCTCATTGGGCTGACTGGCTGAGACCTTGAAAAGTCATTCCGTTCATCACCTTGCCTTTAGGCAGGATCACACTTAAACCTTTCAAATGAGACTGATGAGAATCTATTCTGTTTTAAAGACCTCCACAGAAGGACACTGCTCTGCTTTCCTCACTGATTCCAGAGTTTCACAGTCATAAATAGCATCTTCTGCAGTTTTAGTCGGCTGGCTTTAGTTTTCTCTCCAGTGTTAATGCTACCCCACTACACTGTATTCTCTGAACAGAAGTTCTAAATATCCTCATGATAATTTATTAATCTTCTTTGTCTTATGTTAATTAATTAACCCCAGTTGCTTCCGTCTTTCTCCAGTGTCCTCTTTTTTTGCCATGAGTCAGTTTTGTGGTTGCCTTTGCAATTTATTTAGGTCTCTCCTTGTCTTCCTTCTACAGCTGGAAATTGATCTCTCTCAGGAGTCTAAGGATAATCTGTGATCTTTATATGCATCTATTTCATTTATGTAATTGGTATAGGTACTTCTGAGAGGTGTGTGTATGGGATCGTTTTAACTACAGACTTCTTTTGTATTATCAATGTACTTAGGAGGTTGTTTCCTTTCTCTTAGACTTAAAAAAGTTCAAGAACATATGTATATACGCTGTTAATTTTAGATAAATTAATATTGATGCAAATGTATTTTTCTTTTGAATATAAGTACACACTAATATTAAAGACGATATTGTTATGGGGAGAAGTTCTGAACTAAAAATTCATTCAAGTGAACAGACACACACACACACACACACACACACACACACACACGAAGCATCTTTACGTAGGCTCACATATTTTCCACACAGCAGCCAGTCACAATGTTCTTCCAAAAAATGTAAAGGTAAATTACCTCAAAACTCAAGCCTCCATGGTAGCCTAAAATTCTTAACAGGCTGGTTTTTCTCTTCAGCACATTTTCCATAACCCTTCAGTCAAGCACGCCCCCCACTCTGCCCCCACCCTGCTATTCCTAAACCAGAATCTTATCCTTTTTCTAAATAAGCTTCACATTTTGTCATTACCTATGTCTACTTGCTTATTGCCTTCTTTCTCTAGTCCTGTGCTGTCCAATATGGGAACAACTAGACATCTGTGGCTATTTATATTTAAATGAATTAAAATTACAATTTAAATTTAGTTTCTTGGGTACACAGGCACATATCAGGTGCTCGGTGGCCCCATGCAGCTGGTGGATACCATCCTCGATGACACAGAATGTCTCCATCATCTCTGGAAGTTCCTTTGGCAGTGCTGATCTAGACTGTAAGCCACAGGAGCCCACCATTACAGTGCCTCCTCCAACCCCTGGTAATAGTTGTTGCTCAGTACATTTTTAATAAATACTTTGTCTATTTAAATAATCAGTAATTCATATCTGCGTGTGTTTGGGCTTTCCCTTGGTTATCCATCTTCCTTCCCCCTTCCTGTATGGCCCTAGTCACTTGACATTCATTCGCAAGGAGACTCAGCTTCGGGAATGCTCTGGGCTCAGGTGTTTCTATAGTTGGTGGTCACTGAAGAAGTTTTTCTGTCTCTGGATTTTTGTAACAAGTCTACTTCTCTGCCTAATTGGCTGATTTTAGTATCTGGAAATTTTTCCTGAGATGGAGTCTCTACCTATTGCAGCCCAAATCTAGTTATAGGTTCCTGCCTTGATTACAATTTCAGATTCTGATGATTACTGGGGTTCTAGCCATGCTTACCCCTGCAAGACTGTCAAGTAATTGATGGGAATTTTTCTCGAGGTTTCTGCCTGCCTGCTGGTCTGAAATTCCAAATATTGCCTGTTTCTAGATTCTCAACTATGACTATGTGTAACAGCAGCTGATGTTTACTGAGAGCTTACCATGTACATGGCAAGTGCTTTTACGTCTCATTTAATTCCTAAAACCAAGCTATAACTTGAAGAAGCTGAGGTTTAAGGAAGTTAGCGTTCTAAAAAGTAGAGGGCAGAGAAAGGATTCCACTAGATATATTGGGCACCTGATGCTAATTTCATGTTCAGCTATTGACTGTTGGTGTACTCTCTAAAAACTATATTCACTGCAGTTGATTGAGCTGTGTGTAATGCTATTTCCTGGCGATGCCTGGTCCTCTACCCCTATCCCCCATTCATGCTTGTCCCACTGGCAGACATGTCCCATTCTTAGTTCTGGCTTATTTATATGACATGGTCAATTTTTTTCTTTTCTGGGTGTGTCAAGAGAAGTGTTATTATGTCTATAGAAAATATATGCCTAATTGAAGAGGAGTAGAGAAATAGAACTTATTTTAGATCTTTTTAGGAATTTTGTTTTATTTTTTATTGCTTTTTTTCCTGTGTGGAGCCTGAAAATCAGCAAATGTTTCTTGTTTCGTAATAATAGGCAAGATTTGGATTCATGGCAACATGCAAAAGTATGAAGACATGATGCTGATCTCTACGAGCTTCCAATTGGACTATCAATGTGACATCCACATTTGGCATATTTGACATGCCAAAATATCAGGCATTTTATGTCCACAAAGAACCATGCAAACGTTAACTACATCATGTTAACTAAGAAGTACAGATCATAAGTGCTATAGAATTTTAAAGAGGAAAATGATTACCTTGCACTGTAATGGAATTCAGTGTTGAGACCTAAAGAATGGCTCACATTATTTTTAAGTATTAATGAGGAAAAAAATAGCATATTTTTTTATTTGCTTGAGGGGCAGAGACATATCACATACCAGGGAATTGAAAGCAGAAGGTATTAATGCAGAATCTCAGGAGAAGCTGAGGGTTTGTGTAGAGGAGGAGAGACAGAAAGAGCTAGAAAATTATGTTGGGGAAAGATTATGATAAACCTTACATTTCAGGCAGATGAATGTAAATGTTATTCTATAGATGCAAGAATTTTTGTAGGGAGATAGCATGGGAAATTCTGATTTAAAAATCTCAGCCACCGCTAGTCTGGATTTAATAACGGGAAGGAGGTCTTACCCAGCCACCACCTGTCAGGCTTGTGTTTATAGGGATAATGACACGCTCTTGTTACACTGGGAACAATCCAGGGTTATTTCTATTTTGCTTTTTAGGCAGGGGTTTATAAGTGGTGTCCTTAATATCTGGACCCAATTGGATCTCTGGGATGAATAAGATTGCCCTACCACGTACATCGCTGAGCTCTCAGTCACTACTGATTAGCTACTGTTACAAGCGGTAATAGTAGCAGTGTTGTTGTGTCCTGATAGGGCCATATGGATATAGGACATGATCTGAATACCTGTGAGCACTGGACTTGTATTTGCATGTTTCATGAATTTCTCTGTTCCACAAAGATGAGGATACCAACACGAGTAAGCCATGTTTATCATTAAGGTCTAATGAGGAAGGAAATATAATTATATCACAATGAGTAAAGTGGATACATCAATATATGCACTAATGCAGCTGAGAGGCTGGTGGTATGCAGGGAGGGGGACTGGGTCAGCTCAAAATGCTGAGTAGGAGTTAGCTAAGCAAAGGGAGGCTAAGCCCGAGAAGGGCATTCTTGGCTTAGCATACAGCTTGAACGCAGGTGCAGAGGTTAGAAGTAGGAGGAAGAGCAGGAAACTCCAATCTTGCTGCATTTTGAGCAGGGAGGGAAGGGAGGGGAAAGGCGTGAAGAAGGCTGGATCTTATTCTGTGGATAATGGGGAGCTGTTGTCTGCTTTTAAACAGAAAGTGGCAAAAGTGGCATGAGCAGTTCTGTGGTTTCGAGAGAGAACCGTAATAACTCTTTAGAAGATGTATTTGAATGAGAACACTGGAGGCCCGGCGGGGAGGGAGGTTTTGCAGGCATTCTGGGGGACTGCAGACAAGTCTAAACTAAGGCAGTGACTATAAGAAAATGGGAAATTGAGATAATGGCACCATTTTTAAGGACAAAGTCACATAACAAGGAATGTGAGGACAAGGCATTTATGAACTTCAATACAGCATATTCCAGTCTCTGTGTGATTTACTCTCAGACTAGGGTTGGCTTTCATAGAGGAAGAGGCATTGAAGAAGTTATTGTTCCTCTTAATAGTCCTATTAATCTTGTGAGGAAAGGAAAACTTAAAACGGACTTCTTTCCTTTTCCAGATGAATGAACTAATATCTGATGCTCAAGGAAACCATAAATGATAAAATGATAATGGGCTTGGCCTGAAGCCAACTGCGTAACTCTTTGGTGGAGACTGACTGGTAATCACAGGCCTGCAGTCAAACTAAATAATCCGTTGCCCCGAGTGTCTGGAGTGTTGATGGCACCCGGCAATCCTTCGAGAAGCTTCCTTAGCACTCATTCTTCAAGAGCTCCTCCTGGAGCATCCCCACAGGGAATTTTCCTGCCAGGGACCTGTCTCCTGCCCCACCACATCCTGGGGGTCATTCTCCCATTATGGAGAGTCAAGCATCCATTCTTGGAACATTTGTCTACCAGCAGAGGGAACCTCACCTGCTGGTATGAATGGAAATCGGGAATGTAAGGTTCTCCAATCTTGAACATGATTCTGAAACTTTATTTAACCTTTTTGCGGGATCAGAGAAAGGGGAATAATTAGGAAGAACCGAAAAATGTCATATTAGATCATTCTGAAAGGGGACAAAAGCTAGAGGAGAGTCTGGCTGTACAAAAATAGGCAATCCTGAATTTAACTTCGCTTTCAGTTATTCACAGCAGCAGTTTCTGGAGCCAATATAAAATGTAAAGCAGTTGGAAATAAGAGTACTTAGTGCAGAAAATAAACCCATTCACAGCAGAGAAACAGCTTACAGAGAAAGTAGCCAGAACTAACTGTCTTGTTACTCTCTAGAAGTAAAGAAATCAAAGCACAATCTTAAGGCTTGTAGCAAGTCAGGGGGTGTGCTTTGTACTCCATCTCCTGATCTCTGCTTGGGTAGGAAAAAAAATCCCTCAGAATTATAGCGATTATACGGCATGATAAAATATCTTGATTATTTAGCAAATAGTGCAACTCAGCCACGGTCATAAACTCAGCTGCCTATTTCTCAAGAGCCTGAGACCTACAGGCAAAGAGGAAGAGAGTGAGGAAAACAGTGATTAGCCAACATAGGCAACCCAGATACGGTAAACTAATTCTCTTGGAGTCCATTTTCCAACAGAACCAGAGTATCTTATATACTGTGGTGATATTGACAAGGCAGCCTACAAACATCTTAAATCAAAGTTTACTCAAATGACACACATCGATCAGTTACGCAATTTTTTGCCAATGAAATAAAACTAAATAAAAGGGTAAAGTGACTTAAAACGTCTGAATTTTTTAACTGAGTAGAATCAGGGTTCCTTTTCAGTGTTGCTCAACTGCAGTCACTCTTGGAAATTTTAGGTAGCTACACTGTGTATTGTGTGGGATTGTGCATTGCAGGAAGCTTAGTATCTCTAGCCACCCCCTCTACATGCCAATCATGCTTGCCAGTTACTTTAGCCCCCCAAACACCCTCACTCACTTTCCAAGAGATGGGGAGGAGCTGAGAACCACTCAGAGATGTTCATGGAGAGTCTGATGGTTAATATTTTGAAATTGAGTTTGACTTTACACTTCTTTTTTGAGATGGAGTGTCACTCTTGTTGCCCAGGCTAGAGTGCAATGGCGTGATCTTGGCTCACTGTAACCTCCGCCTCCTGGATTCAAGCGATTCTCTTGCCTCAGCTTCCTGAGTAGCTGGGATTACAGGTGCCTGCTACCACGCCCAGCTAATGTTTGTATTTTTAGTAGAGATAGGGCTTTGCCATGTTGGCCAGGCTGGTCTTGAACTCCTGACCTCAGGTGACCTGCCCGCCTTGTCCTCCCAAAGTGCTGGGATTACAGGCACGAGCCACCACGCCCAGCCCACTCTGTAACGCTTCTTAGTTGGATTATATTGGCATTGTTCTTATCAGTGTTGAGCAGGATAATTTTTTTGACTCTCAAATGAAACAGAAAAAGACAAACCAGAAGAAAACTGTTTGACATTGGAAGAGTATGTGTATCTTATTAAAGGTTTCCAGAGGTGGAATAATCTAAGCACTCAATAGAGGAAAAGAAAGGAAAAAGCATTGTTTGCATGGTCCTATATGATGACAGGTCTCCTACTTTTTTAGGACATGGTTGATCTTGGACAAATCACTTAATCCAAGTCTTTGTCCTAATATTCTAGTGGCCATATCTAGAATAATACCTATATCTGGAGGGGGAAGTGTGCATAACTAATAAATCTATAAAACAGTTTGAAGTCTATGAAATGATCTGTACATTTTAGGTTGATGGCATTGTGATTAATATTACCGTTGCCAACCTGAGAGCAAATGTGAAGAGGGTTAGGGTCAGTTGAGTCAGGTGTTCCCAACTCAGGCAAGATTGGTTCCTATAGGAAAGGATAGGAGTAGTGTGAAGGATGGTCATAATGAGTTGGATGCATAGCGGGAGAGAGGTAGCTCATGCCTAGGGAACATTTGTATGCTAACATAATCAAAATTATTGGCCGAGCGCGGTGGCTCAAGCCTGTAATCCCAGCACTTTGGGAGGTCGAGGTGGGTGGATCACGTGGTCAAGAGATCGAGACCATCCTGGTCAACACGGTGAAACCCGATCTCTACTAAAAATACAAAAATTAGCTGGGTGTGGTGGTGCGTGCCTGTAATCCCAGCTACTCGAGAGGCTGAGGCAGGAGAATTGCCTGAACCCAGGAGGCTGCGGTGAGCCGAGATCGCGCCATTGCACTCCAGCCTGGGTAACAAGAGCGAAACTCCATCTCAAAAAAAAAAAAAAAAAGAAAAAAGAAAAAATTATTACACAGGACATGTGTGATCCAAAGAGAGTGGATCTTTAAACAGTTTCATATGTAGCATTCCTAATTTAATCCAAGTGGGAGAGACGCACCACTACCACCGTGACTACCAAAACCTCTTTGTGGAAAATCCCACAAAGATACAACAAAGTGTCGCTTCTCCAAGTGTTACCAGCTCACTGGTGGAGGACTGGTGCACTCTTCCAAGACAGTGGAGAGCTGTAAAATAACATATAAACATGTGCTAATTTTATGAACTATATATAGTCAGAGCAGACATTAGGCAGAATTACGATGTTCTTAGACTTGCTTCCAGCACTTTTCTAGACCCCTTTGAATTGTCCATGTCTCTGCTCTGGGATCTTCTTTCTTTCCAATGTGCTCTGCTTGTATTCTGGCCATCCCAAATGTTCCACTGTGAAACCCACGCAGGCCTGGCCCCTCAGGACAGCATCATAGGATCCAACCTTTGCCTCTCTCAAAATAACCACCCAAGCGTATGCATTCTGTATGTAATTTTTTCAAGTAAACAGTACATCTAGAGATAAATAGGTAATTTCAGAAGCCTCAAAAAATGTTCTGGCTCACAAATCTTTCCTTGAACGACTGAAACTGCCATAAAATGATAGTTGCTTCTTTAGATTGAGATGTTAAATGGTATTGCACATTTGTACTTTATTGGAAGGTGAAGGCATTATTTCTCATTTGAGTAAATTATTTTTCACCAGAATAACAGAGAGACAATATGGCACAGAGTTTGAAAACTCTGACTTGGGAGTGAGACAGCCTTTGTTTGAATCTCAGTCCTGTCATCTGCTGGCTGTGTAACTTTGGACAAGTTACTTAACCTACCTGTGCCTCGGTTTCTCATAGTACAATGTGGATAATAATAGTTGCCAACCTCATAAGGTTGTGAGGAGGAGTAAATACCCTGTTATGTGTAATGCGTATTAGCCGTGCCTGATACTTGGGAGGCACTCAGTAAGCGGTAGCTTGCCAGTTCATATTCTGCCAGGTCTTAACACAAATAGTGTGGAAAATAAAATACAAATTGCTTTGTTGAAAAGTTTGTACCCAAATGGGCTTATTTAGACTGCTTTGAAAATGTATTGATTATCTCATTGTTATTAACTTTTTTTCTTGTACTTGCAAAACTTTTAGAAGCTTGGAACTAATATAGGTAGTGTATGTAGCTTTGTGAGTCCACAGTGAGAATGTCATTTCTTTGGTGCAGACCTCTTTAACTCTTATTACACTTAAATATTTTTATTTTCTACCCTGTCTTAATACTTTGCATATGTCATCTCTTAGAGTCCATTAACTCTCCATTTTAAATGAGCTATTGGTATTCTTTAAAGGCATCTTCAGTAGAATGTAATTTTCTGAAGGTCAGGGATCATGTCTCACTTACTATGAATTCACCAGAGGCTTGCACAGTGCAGGCACATGCCATGTGATTATTAAATGAATGAATAATTGTAAGCTCCACAAGGGCAGGGATTTTTGAAGTTTCGCTCATTGCCATCTGTATCACCAAGTACCTAGAATGGCGATTGGGACATAGTAAGTGAATAAATATTTGCTAAGTGATTTTCTTAAATGAAGGGAGGCACAGATGTGCTGCTGAAGTTAAAATGGGATTCTATGTATTAAACCACAATTCTTACTGATTACATTAAACATTTGGAGATATATTCTTCCAGGAAAAATTTCCACTGGGGAAACTAACTATAATACATAAGCTAGTACATTTATTTGCTACTTTGGAAATATTTCTCTGAGGTAGAGGAGGATAGCGATCCTCAGTATTCATAAGCTATATTATCCTGTCTCTAGCCATAGGTACCACTTCATTCATTCAACCAAACGCTACGGACCTCTTGCTTCATGAAGGGCAGTGTAGCCGATGATGGGTCACATGAGACAGGACGGATATGAAAAGATGCTGATTGCAGAATTTATGTCTGAGTACCTGGAATAAAGTGTTATGCTCTTACCAGCTGTGAATTAAGTGTGATGGTCTTAACTAGTCCACTTCTAAGAGAAACTGCCTTGCTCATGCCTCTCATGAAGGAGCAGGTCTAGGTGATCTCATTCCCCTTTTCTATTTGGACCAGGGTGGCAGTCAAGTTTTAGAGACCAATGAAATCATCTAGTCCAAAAATCTTGGTCCAAATATGCATGACTAGCAATAAAAAGTATGAACTAAGACATTTAAAGGAAAATCAGTGAGCAGCAGGGGGAGAAGGGCAGAGAAGAACAAAGCCACCTCCATTCTCTGTTCATCACTGTGATGCCCACATTCTTGATCCCATGCTGGGGGTGACCGACCAGATGCCTACGTTATCCCAAGATAATCCTAGTCCATCTTTGTTGGCCTAGGTAATGAGGCCCGTTTCACTGAAAGGGGTTTAGATATTGTGGTTGCAATGACAAATTATGCGAATGCCTATTGTACTCTCAGAGGAGATGTTTCAAAGCACGTCTGCACCTTGTACAGCCAGCCTCCACGGTTAAATATGCCTGTTTACTACTCTATAAAGAAAACTATATATCTTTACTAGGATTGTAAGCTCTTCAAGGGCAGAAATCTCATTTTCTTCTTTTTCTATTCCTTCTTCCTAGCAAGAGCTGATTATATAATAGGCTGCAATAAATTCTTATTAAATTATACTGACTTTTCCCC
Source organism: Sapajus apella (assembly GCF_009761245.1). Classification (NCBI taxonomy): domain Eukaryota; kingdom Metazoa; phylum Chordata; class Mammalia; order Primates; family Cebidae; genus Sapajus; species Sapajus apella. Next base: position 5,530,710 of record NW_022437041.1, on the reverse strand, counting down.
TAAGAGTCTACAGAAAAATTGCATATACATGCATACTTTTCTTCCTATGAGATATATATTTTCTTAGAGATACCATGTATTTATCTTCAGTCCGCTGAACTGCTGGGTGGCTTTCTCACAGAATTTATCAGATGCAATCCACAGCAACCTTGATTTTTATGCTGAAATTGTGCTTTCCAAACTCATATTTTCTAGCTTTTAATTTATAAATTTAAATACTTAGATGCATTTCACGACCAATAAACACTTAGATGTATTTCACTGCTTCAGAGATTATGCAACACACAAGAACACTGATAACAGAAAGGCAAGTTTCTACATACTGTTCTCTAGGTGAAAAGGGGACATAAGCAGGACTGAAGGGAAAAAACAGGGAACCAGTTACGGTGAACAGCACAGACAAAGCTGTGGAGTTGGGAAGTGGAATGCTATGCATGTTGCAGGCAAACATTTATTTATCAAGAGCTCACTATATGTATTGATAGTATTTCTATTACTTGAGCTTTAGAGGCAGAATACATGGGGGAACTGAGAAACTGGATTCGGACACCACAGTTGCTGAATTCACAAGGTCGTCTCCCTTTCCTCTCCTTAGAAGCATTTGCACCCTTGAACTGGTCCGTAGTACTGGCATTAGGAGAATTCTGCATTCCTTTTGTGGCACGGGACAGTACTCATTTGTTTATTTTGAGGTTTGCTTGAAGTGGGGAAATGGAGGCAGATGATGCTCTTTTTTCTTCTATTTTAAAAGCTGCAGCTTGCATGGTATTTGTCTTTTTGAAAATTGTGTTTTTCATTTTGCAAATGTGCCCAGAGGCATTAAGTAGTGGTAGCATATTTATAAATTAAAATATAAATAAATAATTTTGGAAAGCAGTAACAGCTGGCAAGTATTTTTTTCATGTGAGTTGTTTTTAAGGAAAGCAATAAACAGTTTTTTGGAAGTGAAGAGAGAAACCATACCAGTTCACAGAAGGGAAGACAGTGCAGCAAGAGCTTCTTAACAAGATTCCAAATCTTATGAGGACTTGAAAGAGAATAAGCATATCGCTTGAATGAAGTTAGGGGACTCCAGGATGTGGGCGTCGGCTTGGTGGGGAGGAGTGAGGGCAGGGAGAAAGGGTTAAATACCAGAAAAAAATATTCATGATGCAGGCATGATGACTCTGCTTCTTACCAAGTTTCTATAATCCACTTGATGCTGGGTAAAGGGGATTTAATGGTGACCCTGTTAATGGACTTCTGAGGCGCTACTGCTGCCCTGGGCATGATCAAAGGTGGACACTGGAAGACTTAAGGCCCTGCCCAAATGGGATCCATTTTAGTTCTTCTTGATTTAGGAAAGAGCTCCTCCCATCGAAGGGTTGGAGCTTGCATCCCTGAAAGAGAATGCTGTGCTTGGGGATTAGGTGAAGATTTGGGAATTCACTGTGATGGCCAGGATTTTACAGAATTTACTTGAGGAAAACAAAGTCTTTTACAGAATTTGCTTGATAGAGGCAATTCAAAGACAGTCTTGTGAGCAATTACACCTAGAACACAACACACCCAGAAGAAGGATGTTTTGAAATCCCTATGGGAGTGTCCAGACTGCAAGAGCAGAGAGAGAATTCCCTTAGCCCCGGTGGTTGAGGCTTATAGTCCCAGTTCCTTGGTGACGGATCCAGAAGCTGAAGATTGATCGAAAAATGTAGTGAACAGAAAGGTTACATTATGCAGGTTTAAAATCCAAGCTTAGCTGGATTTTAAAATATTAGTGAAAAAAACGAAAGAGAAAATGAAAATTTAAATAGTGGCACGTGCTGGCTTGCCATTCTATTCAATAAGGTTAAGCCCACAGGCAATGAATGATGTCAGTCAAATAAATCATCAATAATTGTTGCAAATTTGAAATCTATTTTTAAAATATGAGAAAGATGTAAGGGTTTTCCTGATCAATGGCAAACAAATCAAACATCTTCCAGGCAAGTGGGTGGTCTTCTAGGCCTTTCAGGAAAAAAATAATAATTAATTGAGGACCAAGGAAGAGTCTGTTGGGCAGAGAAAGTCATCCATGAAAGATGGATTAATAATGATGAACAGCAAGAGAAACAGGATAGAATCTTTGTTACTTTGCTGAAGTATTCCAAGCAGAGAAATCCTTGAGTGACGGCTTCTGATGATAATCATCCTGTGGCATTATATACTGAAAATTACAAGGAACATTAAATGTTTATGTGAGCATATTTGTGTATAGGTTGTATACACAAAACCACACACATAGCAGCAGATGATACGAAAAATTTAAGGGTATTTCTGATGTTACCCTAAGATGCTAACCTCTTCATACCATGCTGTTCTGTTCTATTCTTTTCTGGAATGCACATCAGTTGGCCCTCAGGAATCCCAGAAGACAGTCTGGGGGACTGAAGTCTTGTATTATTCTGGTGGCGACGTAAGCTAGAATTTTGAGTTGTTGCAGTTCTTGTGATTTGATCTGTCTTCATGTGTTAATAAGGCTTAGGGAAATTCAAGTCATGTATGACAGAGAGTAAAAGTCAGAAAACTTTTCATTACAGAGTCTGGGTTACATCATTCCCAATAAATACTTTTGTTGACTTTTATAAAGGTCTGGAATAAGGAGCTCCCCTTTTATTCTGTATTTTAATACACAGACACTTGTTCTAAGGAAATCTTACCTAAATTGGATTCAAGATTTAGATAGCAAGAGTATTTCACTGCCAGTGCCCCCTTTGGAAGAAGAAACTCTTGGTAAATTGGTCAGTTTTACATTCTCAAGAAGCCCATGTTGTTGTTATTTATTTATTTATTTATTTATTTTTGAGACAGAGTCTCGCTCTGTCTCCAGGCTGGAGTGCAGTGGCACGATCTTGGCTCACTGCAACCTCTGCCTCCTGGGTTCAAGCGATTCTCCTACTTCAGCCTCCTGAGTAGCTGGGACTACAAGTACACAACACCATGCCTGAATAATTTTTGTATGTTTGGTAGAGATGGGGTTTCACATGTTGGCCAGAATGGCCTCGATCTCTTAATATTGTTATCCACCAGCCTCTGCCTCCCAAAGTGCTGGGATTACAGGCGTGAGCCACCACACCCGGCGGAAACCCATGTTATTTTAAGTTCAATTGGCACTCACAGAATATGCACTAGTAGCTGTATAGACAAGGCATAGAGATAGTACGGAAAAAGGGAAATTAATTCTATTGTGAAAAAGTAGAATCAGAGAAACCAGGGCAAATAGGTCCCAAGAAGGGCTTCATAGGTGACTAAAGTGGAAAAAGCTATTTTGAGCACAGAAGACGGCATAGGCAAATGTGTGGAAGTACAAAATAACATGCTGTACTTGCGGAGTATTTCAGTACTGAAAAATGTGTGTCTCTGTGTGTGTGCGCGCGTGTGTGCACGCATGAAGGAAAAAGAGGCCAGAGAGGCAAACGGGGTCTTAATTATAATATAATTTTTAATTTTTTTCTGGCCAGGAATTATTTTGTAGATTATGGAGAGCCATTTAAGGTAATTAGTCTGGAAAGAGATGTATTCAAATTTGTACTGTAAATAAAGCATACTACACATATAGTTAACTTGCTTTCCTAAATAAACAATATGGTGCAAATATATTCCACATTAGTAAATATTCATTTGTAGCATTAATTAAAATGATTGCATTGTATTCTGTGGGCATTTTCACTAATTAATTAATGCCCTATGTTAGGCAATTAAGGTATTTGAGAGTGAAGTTTTTGAGAGCAGTAAAAAGTTCAGTTTAGAATATGTTTTGCTTGAGATGCTTGTACAGCCAAATGGATATTCAGATGGTGATTGAATATCTAAAGGTGGAGCTTGAAGGGAAAGATCTGAGAATGTAGGCATAAACATAGGAGTCATTATATTGATTATATTGATTGTATATTGATTACTTAAAGTCAGGAGGGGGTACTTAATGGCCAAGGAAAAGAAAATGTACAATTCTTTTTTTAAAAAAAGTAAAGGGGATAGAACCTTCAGAAATACTGTGTTTTTAGGCAGTGAGTTGAGTAATAAGAGACTGGGAAAGAAAAATCAGGGCCATGGGGAAAAATCTGAAGAGTGTGATGTACAAAGATCCAGAGGAAAAGGGAGAGTTGATTCTCATAACAACTTCTGGAAAGGTGAGACTAGGTAATACTATTATTATTTTTTCCATTCCACATTAGTAAATATTTCTTTGTAGCATTAATTAAAATGATTGCATTGTATTCTGTGGGCATTTTCACTATTTAATTAATTAATGTCCTTAGGCTAAATGTCTTCTCAGGGCTAATACGATTGTAAACAATAAAACTGGATTGCTAATCCTGATTTTCTAGCTTCAGTTCTAACAGAACTGGATTTTATGATTCAGGTAATTAAAGAAAGAGAGTATAAAAGAATAGCAGGATAAGCCTCAGAAGCTAAAATTAAGTTGGAATCTGTAGGAGATATAATGTATAGAAAAAGAACATGTTCTTAAATTAAAGCAGGCAAAGAAGGATATCCCAAAATAGGCTAGGAGAGAAAGCTGATAAAAATGTCTTGAAAATGTTAAGTCTTGGCTTTGAAATTTGAGAATATGGTGGATAAGATAATCAGAGAAACCCTACCCAGTAGAGCTGATACTCTTAAACAGAATGGACTGAAAACAAACATAACAAACAAGTTTTTTAAAACAACAACCTTTTTTACTTTGAAAGAATTTAAAATACAAAAAAGTTACAAAACAGTACAGTTAACGTATATCCTTTCACCCAGCTTCCCCAGTGTCATCTAATTTAAACAACTTATGTAATTATCGTACTATACGATGAACAAAACCAGGAAATTAATATGGGTACCTTAATATTAAACTATGTATTTTTTCAGATCTCACCAGGTTTCCCTTACCATCCTTTTTCTGTTCCCGTAACCAATCTAGTTGTATATCCTTAGTCTCTCCAATCTTTGACATTTCCTCATTTTCCCTTCCTTTCATAGCCTTTACACTTTTGATGAGTACTGACTGGTTATTATGTAGAATGCCTTTCAAATTAGCTGTGTTTGATGTTTTCTCATGCTGTACTACACATTTTAGGTGAGACTACTATAAAAGTAATGTGTGTCTTCATTGGATACTGTCAGTGGGTACATGATGGTGATGTCTTATTACTGGTAATATGAACTTCGATTGCTTAATCACTTATTATTACCAAATGGCAAACACAATCAGTTGCCCAAGGTAGTAACTGCTGGGTTCCTTCCCCACAAAGTTAACAGTTATTTATTTGTGATTGATAAACAATTAGAGGACATATTTCGAGAGTATACAAATATACTTATTAAACTTTTGCTCATTGATTTTATCATCTACTAGTGGATGTTTTAAAATTTTTTTATTTAAAAAAAATAAACTTTATATTTTTAGAGATGTTTTCGGTTCAAAGCAAAATTGAGTGGAAAGTCCCAAGTTCCCACATACTCCCTGATCACTTCCCACACCCACCACAACCTCCTCCACTGTCAGTGTCACTCACCAGAGTGGTGTATTTGTTACAAGTGATGACTTATATTTACATAATCACCCAAAGTCTGGAATTTACATCATAGTTCACTGTTGGTATTGTACATTCTATGGTCTTTCATGAATGTACAATGATATATATCCTTTATTACAGTCACACATGTAATAGTTTTACTCCCTAAAAATCTCTACCTTTGCCTACTCCTCCCTCCCTCCTTCCCTCCCTCCCTCCTAAGCCCTGGCAATCAGTGATCTTTCTACATATTTTGCCTTTTCCGGGATGTCATAGAGTTGAAATTGTACAATAGGTAGGCTTTCAGACTGGCTTTTCTCACTTGGTAATATGCAGATAAATTAAATTTTTTTTCCATGGCTTGATAACTCATTTTGTTTTAGTGCCAAACAATATTCTCTTGTCTAGATGTCCCAAAAAGTTCATCTATTCACCTACTGAAGAACATGTTGGTTCCACTTACGTGTCTGCAATTATGAACAAAGCTGCTATAAATACTAGTGTGCAGGTTTCTGTGTGAACATAGTTTTCAGCTTCTTTGTGTAAATACCAAGGAGAACAATTGTTGGGTTCTGCGGTGAGACTATGTCTTAGTTTTATAAGAAACTGTCAAACTGCCTTAAGAGTGGCTGTACTGTTTTGCATTCCCACCAGCAACGAAGCATTTAGTGTTGTCAGTGTTTTGGATTTTGGCCATTCTAATAGGCGTGTAGTGGTTAGTATATCGTTATTGTTTTAATCTGCATTTCCCTGGTGATATGATGTGAGCATCTTTTCCTATGAGCACTTGCCGTCTGTATATCTTCTTTGGTGAGGTGTCTGTTAAGGTCTTTGGCCTTCTTAAAATCATTTTTTTTTAATGTTGAGTTTTAAGAGTTCTTTGTATATTTTGGATAACGGTTCTTTATCATCTGTGCCTTTTGTGAATGTTTTCTCCTGGTTTGCCTTCTCATTTTGTTCTTTTGCTGTACAGTGTATTTTGCAGAGCAGAAAATTGTAATTTTAATGAATTCCAGCTTATCAATTATTTCCTTCACGGATTGTGCCTTCAGTATTGTATCTAAAAAGCCATTATTGTACCCAATAATAATAATACCATTATTAGACCCAAGATTTTCTCCTATGTTATCTTCTAGGAGTTTTATAGTTTTGCACTTTACATTTAGATCTATGATACATTTTGAGATAATTTTTTGTAAAGAATATAGGTCTGTGTCTAGATTCACTATTTTTGCCTCTGCATGTCCAGTGGTTTCAGCCCCATTTGTTGAGATGACTGTCTTTGCTCCATTGTACTGGTTTGGCTCTTTTGGGTTAAAGATCAGTTGACTATATTTATGTAGATCTATATCTGGGATTTCTGTTGTGTTGTATTGATCTATTGTTCTTTCATCAATACCTTATCTTGATTACTGTAACTTTATATTAATTCTTGAAGTACGATAATGTTGGTTCTCTGACTTTGTTCTTCCCCTCAATACTGGGTTGACTATTCTGGGTCTTCTACCTCTATATATACAGTTTAGGGCCAATTTGTTGACATAAGTGAAATAACACTGAAATTTTGATTGCGATGGTATTGGATCTATGGATCAAGTTTTGAAGAACTGACATCCTGGCAGTATTGCGTCCTCTCATTCATGAACATGTAGTACCTCTTCGTTTATTTAGTTCTTTGGTTTATTTCCATAGAGTTTTGTAGTTTTTCTCATATAGATCTTGTACATACTTTGATTAGTTTTATATCTAAGTATTTTATTTGTTTTGGCACTAATGTACCAAATATATTTATAACATAAATATAGTATAATGAATTTAATTTCAAATTCCTCTTGCTTATTGCTGGTTATGGGAAAGTGACTGATTTTCTGTATCAGTGGTGTATCCTGCAATCATGGTACAATCATTTATAAGTTTCAGGAGATTGTTTTTGCTGATTATATTAGATTTTCTACATTGAAAATCATGTCATCTGCAGACAAAGACAATTTTATTTCTTTCTTACAAATATGTATGCCTTTTATTCCATTTCTTGTCTTATTGTATTAGCTGAGATTTCCAGTGCCATATTGAAAAGCAGCTGTGAGAGGCAATAGTCCTATCTTGCCTCTGATCTTAGTGAGAAAGTTTCAGGTTTCTCACCATTAAATGCAATGTTAACGGTAGGTTTTTTTTGTAGATTTTTTTTTTTAAATGAAATTTGGGAAGTTCCTTTCTATTCCTAGTTTGCTGAGAATTTGTGTTGAATATTTGTTGGATTTTGTCAAATGCTTTCTCTGAATCTGTTGATATGTGATTTTTCTTCTTTAGCCTGTTGATATGATGGATTACATCAATTTGTTTTCAAATGTTGAATTACGTTTGTACACCTGGAATAAATTCCACTAGACAAAGGAGTATGATTCTTTTTATTTATTATTGGATTCAATTTGCTAATATCTTGTTGAGGATTTTTGCATCTATGTTTGTGAGAGATACTGGTCTGCAGTATTTTTTTTTCTTGTAACGTCTTTGCCTGGTTTTGGTATTAGGATGATGACGGCCTCATAGAATGAGTTTGGCAGTATTTCTTCTGCATCTATCTTCTGAAAGAGATTGTGGAAAATTTATATGATTTCTTTTTTATGTGTTTGATAGAATTAGCCAGTGAACTCATTTTGGCTGGATGCTTTCTGTTTAGGAAAGTTATTAATTATTTATTTTGTTTCTTTAATGCGTATAGGCCTATTCAGATTGTCTATTTCTTCTTGTGTAAATTTTGGCAGATTGCGTCTTTTAAGGAGTAGATTCATTTCATTTCAGTTATCAAATTTGTGGGCAGAAAGAAGTTAATAATACTGCTTTACTATTTTTTTCAAATTTATATAATAAAGTGTATTTAGAGAAGTATCCTTTCATTCCTACTTCCTATTATTTTGCATTTTCTTTTTTTTTTTCCATTATACTTTAAGTTCTAGGATTCCCTATTTAATAAATAGTGTTGGGAAAACTGGCTAGCCATATGCGGAGAGCTGAAACTGAGCCCCTTCCTGACACCTTATACAAAAATTAACTCCAGATGAATTAACGATTTAAACGTAAGACCTAACACCATAAAAACCCTGGAAGAAAACCTAGGCAATACCATTCAGGACATAGGCATAGGCAAGGACTTCATGATGAAAACACCAAAAGCAATGGCAACAAAAGTCAAAATACACAAATGGAATCTAATTAAACTTAAAAGCTTCTGCACAGCAAAAGAAACTATCATTAGAGTGAACTGGCAACCAACAGAATAGGAAAAAAATTTGCAATCTACCTGTCTGGCAAAGGGCTAATATCCAGAATCTACAAAGAACTTAAACAAATTTACAAGAAAAAAACAACGCCATCAAAAACTGGACAAAGGATATGAACAGACACTTTTCATAAGAAGACATTTATGAGGCCAATAAACATATGAAATAATGCTCACCATCACTGGTCATTAGAGAAATGCAAATCAAAACCACATTGAGATACCATCTCATGCCAGTTATAATGGCGATCATTAAAAAATCCGGAGACAATAGATGCTGGAGAGGATGTGGAGAAATAGGAACACTATTACACTGTTGCTGGGAATGTAAATTAGTTCAACCATCGTGGAAGACAGGGTGGCGATTCCTCAAGGATCTAGACATAGAAATTCCATTTGATCCAGCAATCCCATTACTGGATACATATCCAAAGGATTATAAATCATTCTATTATAAAGACACATGCACATGTATGTTCATAATGGCACTGTTCACAATAGCAAACACTTGGAACGAACCCAAATGCCCATCCATGACAGACTAGATAAGAAAAATGTGGCACATATACACCATGGAATACTACGCAGCCAAAAAAAGATGAGTTCATGTCATTTGCAGGGACATGGATGAATCTGGAAACCGTCATTCTCAGCAAACTGACACAAGAACAGAAAACCAAACACTGCATGTTCTCACTCATAAGTGAGTTGAACAATGAGAACACATGGACACAGGGAGGGGAATAATATTGCTTTATTATACTTTTAATTACCATGTGACCTGTAGTGATATGCCCTATTTCATTTCTTTCTTTTTTTTTCTGAGACAGAGTCTCCATCTGTCTCCCAGGCTGGAGAGTAGTGGCACCATCTTGGCTCACTGCAAACACCACCTCCCGGATTCAAGTGATTTTCCTGACTTAGCCTCCTGACTACCTGGGATTACAAACGTGTGCCACCATGCTACTTAAATTTTGTATTTTTAGTAGTGATGGGGTTTCACCATGTTGGCCAGCCTGCTCTTAAACTCCCAACCTCCCAAAGTGCTGGGATTACGGGCAAGAGCCACTGTGCCTGGCACCCTATTTTATTTCCTCTATTAGTAATTAGAGTCTTTCTTTTTCCTAGCCAAATAGAAACATCAGTTTTATTAATCTTTTCAAAGCACTAGTTTTTTATTTTATTGATTTTCTCTATTCATATCTTATATTAAGTTTTCTTGATTTCTGCTCCTATTTTTGATGTTGCCATTGATGTAGAGTTTAGCTGTGTTCTTACTGATTTTCTGCTCCTGGATCTGTCAATTTCTGATAGAGGGGTGTTCTAATCTCTGACTATAATGGTGGATTCATGTTGAAAGTTAGTTATCAATGAAATAGTTAATAAGACGTGGGGCCTTTGGGGAAATGATTAAATCATGAGGGCTTCACCCTCCAGAATGCGAATAATGTTTTTATAAAAGGACTTGAAGAAGCAAGTTAGCTTCTGTTTTGCCCTTTCTAGCATGTGAGGACACAGAAGCAGCCATCTATGAGGAACAAGTCTTCCCCAGACACTGAATTTGTCAGCACCTTGAGCTTAGACTTCCCAACTCCCAAAACTGTGCGAAATAAGTTTCTGTTGTTTATAAAATACCCAGTCTAAGGTATTTTGTTACAGTAACTCAAAGAGACTGAGATAGTAATTTTTTTCTCACAATACTTTAAATATTTCACTCTACTCTCTTCCTGCTTGCATGGTTTCTAAGAAAACATGGAATTTCACTCTTATTTTTGCTCTTCTATAAAGTGTTTTCATTTTTTGGTTTCTTTGAAAATTTTTTCCTTATATTTGATTTTCTGAAGTTTAAATATAATATGTTTAGGTGTAGTTTTTGTTTTTTTGTTTTGCATTTATCTTGCTGTTCTCTGAGCTTCCTGGATCTGTAGTTTGGTGTCTGACATTAATTTAAGGAAATTCTCAGTCACTTCAAATATTACTTCTGCTCCTTTCTCTCTTTTTCTCCTTTTCGTTATTTCCATTACACATATGTTGCATCTTTTTTTGTCTCACAGTTCTTGGATTCTTGGATATTCTGTTTTGCTTTTTTTTTTTTTTTTTCAGTGTTTTCTTCTTTTTGCTTTTTAGGTTTGGAAGTTTTTATTGTCATAGCCTCAAGCTCAGAGATTCTTTCTTTGGCCATGTCTAATCTACTGATGAGCTCATCAAAGACATTCTTCATTTCTGTTGCGGCATATTTGATCTCTAGAATTTGTTTGATTTTTTTCTTAAAATTTTCATTTTTTTTACTTACATTATTCATCTGTCTTTGCATTTTGTCTCCTTTTCCTATTGAAACCCTAGCATATTAATCACAGTTTCTTTTAGAATTCCTATTCTGATAATTCCAACATTCCTGCCATATCTGATTCTGGCTCTGATGCTTGTTCGGTTGTTCTCTTCAAACTGTGTTTAGCCTTTTACTATCACTTGCAAGTTTTTATTGATGAAGTGGGTAAAAGGAACTGCAGTACAAAGACTACAAAGACCTCTAGTAATGTAGTGGTAAGGTGTATTGTCCTAGATTAGGTATCAGTCTTCTGGTAAGCCTGTGCCTTTCAACTGTGAATTTCACCCATGCTTCTCGGTTGTCGGTGTGCTCATGTTTTGTTTGCTTTGTTTTCACCCCTAGGTGCAGTAGGATGGCTAGAGGGAGCTGGAGCTGTGTATTTCCCTTCTCTCAGGTAAATTAGACTCCAATAAAACCCCAGCAGGTTAGGCTATGGTTAGTTTCTCCTGAAGGCAGGCCTTGTTAAAGAACAGAATACTCTGGTGTATTTCAAAATGGCTTTATTTCTTCTTCCCCTGCCAAAAGCATGAGGGATTTGTATTCTGATCTTCACTGTAAGGACCTGGTATAGTTCTTAAAAGTAAAACCCAATGTGTCACCTCTCATTTTGATTTGATCCTCCAGGAATTTTCACTCTCAGAATTGTAGGCATGGAGCTTCCAGCAATTCATCAGTTACATTTCAGATTTTGAATCTGGTAGTGGTTCCTGATGAGGTTTCCACTCAGTTTCTCCTTCAGTAAGCTATTATTCTTTGTATTTGCTTGCCTGTCTCTCCAATTTTGGGGGCAGTGGTTTGCTCAGTGACCTCACTTCTCTGACTAATCTAAAAAAAGTTGTTCATGTTTTCAGTTTGTTCAGCATTTTACTTGTTGTTAGTATGGAGTTATGACTTCTAAGCTCCTTACATACTGGACTGGAAACCAGAAGACCATGAGTAAATTTTGCCTGCAATAATTATTACTGTGTTATTTACTCATATTGATTTTCTTTCATTCTTTCTTCATTTATTAGTTGGTAGTCTTCTGTAAAGAAGACTTTTATTTATCTCCCAAACATTTATCTATCAAATTATTTTTACATCAGTATAGATGTATAGTATTCATTTAATTCTAGAGGTTATAATCTGATACCATCAATATTTACTTTGTTTTTTTAATTGTTTCAGCTTTGGCCATCGGGAGTTCTTTATGCTCGGTTCTTGCATCTAATAGACGTTTTTAAATGTAGGGTAGAGTTATATAATTAAGCTAGTTTTTGGTAATCACACACTGAAGCTGGTATTTTTTTCTGAAAATATCTGTTAATTCTTAGAAGTCTGGTAACTCTGTTTTAATAGGATACGCACATGGGGAAAAAGAGACAAAGATTCTTTGAACAAAATGCAGACTGAATAAATGATTACCCACGTGAACTTTTCCTTAAGAAACAACAATGCTCAATGAGAGAATCAAGAGAAACTTTTACAGAACGAAATGGTGGAACTAATGCCAGTCTTGGTCTTGGATCTTAGTGTAGCAACAGAGAAAGTAAGAAAGTCTTCCTTGGGAATTCCTAACCAGAACCTACACCATTCTGATTTGGAATTCAAGTTCTTTTACAATACATATGAAAGAACAAAAGGCCAAGAATAGACATGGCATTCCTGAAAAAGAATCAGTTGGAGAGCAGATATCAAGACATATTGTAAAATTTTCTTATATAAAATAATGTGGTTTGGTGGTGCAATAGATAAATGTATGAGTACAGTACAGACAAAAAAATCAATATATTCATATATGGAAAATGGATATGGACAGAGCTGACATTGAAGATCAATGGCAAAAAGATTTGATACAATGATATCAAAATAATTGGTTATCCACTGAGCTGAAAACTTGATAGCAGATTCCTAGCTCTCATCATATGTAGAAATCAATTACCACTGGGTTGAAACTTTAAAGGAAAAGGGGAAACTTTAAAATTTTCACAGATATAGAAAACTACGTTAATCAGTTTGATATTGAAGATTTTTTAAAACTCAAAGATTGCAAATCATAAAAAATCCTGATTATATTTGATAGACTGTATATGAGTATTTGAGTATTTGATAGATTCGTTTTAAGCTTAAACCAGATTTTAAGCTTATTTTTGTCAAAAGGTTCCATGAAGGTATCTTTTTGTAAGTCAGAAGACATTACTTACAACACATATACACATATTACCAATAATTATTAGAACGCAGAATATATAAATAAGTCTAATATTTGATGATGAAAGACAAACAATCCAATAAAAAGTGAGCAAAAGTAAAGATTCAAATGAGTACTTCACAAGGAGAAACATGATTCACTAATAAATGTACTAAAATGCTCAGTAAATATACTTAATATGCTCATTAATAATCAATAAAATGAAAATGAGAACCACAATGAGAAATATCATTTCAAACTCGATGAAATGAAAAATACAAATAATCCTGATAGTAGCACTGTCATCGATTCATGCAGGAATTTGAGTCTTGACATAAAATAAAGCACAAATTCCAGATTTGCTGCTTATCAGCAGTGTGATCTTTGACAAGCCATTTAAACTCCAGCTTCAGTTTGCGCACCTACAAAATGCAAAACATAACTTCTTTACAGAATAGGTTTTAAACCTCATCCTTCAAAACTTGTATCAACAATGACAGCAGCACCAGCAGCAATGATTAATTGAGGGCTTATACGATGCCAGGCAGTGAGTTTGGGCTTTTATATTCATTATTTCATTTAATCCTTATGATTACCTTGTAGTGCGGTATACATCATCTCTAGATATATTATTATCTCCATTTTATGGCTGAGGAAATTGAAAGTCAAATGGCTTAATTTACTTGCCCAAAGTCACACATAACGTCATTTGCAGTTGTGGGAGTAGAACACAGGCCTCTCTGGCTTGATTCTGATTCTCTAGTTAGATGATTTCCCTTTAGCAGGCTGATCCAGAAACAGAACTTTTCCCTTGCAAGGAATCTTTACAATTAGTGGCATCAAGATTAATTTATGTGCATAACAGTGTGATGAGCTGATGCCAGTATTTTTAAAAAAGAGTAAGAATTTCCGAGTTTGCTGTTAGAATTTCCAACCTAATCTTTGTCAGCATTACTGTCTTTGACAGAAACGAGGGGAAGGAAAGAAGGGGAGTTGGAGTCAGGACCAACTGACTGATACTGTCTTTTTCTGTGTAATTTGAAGTTCCACCTTTCCATCTTGGAGGAACTCCACGCTCTAATTCCTTTCGGGAATGATTGAAATATGACCCAGAATGAAGCAGGCTGCTAAAATTCACGGCATACTCATATATGAAATTAACACCACCACCAAAAACAACAGCCAGACTCCTGCCCCCTTCAACTCCTTAAACCGGCCGGAGTCTTGACCCTTCATCTTCGATGTTGACAGTGGACTTTCCAATAACATAGACTTGCAGTAAGTCAGGATTTAATAGTCTTATGGTGCAATACCCCAGCTAAGTGATTACTCAACTCATTTGGGTTGCAAGGTTGAAAAACTCATTGTTTTCGGAGGTAGCTTCATCTGTCTTCAAAGAGCTCTAATTGTTAACAATAACAAACATGATGACAATATCTCATTTTTAAAATTGAGGACTTATGATGTGCCAAACACTGTGCTAAATGCTTTTTATAAATTGTCTCATTTAATCCTCACAATAACCCCCGTGACAGAGATGCTATTATTATCTCTGACTTACAGATGAAAAACTCAGAGATTTACATCTGTGTGCCATAATTTTAGCATTTGCAGACTAAACAAATTGACTTGGCAACGTTACGTATTGGAAAATAGCACAGAACCCTCCAACTTAAACCTCCGCTCCTCTTGGTTAAATATCTCTTTGTTTAATTGGTTCTCCACATTACATTTTTGTAGAAAATGTAGAATCAGGTGGACAATGTGACTGGAAGGGAGAAAGGAGGAAAGAGATTTTCATTTATTCACATCTAAAAGATGACATTTTGGGGCCTCTCTGTGTTCCCTCTTCTGTAGGTTTTGTTGCCCCCGTCTCCGACGTTTCTTTAAGATGGAAGGCTGGATTTAAGCAAAGAAAAAGTATCTTTCTTTGTACTCTGCCAATATTTGCAGAAAGTGCACACAACCCAAGAATTTTGCATAATAAATTATTTTAGAAATGTTTAGAGATAATGCAAATTCATAGGGCATCATTCAAAAGAAAAAAGGGGCAAAAATAGTGATCATGATAAACATCAGTGCAGGATGGAGAAATTAATAAAGAAATTAATAAAGTCAATCAGTGTTTGCTTTTTGCTAATGGATTTTTGGCTGTCCTTATCAACAGCCTGAGTTTTAAAAGTGTGATTCTATATTTTTACAGAAAAAATATGTACCCTTGGCATTATTTACTTATTATTTGGAACGTGTTCAAAAGGCCATCTTTTCATAAGGTCACCTGTTTTTCTTTAAACGCCTGCTGTCACTAAAAACTTAAAATTAGTATTTTTGTTATAAGATTATATAATTCTGTAATTTTAAATCCTTAAAACAGAAGAGACGACTATAAACTTGAAGTTTTACTATATTTTAACCTTCATCTATTTTCTTGAAATTACAAATATAATACTTCTACTATTTGCCTAAGTATTGGATGGGCTGTAGTCTTAAAGTCAGATATTTAACCTCAGCTATGGCAAATGACTAAATCTGTCTTTATTAATGTCAGTTTTAGATATCACACACCGAGACACAACATTTTTACAACGCTTAGCATTCATGCAGCATTAGGATATTTCGCGAACAGGAAAGTCACTTAATGGTGGAATTATCATGCCTATCTTCCAGTGCACAGATATGTGTTACAAGGACTAATGCCAGAACACACTAAC
Source organism: Sapajus apella (assembly GCF_009761245.1). Taxonomy (NCBI): domain Eukaryota; kingdom Metazoa; phylum Chordata; class Mammalia; order Primates; family Cebidae; genus Sapajus; species Sapajus apella. The sequence goes on along the minus strand of NW_022437041.1, from coordinate 5,514,695 downwards.
TGCCCTGACAATGGTGAAATGCCTCCAATAAAGAGAACGCCCTTTCAGCAGATGGCCAATTTAAGAATAAAAGTTAGCCTGTAGGCATCATTTGTAGGCATAAATGATAACTTATTTTAACCAAAAAAATCTGTGATGTATTTTTAGAATCTTGCATGATGAATGAATGTATCTTACACTTCTAAGTGAATAAGAACTAAGTTAAACTCTCAACACTGCCATCATCTCTTCAGAGCCACTTGTCTTGAGTCTACCTGTCAGAATATTCTCCTCCCTTGCAAGATACATAATAATCTCATTTAAAATCATAGAGTTCCCTGACACCAAAAAAGCTGACACAGTTTCTCTCTGCTTGCTGGTATAGTACTTCTCCTGAGTGATTACTTATCTACAGCAATGCCACTGTTTTATGTTACTAGATTTCTGAACACCTCAATTTATTTTTGGATCACTCTTTTCTTTTGGCAGATTGTGATTTATATATACATTATTTCCAGTAGGATTAAATTTTGTAAGCCAAGGGGGGGAAAAAAAGAAAGAAACATACTGCTGCTTGGCAAAAATGGAACAAGATATCTTGATAATCATCTACAGCACAGACCCTAAATGTTATACTAATTCTTATTCAAAAATGAGTACTGTAATGTGTCACACTTAGGCTAACAGATCATTTATTTCTAAAGGAAATGACTATTTTTTAAGGCAATTGGTTGTCTTTGAGGCTTTCATCGTACACTCGTCCAGAGAGCAGGTTTCAAATACCTCAAGCTCAGAGTGTCAAAATAAAATAAAACAAAAGCAATTGTAATCACCTGCTCAGTTAAAATAACAGCAATCAGCAAGGAGGGCTGAGAACTTACAAGACTGCATGAGATGTTTTGAGAATGGCTTATTAATGGACCAGAGGGCAGGTTATGCTTACATGGGGGAATTACCCTAATCTCTGTGGGGCAAATCCTGAGAAGGGAATGGGAAATTCTGAAGAAATGGACAGAGGTATACAAACAAGAAGAAGGACACGTGCAGAGGATGGAAAGAGTGGCAGGCAGCTGAAATGGTAAAATGGGAAGAAACAAAAAGACTCTGTGAGAGGTCAGGAGTGAGAGGCGAAGCTGAGAATGAGCTCCTGGGGAGAAAATTCTTAGTGTAGCAATAGGCAACGGATACAACTTAGTGGGGTCTTATCAATTTGTTGTTTTTCTTAAATCCTGAAAGGCATGTGTAATATAAAATAGCTTTGAAATCCAGTGTCAGTTAGTGCACTATTTTAAAAAGGCTAAAGATAAGAACATTTTAGAATACCTATTCTTATTATTTAATCTGTTTCTCATGATAATAAATATGTTATAGGATATTAAATAACAGTATTACAAAGTGGAAGGGAGAACAGACCAGATTTGTTGCAAATAGTGAATTCACTAAAGCTGTTAAATTGATAAAATACATCTTTCTCCTTCTCTTTTTTTTCTTTTTTATCATCCAGCCCAAAATGTCAATACATCTCTTTTTTAATGGCTGGCTTTGGACTAAAATATTTCCCTAATTGATTTAGCACAAAATTTGACAAGGGAAGGATCACTCTTACTGGTGAAAGGAAGCTCAGCCTTTACCCTTAAGTTTTTACAATAGCATTGTAACATAGGGTAAAAGTTTGCTGAAAACGTATTTTAAGAAATAGTCTTATTGAATATATTCAACTGATATGAATACATTTTCTTATGTACATTTAGCAATTTCTTATTTTAGCAAAAATCGGTTAAAATATATTTAGTGATATTTTTGATCTTAGTGAATTTTCAAATTTTCAAAAGCTAACGACATGGAATGGTTTATTCAGTTGGAGGATTAAACTCCAGGATTCATTTACAACTAGAAGAGAGGCTCTGATTGAGGTTGCAAATCTGATGCTGTGGCCCACAGCCTTCCGTGGGCTCTCGGTTATTTATCAGAAGACGATTTGCTGAATGATCAATTTGTCAACTTTATAAGGATATTATAAAATTTTGTTTATTTTAGCTCTTCAGACAATTTATAGCAATCTTACTAGATGGACTTGCAGGGAACCAGGACTCCAGAGACCTGGGGCCTTCAATTTCTCTCTGTTTTTCAGAGATTAAAAAATACTGATTATTTTTTATACTGACTAAAAAATAATCAGTATAAATTTTTTTTATAATCAGTATAAATTTTTAAACTTACAAATTAAAATTTTAATTCTATTTATAAGAAGAAAAAGTAATATAATATATTAAAGAACAATAGAGTAATAATTATACACACAAGAAGAACATGTTCATGAGAATAAACCATTCCATGACTTTAGCTTTTGAAAATTCTCTAAAATTTAAAAAATTGCTAAACTTTTTAAAAGCAATTTTTACTAAAATAAAACATCATACATAGGAAAATGTATTATATCAAGTATATTCAATAAGACTATCTTTTAAAATAAGTTTTTGGCAAACTTTAAACTTCATGAATTCTGCAAATTGGTCATGTGGTAAATTGATTCTAGTGAATTCATTCATTTCATAAATGGTGAAATCTCAGCTCACTGCAAACTCCACCTCCTGGGTTCAAGCGATTTTCCTACCTCAGCCTCCCAAGTAGTTGGGATTACAGGTGCCTGCCACCACGCCTAGCTAAGTTTTGTATTTTTTAGTAGAGATAGGTCTCAGGGTTTCACCACGTTGGCCAGGCTGGTCTCGAACTCCTGACCTCAGGTGATACACCCGCCTCAGCTTCCCCAAGTGCTGGGATTACAGGCATGAACCACCACGCCAGACCAGTTTTCTTAAGATGATTCTGCATGTTACAAAAACTAAAGTAACCAGCAATATTAAAATATTGAGAGTTCTGGTTCAAGATGGCACACTAGAAAGCAGCTGGTGTCTGCGGGTCCTGGAGAGAAAACACTAAGCTATTCAAGTGCATCCCCCAGGAGACTGTGTTGGAATTCACCAAGGACGCAACACACAACAGGACCCAACAGAAAGAAGCAAAGCAGGACAGCCACCCACCTGGCTCTGGTGCAGAGCCGGAGGAATTGCTGTATCGTAGGGAAAGGGTGATTGAACACGAGCTCCTGGGGGATCCACAATTCCAACGCAGACCTTTGCAGACCTGGCCATGGGAGAGCCTCTCTGATTCTCCAGGGTCTCCAGACAGACACAGAGTCCGTGCAGACGCACCACTCAAGCCCATGTAGAGCCCAGTGGGTCTTGGATCCCTGAGCACCCTAGAGCCAGGTGTATGGTAGCCCCACCGACAGGGAAGGCTAGACTTTTTTGTATGTCCTTAGGATATGTTAGAACTAAGGCTCAGAGTCTAAGGAAAAACTAGCCCCCAGACAAGGAATTTCTAAGCAAAGCAAGTTTACTTCTGCGCGGAAGGGTGTCTCCTGCATGGCTGGTTGCTACTAGAACACATACAACAAAGCAGAGTGGCCGGGCGCGGTGGCTCACGCCTGTAATCCCAGCACTTTGGGAGGCTGAGACGGGTGGATCACGAGGTCAAGAGATCAAGACCATCCTGGTCACCATGGTGAAACCCTGTCTCTACTAAAAATACAAAATATTAGCTGGGCGTGGTGGCGTGTGCCTGTAATCCCAGCTACTCAGGAAGCTGAGGCAGGAGAATTGCCTGAACCCCAGGAGGCGGAGGTTGCGGTGAGCCGAGATCGCGCCATTGCACCCCAGCCTGGGTAACAAGAGCGAAACTCCGTCTCAAAAAAAAAAAAAAAAAAAAAGAGCAAAGCAGAGTAGAAGTTTTTATTTCTAAGGCGACTCCCGCCCTTGTGTCCTTTGCTCACTGGCTGGGTCGGACTGCACAGTCTAAACTAGACCCGATTCGCTAAACGTCTAAACTTTCTTAGGTGAGATGATGGGAGAGAGGGGAGAGGAGGAAGGGGTCGTCTGCAGCGAGCTGCAGGCTGGTCTGGTCTTAAATAAGGAAGGGAATGTGAGCTGGCGCAGATAATGCCCCTGGTGCCTTGGCACGCCCTGGGAAAGAAGACAAGGAGGAGAAAGGGGAGCGTTACTGGGAATTAAAGAATCAAAGTTAAGCAGGCGGTTTGCAGAGAAACGTTGCCACATCTCACCGGACAGACGCAGCGGCCGTGCTGAGGAGCAGGCTGCAGACCCCCTGCTGGGGCTCGCCAGGCAAGGCCCACCCCGGGGTTACCGGTCAAAGGCAGTTGTCCGGAGTCTTGGCGTTCTGAACAAAGACAAAACGCACACACGAAGCAAGGCAGCAGAAGCGGAGACGTATTGTCAATGAAAGTACACTTCAGGGTGGGAGCCGGCTGGGGCGAGCGGCTCAAGAGCCTCAGTTACAGAATTTTCTGGGGTTTAAATACCCTCTAGAAGTTTCCCATTGGTTTCCTCTGTGCAAATAAAGTAGGTCCGCGACCAGCCTGATTGGTTGTGGGAGGGGACCAATCAGAGGTACTTTCATCTTCAGATCGCCACGCAGAAAAACAAGGGGTGGAAAGGAGGAGTGGCACAGTCGCCTGGTGCTCTGCGCGAATCCGCCCTGGCTCCCTGCCTCCAGGCCTGTTCTCCTGCCTCGCCTGAGCATCTGGTCGGTTGCAGCTCTGAGTTTCTCTGGGATGTAACACACAGTCCTGCTGTGATGACAATGGTCATTGTGCCTGTCCCTGTCGCCCCCAGGTTGGGAGGGAACAAAGAACCTGAGCTCTTTTGCATGACTCCAGTATGCCACAGCTGCGCTGCAGAGAAGCAGCCAGACTGCTTTCCCTGCGAGCCCCTGCCCTACGTTGCTCTCTGTTACAAGGCCCGCTGGTTTGGGCACCCAGCACAGCCGCCCTGCCAGGCCTGACCACTCTGGTGGGTTGCAGCTTGTGCTTTTTTGCGGTGTGGCTTCCAGAGGTAACTTGACAGGCCCTCTGCCATTGCTGCTGCCGTGGACCTTACTCCTGCTGCCCCCAGGCCGGGGAGGGAGCAGAAAGCCTGAGTGCTTTAAGCCTCTAGCATGCCACAACTGCCCTGCAGGGAGACAACCACACTGATTCTCGCTTGACTCCCTGCCCCCTCCCAAACGGGGCTTGCGGTCTCCTGGCTTCCAGTGCACCCACCCAACCCCGGCCTGAGCATTTCAGTGGTGACCAAAGTCCTTCTGAAAATCTTACCCCACAAGCCTATGATCTCCGCTGGGCTTCTGCCACCTAAGCAACTCTGCTTGTCCTCACCTGAGAGTTCAACCAGCGACCTGAGGACAAGGCTGGCCCTCCTCATTACAGCCAGCACCTGAATCCTGGAGCCCAACTCCCCTAGACAGACTACTATGGAGTTCCAAAGTTGAATCAGTAATAAAAAAACCTACTAACGGAGGAACGACCTGGACCAGATGGATTCACACCCAAATTCTCCCAAACATACAAAGAAGAGCTGGTACCAATTCTACTAAACCTATTCCAAACAATCAAGGAGGAGGGACTTCTCTCTAAGTTATTCTACAAAAGCGGTATCACTCTGACACCAAAATCTGGCAAAGACACAATGAAAAAAAGGAAACTACAGACGCAAGATCAACACAATACTAGCAAACTGAATCCAGCAAGACATCAAAAAGTTAATTCACCACGACAAAGTAAGCTTCATTCCTGGGGTGCAAGATTGATTCAGCGTATGTCAATCAATAAATGTGATTCATCACATAAACAGAATTAAAAACAAAAACCATATGATCATCTAAATAGACACAGAGAAAGCTTCCGATAAAATCTAACATCCCCTTCGTGGCAAAAGCCCTCAACAAACTAGGCATTGAAATAACACCTCAAAATAATAAAAGCGTCTTTGACAAACCTACAGCCAACATCATACTTAGAGACTGGGTGCTTCCTGATAGTATGGCCGTAGACCAGCCAGCAACCAACTAAATGGACAAAAGCTGGAAGCATCCCCCTCAAGAAAAGGAAGAAACAAGCTTGCCTGCTCCTATTTAACATCGTATAGCAAGTCCTAGCCAGCACACTTAGGGAAGAAGAAAAAAAAAAGCATACAAATAGGAAAAAAAGAGGTAAGATTATCTCTTTTCACAGACAATATGATTCTATGCTAGAAGACTCCGCCAAAAGGCTCCTGGAACTGATAAATGACTTCAGTAAAGTTCTGAGATACAAAACAAGTGTACAAAAATTAGTAGCATTTTTTCCCTTTTTATTTATTAATGTTTTTAGAGACAGGGTCCCGTTTGCAGACAGGGTCTGAATTCCAGGATGGAGTGTAATGGCATGATCATAGTTCACTCCAGCCTTGAACTCCTGGGCTTAAGAGATCTTCCTGCCTCAGCTTCCTAAGTAGCTAGTGCTACACGTGTGTGCCACCATGCCCACTAATTAAAAGAAACAAAGTTAGTTTTTTCTTTAGAAACAGAGTCTTGCTGTGTTGCTGAGGCTAGTCTCAAATTCTGAGCCTTGAGTGATCCTCCCATGTCAGCCTCTTAAACTTTTGGGATTACAGACACGAGTCACCACAACTGGCATTTTTAAACACCAGTAATGTTCAAGGTGAGAGTCAAATCAAGAATGCAGCCTCATTTACAATAAGCCACACATACAAAAAGGAAATGCCTAGGAGCACAGCTATGCAAGGAGGTGAGAGCAGAACCATAAAACACTACTGATATAAATTATAGATGACACAAATACATGGAAAAACATGCCGGGCTAATGGGTTTTCAGAATTAATATCACTAAAATGGCCATACTGCCTAAAGCAATTTACAGATTCAACACTATTCCTATCAAACTACCAATGTCATTTTTCACAGTATTGGAAAAAAAATTCTAAAATTCATATGGAATCAAGAAAGAGCCCAAATAGCCAAAGTAATCCTAACCAAAAAGAACAAAGCTGGAAGCATTACATTACCTGACTTCAGACTATACTGTAAGGCTACAGTAACCAAAACAGCATAGTACTGATACAAAAACATACACATAGACCTACAGAACAGAAGAGAGAATCCAGAAATAAAGCTGCGCCTTGAGCACCATCTGATCTTTGACAAAGTTAACAAAAATAAGGAATGGGGAAAGAACTTCTTATTCAATAAATGATTCTAGGACAACTGGCTAGCCATATACAGAAGACTGAAACTGGATCACCACCTTTCACCATTCACAAAAATTAACTCAAGATGGATTAAAGATTTAAATACAAACTCAAACTATAAAAATCTTGGAAGAAAACCTAGGTTATACCTACCATTCTAGACATTGGCCTCGGCAAAGAGTTAATGGCGGTATCTTCGAAACATAATAATTGACAAGTAGGGCCTAATTAAACTTAAGAGCTTCTGCACAACAAAAGAAATTATCAACAGTGTAAACAGGCAACCTACAAAATGGGAAAAAATAGTTGCCAATTATGCATCTGACAAGGTCTAATATCCAGACTCTATAAGGAAATTGAGCAAAATGCAAGCAAACAACAACAACAACAAAATCATTAAAAATCAGGCAAAGGACATGACAGACACTTCTCAAAGATGACATACAAACAGCAAGCAAACATGAAGAAGTGCTCAACATCACTCAGAATCAGAGATGCAAGTCGAAACCACAGTGAGGTGCCATTTCACATCAGTAGGAATGGTTGTTACTAAAATGTCAAAAAATAGTAGATGCTATTGAGGCTGCAGAGAAAGGGAATGCTTATACCCTCTTGTTGGGAATGTAAATTAGTTCAGCCGCTGTTGAAAGCAGTTTAGAGACTTCTCAAAGAGCTTAAAACAGAGGCACCATTTAGCTCAGCAATCCCATTTCTCAGTGTAGACCCAAAGGAAAACAAACCATTCTACCAAAAGACATATACACTTGTATGCTCGTTACCCGACTATCCGCAATGGCAAAGACCCGGAATTAACCTTGGTGTCCACTACCCGTGGATGGGGTAAAGGAAATGTGGTACATATACACCATGGACTACTACACAGCCATAAAAAGAATAAAATCATATTTTTTGCAGCAACATGGATGCCTCTGGAGGCCATTATCCTAAGTGTGAATTAACACAGGAACAGAAAACCAAATACTGCATGTTCTCACTTATAAGTGGGAGCTAAACTTTGGGTACGCATGGACAAAAAGATGGAAAAAATAAACATTGGGTACTGCTAGACAGGGGAGAGAGGCAGGGGAGTAAGGATGGAAAAACTACCAACTGGTACTATGCTCATTACCTGGGTAACAGGGCCATTTGTACCCCAAACGTCAGTGTCATGCAACATACCCATGTAATAAACCTGCACAGATACCCCATGAATCTAAAATAAAAATTGAAATTATTTTAAAAAGCCAGTGAATCTCTTAGAATGCTCTAAAGTTATATTAACACTATCTCTTGAAGACTCGAAAAAAAATTAGCAAAGCTGAACCTACATTCTCATAGGGCACCGTTAGATGGACCTGAGTAGTGGCCGCTCTCTTTAGAAGGTCCAGTGGTAGGGTGATGATATGGCCAGTGTGCTTGTGAAAGTCCTGGTTTATACCTATTTTCCTGGTGTAATTCTTATTAGTGTCCACTTCCACTATCACAGGTATCTAGTTTGAAAGATAAATTTTATGGTCACTTTAGTGAGTGGTTTCCAGCTCACTGAGGTTCATAGAACACACCATCTTATAATTGGTCTGATACACACCTCATCTGCCTGGGCTCTATAAGCAATTGACTGTGTTACTCCTGTTTTCATATCCCTTATCTAGTCCATGCATGTAGAAATACACAGAAAATTCTTTTCTCTTTTTCTTTTTATAGACAGAGTTTTGCTGTTGTCCCCCAGGCTGGAGTGCAATGGCATGATCTCTGCTCACTGCAACCTCTGCCTCCTGAGTTCAAGTGATTCCCCAGCCTCAGCCTCCCCAGTAGCTGGGATTACAGGCGCCTGCCACCACACCTGGCTGAGTTTTGTATTTTTCAGTAGAGATGGGGTTTCATGATGTTGGCTCGAACTCCTAACCGCAGGTGATCCGCCCGCCTCGGCCTCTCAAATTGCTGGGATTACAGGCATGAGCCACTGTGCCCAGCAGAAAATTCTTTCTCAATGATGCATTAAAGAGGCTCTGTTGCATTTTTTCTTTAGTTTTACCTTCTGTTTGCTGCTTCTTGCACAATGTGGTTTTAAATAAAGACTGTGCGATATTACATGGTTTTTGCCTATGTATTTTCAGTTTAGAAGCCATCATACTCTTTCACGATCTTCACTACTACATGACACTTCTCATATTTATCTTTCACTCAGGGCTCTACGAAGAATTTTGAGTACTGTCTTATTGATATGGCTGAATGGTTACCAATCACATACCGTCAAAGACTCAAAAACCTGCTAATTTAATTCAGAACCCCCTAACTGGTGCTTGGCATATTTTAGGCCCTGTGCTAGTCACTGAGCACAGAAAGATAAAAGACACCCTGATATTCACATTGTCAAAAGTCATTAGCTCTCTTCACAAACCAGTCTTGGCTTTTCTCTGATTGCATGGCTTTGAATATTTTTTTTCTCATGGAGGTAGTCCTAGATGGTGTATTGTGTGTGTGTGTGTGTGTGTGTGTGTTTGTGTGTGTGTGTCTGTGTGTGTGTGTGTGTCTGTGTGTGTGCGAGTGTGTGTGTGTGTGTGTGTGTGTGTGTGTGTGTGTGTGTGTGTGAGTGCTGGGGGAGTAGAGTCAGATTTGAGTGATGATATTCATTGTATGTTAGCAGTTTTTTTTGTACGCATTAAAAGAGAAAGACGTTAAAGAGCTATGCAACTTTCTGTTTCAGTTAAGGTTTCACAAGGTGGCTTGTTTTGGAAACGGAGGTTAGAGCAATCTCAACTTAGTTTGTGGTCTGAAAATGTGATTTAATCAATTTAACCAGTCCCAGCCCTTTCCTCAAAGTGACTAGCATCCCTGCGGAGGCTCAACCATAATAAAATATCTCCATTTATGTTCAAGTTCTATTGTTTATGTATTCTTACACTTTCTTCTGGTAGAATGTTACTCAAAGGATATTGAGCCGTAAAGTACAAGAACCTGCCCATTGTTATAAATCTGATGCCTTCGCTCCAGCCACAGGGAGTGGCATTTCCTCCAGCCTCTCTTGTTGAGGGTTTGGGCTTTTTAAATGAGGCTGTTCTGGGAATCATTCTGGTCTATTTACTAGAAATCCCTTCATGGTGAAGGTGGTTAGGCTTCAAAAACATAAGACATTCTAATTTCCTGGGACTGGTTATATCTTGGACATGATATGGGTTGATGCATTTCTTTGGGAATTATGGGTTTAGAATCTCACAAGTCACATAATAACGGCATTTTTTTCATATGTGGTAGGTGCCTCTCAATCCAAGAAACATGACTGTGTGGTATCCTACAGGAAATAACCTTGATGTATTGTCTTTACCAACGAATTTTAACGTAAAATACTTGTAAGAGGCTTGAACCAAACTATTCAAATCTCCAAGAGATTGACTGAGAAACATAAATGCTGTAGGCCGTGCATAGTAGCTCACGTCTGTAATCCCATCACTTTGGGAGGCTGAGGCAGGTGGATCACGAGGTCAGGAGTTCAAGACCAGACTGGCCAACGTGGTGAAACCCTGTCTCTACTAAAAAATACAAAAATTAGCTGGGCATGGTGGCTTATGCCTGTAATCCCAGCTACTTGGGAGGCTGAGGCAGGAGAATTGCTTGAACCGGGACCTGGGAGGTGGAGATTGCAGTGAGCTGAGATCACGCCACTGCACTCCAGCCTGGGCTACAGAGGGAGACTGCATCTCAATAACAATAGCAACAAAAAAACCAAGATGAAAAATACTTGTACCTGACAGTAACTGTTTCTGCTTCTCTATAGAAAGTTTACACTAGCATAACCAAGAATTATCCAGAATTTTCTCAAGAACCACTATCAGGTCAGTTATCAAATGCTATTAAGCAGAATTGCCTATTTGACTGCAGATGTACCTATTTCAGCATACATGACAAGGGCAGTGGAATATCCTGTGCCAATTTTACAGGGAAAATACTAATATATTTTGAATTTTTTACTTCTTGTTGTTTGTTTAAGGACCCGTGAAGAATTTATGTCACCACTTTGGCTCCAACAGGCTTGATACAATGATGTTATTGTTAATGGTATGCTGGTAACCTGGCTCTCCCAAAAGCAAAAAAAAAAAAAAAAAAAAATCCTGATTTGTGGCATTTGCAATTTCAATAGCGTAGTTTCTCCCAGAACTGCTGATTTCTCCTACACTTTACCTACTAGCTTGCTCCAAACTCCTGAATATTTAACAATTTTATCTTTAGAGTCTGTATAAGCACACCACTAGCATTCTTTTACTAGTTGAAATCTAGTTCTGAAATTGTTCTGAAATAGCCTTCTATTGATCTTTCAGTTGGATTCAAGATGTATTCATAAACCCACCTCTTCATGGAGGCTATTTTGCAGATGACTGTCACCTGTTTATGCTGAACCTATTAGCTTCATTTGTAGCTGGTGACCTTTTTAAAAACCTGTTTAAATGTGAACCAGAAGGACGCTTACTATCATCTTTTAGATTCTCTCTCATTCATACATCTAGGAAAAGTGTGTGGGCAAAAAGCAAGCCACAGAGACGCTTCAGTGGAGTAAATAAAACGTAGAAAGAAGTAATATGTGAGTACCTTAGATAAAACATATTGGAGAAATAGTAGAGAAGGGAAAATGCAAGAAAGAGAGTGATAAAGACCTTTTAAATACTGTTCAAAGTGGACCTTCACACAGGTAAAAAGGTGGCGTGGCATATTGGTTGTTTGGCTGCAAAGTGAGGGTAGTTAGGATGAGCTCTGCTTTCCTTATCTATTTAAGTGAGTTCAGGCAACTCCTGGGAACATCTTACAAACGTGGAATTCATGTAAACCTCACAGTGTCAGTTTTATGAAGCCATTTGATTATCCACTCAAACTCTTGCTTTCAGTTTCAGAGATAGTGTTATTTACAAATGCTCTAGCCAGTTCCGCCTGCAACCTAGGCGCCCCATCTCAATTTCTGCGGATTTGTTCTTAGACGTTGTGCTTGCAGTAAATCTAGAAACCAACCGTGTTTTCCTGCTAGATTGCTGGGGTGGCAAAGTGGATGAGGAAGAAACAGCAGGTACCTCTACATTAGGAAATAAGAAAAACTGTTTGAGACAAGTCATGGAAAGGAAGAAAAGTCTGGTGACCTAACCCGGGAAGGAAAAAAGCCTTGGTTGTCACAGGCGAGAAGGAATTCTAAGTGTAGCGTTCAGGCTGTTGCACAGCTCCTGTGATTCTTTGCCACAGTCTAAGTTCTGGGTTGCAAATATTAGGGGAAGCTTCACTAGGTTTTTCAAAAAAATACATTGGGATCCAAGAAAAAAATACTTTGGGACATCTCTAGCAACCTTGGTGTTATTTAACTGATACCATCTTTTCCAGAAAAGGGGTTTCTGGGATCTTTTGCATGTGATTGGATTTCCTCTCCAGTGCTCAAGAGATCGTTCCGGAAATGTGTCATTGCAATCTGAATCAGAACATCCTTGAGAGTAAGAGGTCAAGTGCATTTCTATTACTTTATGCAAGTTTTTCCATCATTGTCAGCGACCTCATGGCTGGAAAGTTTGAATTTTGTTAAGAGCTATGAATATGAAATAGCTTTAATTAAAGAGAAAGATAGTCAATAATTGCTGGTTTGACATTTACAGACAATAATTTGGATAAAAATCATATCCCATGAGAGAACTAATAATAGTTCTAGTATGCTATTACCAGAATTGGAGAAATTGAACTTGAAATAAATCCTCACAAAAGTTAAAACAAACATACCGGGCAGCCTCTGAATATCTCTCCAGACACCTAAACACTGCTGCTTGACGTAGATGATTCCGGAAATACGCTGGGTTTAAAACAATGCTCCTGTAGAAGAAAAAAAGAAATGCAAATGCTATTTGGGTTTTAAAAGACAATTACCACAAGTGCATTGGAATGAAATCACAGGCATTCAATTTTATATACTATGTGTTTTTAAAAATACTAATGAGGCCGGGCGCGGTGGCTCAAGCCTGTAATCCCAGCACTTTGGGAGGCCGAGGCAGGTGGATCACGAGGTCAAGAGATCGAGACCATCCTGGTCAACATGGTGAAACCCCGTCTCTACTAAAAATACAAAACATTAGCTGGGCATGATGGTGCGTGCCTGTAATCTCAGCTACACAGGAGGTTGAGGCAGGAGAATTGCCTGAACTCAGGAGGCGGAGGTTGCGGTGAGCCGAGATCGCGCCATTGCACTCCAGCCTGGGTGGAGTGAAACTCCGTCTCAGAAAAAAAAAAAAAAAAATACTGATGAAAGAAGCCCTTCACCACCGCCCCCCCTGTAATTGGCAGTTAAGACAAATAAGCAAGCATTATTGAAAAACAAATTACCTTTGCATTATAAAAAAATTTTATTTATAGGACGAGGTATTTTTAGAGATATGACAAAGACAAAGAATTTGAATTCAACTTATGTTACCTATAAGACACGATGCTATTTTATTTGCTTTTAAATGAATTTTCATTTTAATAAATTGGTGATAACAGGTTATTATTTATGGTATGTCTACTTTTAATGAAGGAGGAGGTTGTTAGTTGCTGGATTTCAGTTAAAAGAAAGGAACTGGAATTTGGGTGACATGCTCATTTGAATTCCAACAGTACAGGTGTCTTAGGCCACTACATGGCCCAGCCGTGTCTTCTTCCAGCTGGGCGATGTAGTGGCGGGAGAGACCTGTGCTGTTGGTTAAGGGAGCTAGGCTTGGTCTTGACACTTTTCTGAAGGGCTTTCCACACTTCGGACCTCCGTTTTTTCCTGACTTAAACGAAAAGGCTTGACTTGTGGCTGAGAGGAACTATCTGTCCTTACCTGCTGACTCTTCCATCATCTCATCAAGTTCTGGATTCTCAATCCAAACCTAGATGTGAAATGATCACCCTGGCTGCCTTCTTCTCCTAGAGATAAATGGGTAGACCTTTCTCTTCCTTGCTTCATTGAGAGCCTGTAATGGGTAGGTATTGTTCAAGACGTTTGATATAACAAGGTCAACTACCTGGATGCAGTCCATGCCTGATCACCAAATAGTGACCCAGTCATTAGTGAAAGTTTGAAATGTAGCTTCTACTTTATTTATCAATGTGGAATACAGAATGTCCCAGAACCAACACATCATTAGTAAGCAACACTTTGTGAGTCTGTTTTTACAAGTCGACGGGAATCACTTGAAATTAGTTCATTATTAAAGTAAGTGGTTCTTAATCTTTTTTTTTTTTTTCAGAGTTATACAGAGCTTTCAGGAACCAGATAAAAGGTCTGAACCTCTGTCCAGAAAAAAGCACATAATCATAATTGCCCAAATCTAGGAAGCTCTTGTAACCTCTCAGGGATCTTTAGGTATTCCAGATTAAAAACGTAAAGACTAAAACAATTCCATTTTCAGAAACATCGCGTATAAAAAGAATAAAGCAGAAAAAAATCTATCTGGCCTATGGATAATCATAGAATTGTATGATGATGAGATGGATCGATTGTATAAATTTGCTCACTTCAAACACAAATGAGCAGAAAGTAGAGGTAAAGGAAGCTTTCTAAAATCATGCATAACTAGTGCAACAGCTGTCTCAAGTTTTTTGCTTTCCTATGTCTAGTCACAGAGCATTGTATGATACCACACTGCCTTTGCTATGGTGATTTCTGAATTAGAAGGGTCTGAGTTAATGAGGTTTTACTATACTCCATGACAAGAAGTTTTGCAAATGAATGCATTAATCCCTCAAGAACACAGATCATTTTCTTTGGTGTGTTCTGATTAAAATGTTGGAAATTTTATAACTATCACATGGGTTCGCTTAATATTAAGACAAAACTATAATACTAATACTTACCACAAATATTTTTTATTATTTCAGGAAAGGAGAATGTTTGAAAAGTGTTAGGTATGTAGCTCATGTAAAGAGACCACCAGGCAGGCTTTGTGTGAGCAACATGGCTGTTCATTCACCTGGGTGCAGGTGGGCTGAGTCCAAAAAGAGAGTCAGCGGAGGGTGATGGGATAGGGGTTGGTTTTATAGGTTTCGGCAAATGGTCAGTTAAAGGTGGTAATCTATTTTAGGGAGGGGAAGGGCATCATGGGATGCATGGTCACAAGCGTATGGGTTATCTATTACAAACAGGCATGATCATAAGGGTGGGGGAGGAGTTGCAAGCAGAGGGGAGGGTGTGGCAAATTACATAGTTACAGGGGTGGGGGTCTTGAGAAACCCAGTGTCCAGGGGGAAATTCCACAAGGCTGAGCAGGAACAATGGTTGCAGGTTGTACGTTGTAGGGGGAGAGCAATTCCTTGAGGCAGGAACAAGTTGTTTACTTCTTTCTGTGACCACCTGGTTACTTGAGGTTACTTCTTCAGACTTTCTGGCTCCTGGGGACCATCCAGAGGTGTACGTGCAGGTCACCAAGGCTAAAATGGCCAGGCTTGAACTTGGAGGCCTGACAAAAAACGTGTTTATATATTTTTTTCCTACAGGAGTAATTTTGTAAAGGTAAGTCAGAGTAGCTGAGGGCAGAGCTCTGTCCAGGGACTGGGTTTTCTGATTCTGACCAGAATTTTTTCCACGTGATAGCTAATTCTCCCCCCTCCCTTCCTTCCTTCCTTCCTTCCTTCCTTCCTTCCTTCCTTCCTTCCTTCCCTCCCTCCCTCCTTTCTTGCTTCCTTCCTTCTTTCCTCCCTCCCTCCCTCCTTCCTTCCTGTTTCTTTCTCTTCCTTCCTTCCCTCTCTTTCTTTCTTTCTTCCTTCCTTCTTTCCTTCCTTCCTTCCTTCCTTCTTTCCTTCCTTCCCTCCCTCCCTCCTTCTCTCCCTCCCTCCTTTCTTCCTTCCTTCCTTCCTCCCTCCCTCCCTCCCTCCTTCCTCTTTCTTTCTTTTCCTTCCTTCCCTCTCTTTCTTTCTTCCCTCCCTCCCTCCCTCCCTTCCTTCCTTCCTTTCTTTCTTTCTTTCCTTTCTTTCCTTTTCTTTCTTTCTCTCTCTCTCTCTCTCTCTCTTTCTCTTTCTTTCACAAGTCTATGAGGTATACTCCCCTATGACTTAAATTACTTATCTACTCATGCATATTTAGTTAGCATGTACAAATTTCATGGGACAAAATTCTTACTGAAAGAATGTTTCTAGCCTTTGGCATCTCTTTGCCTATGATGTAATGTTTTCGCTTTGCACAGGTATCTTCCAAGAATCTTGCTCTGCCAGAAAAGTTCTTTTAACAAAAGTAGATTAGATTGGAGAGAAGGATGAGGCGTGGTGGGAAGGAGGAGGAGTGAAAAAAGAGCTTATCCAAAGAGAGAGGAGAGAGAGGAGAAGACTTCAGAGTTGCTTTGGATGTAGGCAGAGATTTTTTGTGAGTAGTGAGGGCTGGTGAGGTCGACACCGTTGGAACTATTACAATGCGATTTTAAAAAAGAATGGAATTTAAAACAATTACTTGTAATTATAAGTCCCCTGTATGATGTTGAAGAAATGCAAGTAGAGGACATGACTTTAGAAATCACTATTGCTAGACCAAACTAGGTTCTTTTAACCATAACACCACCCTGCCCTAAACCACATGAATCACAGCTTCATGGGAGGAATCCAAGGAAGACCCAGACCCAGTCTCTACCCTGAAAGCATAATTATAAAAGAATATTTGGTAATTTGAGATGAAATATTTTATTTGGCAATTTATTATTTTTGACTTTTATAATTATTGCAGCATTCACTGTGTGGTTATAGTATGCCCCTGTTAGATATTTGGCAAGGAAATGCCAGTGGCAGTTGTAAAGCCTAGGTTTTACACTTTAATTAATATATTGATGCTTTCTAAAATGACATACCCTTTTAAAGATATATTTTACGTTGTGTGCAACTTGTAGGGGGAATGATGATCTGTCTTTTGAAAAGTTCTTAATCATTTGTCATTTACGCCATTTGGAAAGTCGCAGGAGGCAGCCTGTGACCAAAATGGACAATCTCACTGCAGTTACAGTGAAAAAAACGACAATTGTAATCAGAGAGCAATCTCAGAGCTGATTGGTCTGATTTTATCACAGAGGCACAAACTGTGACTTAGCTATGCTGATAGGGCTTTTGGTAAAAAACAGGAGCCATGTTAGAGCTAAATGATAGAAGTCATTAAATGGCCTTCAGGCAAGCAGGCCCCAGGGGCTCAAATGAGGGTAAGGTTGGGGTTAGCCGCCAGTCTGGCAGAGCTTGTTAGCAGTGTGGTCCGAAGGGAGATTTTATAAGAAATTGTCCCCAGAAGAATGGACCACCTCCTCGTCCTTACTATGCCAAGGGGATCACTGGAAAGAGCACTGTCCTCGGCGACAAAGGTTCCCAGGGCCTGAGGTGTCTAACCAGATGACTCAGCTGCAGGACTAAGGGTGCCTGGGGCAAGCGCCAGCACAAGCTGTCACCCTCACAGAGCCCCGGGGAAAGCTGACTGTGGAAGGCCAGGAGGTTAATCTTCTGGGCACTGGCACGGCCTTCTCAGTGTTCCTCTCCTGCCCTGGAGACTTGGTGCTTGTTAAATCTCTCCCCTCAGACTCTCCCTCTCTAGACCCATCTTGGGAGGGACGATTTTCAGTTATTCTGTCTACGCCAGTGGCAGTTAAGGTGGTGGGAACTGACTCATGGATTCATCACAAATTAGCTGAAGCCTCGGATACCTCCTGAATAAAACCATAAACCCGCCACTCTGCAGCCTGAAGTTCCAGGAGACGACCCTTCGTACACCTGTGAGCCGTTAGAGGATCTGCATCTGCTCTTCCAACAAGATCCCCAGGAAAGTAAACACTCATGAGTCTAATTTATATCCTGACATTAACAGGACTGTAACTCTCAACTTTGCTATCTCTCAAACTCCAATTATTCCTTTCATCGGGGGGAGTCGGAAAAAAATAGGGAAAACTTGGGGCTGGCATTAGAAAAGTGACTACCTCTATTCAGTTACTATAAGCTATCTCTGGAGTTAATTAATAACACGAAAAGTTGCTAATTCTCTCTGCAAAGGCAGCTCACTCTGCACAACAGCTTAACTCTTTGGCTGCCGTAGCTCTTCAAAGTAGAAGGGCCCTAAATCTGCTAACAACCGAGAAAGAGGGAACCTACCCCTTTCTGGGAAGAAATGCTGCTATTTTATAAACCAGTTAAGTGTTGTTTTAAAGCAAAGTTAAAGAACTCAAGAATCAATCAAACGCAGGGCTAAAAACCTTCAAGAAATAGTATTGTGGAGCTTGTGTGACAGCTGGCTGTCCTGGCTCCATCCTCTCCTAGGCCTGTTTATAACCATTCTATAATTGTTGGCCTCTGAGCTTTTCATCTTTAACCTCCTTGTCACATTCATTTCTTCTAGAACCACGAGGCCACAAATAACCCTGTAACTGGAACCCTGGATGTCCTTGGCTCATGAGCTCTATTGTGGACCTCAGGATCAACCTGCACCCCTAAAAGCCTCTCCTCTGGAGGAAACCTCAACCCCTTCTATGCCCCACTTTAGCAGGAAGTAGCTAAAGGGCAATCGATGCCCATGTCCCCAACAGAAGTTAGACTTTCCTGTTCAGAGGGAGGGTTGAGGGAATGTATTCTCTTCCTGGGTCCACAAGGGGGCGTAGTTTCAAAGGCAGGAGCTTCCCAGTATCATACCCCCACCTCTCCATCTGGGATCTTAAGGGTCTTTTTTTAAACTTTGGCACACTTGGGAAGAATCAAAGATCAGTTGCTCCAGCAGAGGTTTAAAGGAATTCCTTTCACAGGCCCAGAAAACCTAAAGGGGGCAGGAATTCCTCCCAGGTTAAAAGTCCCTGCCCCAACATCCGGGCAGACTCCATATCTGGATTCCCTTCCATGATCTCATGGAAGCTTCTCTCTCTCATCTTTCTCTGTCTCCCTTTTCTGTTTCTCTGCCTAAATAAATCACTTTCTGCAAAACTCTTTGGGGTCCGATATTTGCTTTTGAGCGCACCATGCCTGGTGGGGTCCTCCCTCCCATTCTTCGGTGAGTAAGAGACCAGGGCCTGAAGAACATCCTCTTGGGGGAGCTGAGTGTCCCCCGCTCCCTGAAATTTGGTCACATTTTCATGTTATTATTGGCCATTTGTATATATTATTTTGTGAAGTTCTAGTTAATCTTTTGCCATTTAAAAAACTGGGCAGTGTGTTTTCTTATCATTGTGTTGCAAGAGTTCTTTATGTATTCTGGATACAAATTCTTTGTAAGATACATATTTTTCTCTGAGTCTGTGGCTTGTCTTTGAATATTCTTAATAGTTTCTTTTGAAGAGCAGAAGATTTGTGATGATGTCCAACTTATCAACTTTTTTTTATAGTTTGTATAAAATATATTATTTAAGAAAACTTTGCTTAATCCAAGGTAACAAAGAATTTCTTTTATATTTTCTTAGGAAAATACTGATAGTGTTAACATTTATAAACTATTCGAGTTGAATTTGTTTATGGTGTGAAGTAAGATAAAGACATTTTATTTTTGCTTATAAATCTACAATTTTTCCAGCACCACTCATTGAAAAAACTATTCTTTCCCTCTTGAATAACCTTGACACGGTTATCAAAAATCAGTTAACAAAAATCAGTTAACCATCTATGTGCGAGTCCATTTCTGAACAGAAGATTATGTTCTGTTATTTGTCTATCCTATGTCATTATCATAGTCTTGACTACTGTAGATTTATAATAAATCTTTAAATCAGGTAGTTTAAGTCCTCTCAGCTTTGTTCTTTATTCTTCCCCTAACATTGTTTGGGCTTATTGAAATCCTGTACTTTTCCATTTAAGTTTCAAAACGTAGCCTGTTAATGGCTGAAATGCCTGCTGGGATTTTAATAAGTCTATAGAGAACTTTAAAATTTATTGACATCTTAACAATATTGAGTCATCTGATCAATAAATATAGCACTTTTCTCCATAATTAAGGCTTTATTTCATTTCTCTCATCAACGTTTTGTAGTTTTCAGTGTGAAAATCTTACACAAACTTTATTAGATGTATTCCAAACATTTGACATTTTTTTTGTTGCTCTTATTATTGGCAATGATTTTTAAATTTCAATGCTAATTGTTCATTGCTAATTTATAGAAACATAAATGATATTTTATGTTGACCTTGTATTCTGCTACATACTACTAAGCTTAATTATTAATTCCATAAGCATTTCCAAAAGTACTTTGGGATTTTCTACATAGATGATTATACCTTCTGCAAATAATGATGGCTTCTTTCTTTCCAGTCTATAACTAGTTTGCTTATTTTCTTTGCCGTATTGTACTGTTTATCATTTCCACACCATTATTTGTTGTTGCTACTGTTTTGTTTTACTTCCCTCAGAATCCTCTAAGCTTCTTGGACTTGAATTTTATTGTTTTCCCTTTAATTTTGGAAAATTCTTGCTTTTTATATCTGACCCATTTTCTCTCTTTTTTCCTCCTCATTCTGGGACTCTTCCTAATGGCAGCCAAACTCTGCGTTGAATATGTGATTGGTTTCATTTTAGAGAGTGTTTTCTGCTTCTCGTCTAGGGGTAGCAGAACTCTTATTGGGCCCAAGAGTGATTTCTCTTTTTTTTAATCTCTTCCCCAAGGTAGAGGGTTTACGCTTTACCCTTCCTGCAGTGGCCATGGGGGCAGGATCATTTCTCACTTCTTTCCCGGAGACATATGTTTTGCTTCTACTTCTCCATCAGAAGCTATGGATTTTTGCCTGGCGCTGAGAATGTGAATGTCTGCTATCACTACCCCAGGTATTTTAGACTTTTGCTTTATATGAGACTAGGGATCAGGGAAACAATTTCTTTTTTCCCTTTTTTCTTTCTTTCTTTTTTTCTCTCTTTTTTTTCTTTCCTTCCTTCCTTCCTTCCCTCCCTCCCTCCCTCCCTCCCTCCCTCCCTTCTTTCTTTCTTTCTTTCCTTCTTTCTTTCTTTCTTTCTTTCTTTCTTTCTTTCTTTCTTTCTTTCTTTCTCTCTTTCTTTCCTTCTTTCTTCCTTTCTTTTTTGCAATTTCTTATTTAGGCAAAGACGCCTGTCTAGTTATCTTTATCTTGTCTGACTGTTAGCAAAGTGATGATTGTTTCATCCTCCCGAGACAACATTCCTCTTATTCTTTTAATAATGTGCTGACATTCTTAAAATCGAAAAGGTGGTAGATCTAGACAAAGCCAGAAATATGGAATGTTTTAATTTTGGCAAATCACAATAACCTTCTGGATAAGATGATGACATTTATGCTGGAAAATAGCATCATTCCATTGATCATAACCAGTTCAATAACTGATTCATACTGTGTAAGTATGGTCTGTGTTAACAAAATAAGGAATCTAGTGAAATGTCTTTAGCTATTTTTGGGGACATTATTTTCATTAGTGAACTGAGATTAAGAAATTAAAAGGATGTTGATAAAATTTTCAGTTGGCATAAATTTTACTGAAACAGGAACTCATATCACTGATGACATCAGCAAAATTTAAAATAATATAGACTGTTTAAAAATAAAATAATCTTACATTTTAAATTATAAACAAACATTTTATAAAGATAATCGTGGCTTGAGTTTGTTCATATGGAAAAAATCTGAATATTTTAACTAACTGCAGGCTAAATGATATGACAATATAACAGAGGTACAAAAATCGCACATAAAATTTTGTGTTAAATCAATATAAGGCATTGTTTTCAAATAATAAGTGATGTTTTCACTGAATTGTGCCTTAGCCATATAGTCCCTTGAATTCATCTATAGTTCTGAGCATCTGTGAAGATCATCACCATATTGGAGGGTGTCTAGAATGAGTGATCTGGAAAATATAGTGTGTGAAGAATATGGAATGAAATAAGTATCTTTAGAAAGTAAAATAATATCAGTAAGTATATTCAAATACAAAGCTGTTCTGTGTAAAACACTGAATAATTATTCAATGTAATATCAGATGGGGTCAGGCAGAAATCAGTTATAAAGCTACAAATAGCCCAGTTCAACATAAGGGGGGACCTACTAACCAATCATGCAACAGGCTTTCAGAAGAGTTTCCTTTTACTAGAAACATTTAAATGATATTTAGAATGCCATCTGTCAGGACATGTAGAAGAAATTCCTCACTGAGTGGGAGATTAGGCTAAATGGCTTTCAAGTATATTCACAAAAATTTCTTATAATGCATTATCCAGCACTGGGAAGAGTCTGAGAATTTTTTCCCTATTTGCAAGCTAACAAGTTAGCCTGAAACAGTTTTGTGGAAGCTGGTAGAAGATACGAGCCTCCAGAGTCAGAGACAAAGGAGCGTTTATTGTTCACAGAAATAACAGTAACCAGAGTACATATATATTTTTGACGGGTTCCCTGAAGCACAGATCTGAGATAGTGATGACAGGAAGATCAAGTGACACCTTCACGTGCAGTAGGTTACACTACATGAGAAAAACATGAGTTTAGAGGATGTGTATCTTTTGCAATGGGCTTTAAGTATGCCTATCTTTGGCTCCAGGGAGAAGCACTACATCTTGTAAGGCTGTAAAAAGATTTGTCTTTGCTTCCAAGCCTGTTTGCCATACAACCATCTTTGAAAAGGCAGTCTGGAGCAAAGACCAGTCAGTGCCTTACTCACAAGACAAAAATGCCATGCACATGGATAATTGTTTCCTCATAGAGGTAGATTTTTATTTTTATTTTTACTCAGATTTTTGCTCTGTTGCCAAGGCTAGAGTGCTATGGTGTGATCATGGCTCACTGCAGCCTCAATCTTCTGGACTCAAGTGATCCTCCCGCCTCAGCCTTCTGAGTAACTGGACCACAGGTTCCTGCCACCACACTCAAAGATTATGGATAACTTTTGTTCAGATGCGTAAGACCTCTTTGTTATATTCATGCCATTAATAAATTTAAAAATCATTCATAACAATGGAAAAATTAAGATGTCACAGGAAAGTGACAGGATGCTTAATATTGAAGAGAAAGTGATTACTTTACTATCTATCTATATTCTGTCCTAAGAAGGGATTAGGTAGTTTATAAAATACCTATGAAGTTAAATGAAAGTAAAAACAACCTACAGGAAACAAATAAAAATAAATAAATTGGACTATGTCAAAATTAAAACTTCTGTTCATCAAAGGATAATATAAACAGAATAACACAGCAACCCATAGAATGGGAGAAAATATTTGCAAATCATATATCTGATACAGGGTTAATATCCAGAATATATAAGAAACTCCTTTGCATCAACAAAAATTTAAAAGACAACCCCGTTAAAAATGGACAAATAACTTTAATAGACATTTTTCCAATGATATACCAACCCAAGATGATAATACCAATCACTATTTGTTAGGAAAATTCAAACCAAAACCACAATGAGATACCATCTCACACCCATTAGGATAGCTACTTAAAAAAAATCAGAAGTAACAAGTGTTGGTAAGGATGCAGAGAAATTAGAATGCTTGCACATTTTTTGTGGGATTGTAAAATGATGCACCCACTATGGAACAAAGTATGGAAGTTCCTCAAAAAGTTAAAAATAGAATTACGACATGATCCAGCTTCTGGGTATATACCTAAAACAATTGAAATCAAAGTCTCCAATACATATTTGTATTCCCATGTTCAAAGCAGCATTATTTATAATAATCAAAAAGTAGAAGCAACCCCAATGTCCATTGATGGATGAATGGGCTAACAAAACATGGAATCTAACATACAATGGAATACTATTCAGCCTTAAGAAGTAAGGAAAGCAAGGAAATGATGACACGTGGTACAACATGGAGGCACGTCAGACCTTATACTTAGTGAAATAAGCTTGACACAAAAAGAGAAATACTACATGTTTTCATATTTATGAGGTATCTGGAGTGGTCAAATTTATGGAGACAGGAAGTAGAATGGTGATTGCCAGGGGACAGGAGGAAAGGGGAGACAGCATTTGTTATTTAATGGGCATAGACTTTTAGTTTTGCAAGATGAGAAGAGTTTTGGAGATTGGTTATACAATGTGAATGTACTTAACACTACTGAACTGTACACTAAACACTGGGTAAGATAATAAATGTTGTGTTATGTGTATCTTACCACGGTTAAAACAATGACAACAAAAATAACCAAACGTGGAAGCGAGATTAAAAGTAGGGGAGCTAAAATGAAGCCTGGATGAGATTAGCACACAAATAATATACCTGAAGATCCTGAAAGATTGATTGAGATGGACTATGCATCTAAATTTGCTGGTAGCTAATGAAAAGAGGGTCACATAGCCAGTATTAAACAAATAGTTGCTCAATTCAAGTATTTCCTGGCCTACAATCAGAAAGATCAACTTATCCAAAGATGCCCTATAAAGCAACAATCTGTGTTCTCAGTAACAGATTTACAAAAAAATTCAGCAAGTGTTCCATATTGTTGCTTCTTAGAACTTCTTTCAACATGGGCTGTTGGCATAGTACTAAATCTTAATCTAGTAACTTAGATTCTGGGGTAGGTAGAAAATGAGACTAGAAAGAAAACTCATGAACAGTGCTGCTGCTATACCGAGATTCAGTGAAATCTCAGTGGCTTTGTCTTAGTTGGTCCTTTGACTTGCTAAAAAAAATTTATCCTCAGAATTAAAAACTAAAGTATAATAGTCCTCTGCTTATTGAGAAGAATTAAAGAGTTCATGCAGTCAGTTTAAATGTCTTCAATAGATAATCAAGAGAGAAAAATGAAATAGCCCAATTTAATTTACATTGGAGAAAAAGAACTACTTTATAAAGTATTAGAACAGAAAACTAGAAATAAAGTCATTGGATTTTGAAACAAGAAAGTTACAGTAAATTATTGTCAAACAAAGCATATTGCTCTGCCAAAACACTAGCAAAGCATGTTTTTGCAAAAGCATGAAAGTAAAACCTAACTTCAGGGAAATAACAAGAAATCACTCTCAAATATTACTTGAGATCTCAGCATATATGAGGCAGAGGAGAAGAAAATAGGGCTTAGAGAAGTCAAACAGAAAACAACTCAAATATTATCTCTCATGTTTAAAACATGAGAAAACCCCCAAACTACAATTAATTCTGCAACTAATTAAATGCGAAAATTATTAAATTACGGTATTATCTCAAGTGAACAACAAACACCTATTTTTTGACATAATGAAGAATTTATGAAATAATTACTTAAAAGAATTTCCTATATTGTCACAACTCTGAAAAATCTATACTCAGAAAGAAATGTTATATTGTCTATCTTCTTTAGAGAGCTAGTAATGAAAACACATTAAAAATCATCAGGATCCATGTTTAAGTATATTTTACTCTAAAAATTTGAGTATGACATTACCTTGCTTAGAAAGACAGAATTTATAATAATACAGTAGGGGATTCAAATAATACATTTAATAAATCATCTATACCAAAAAATAAGAACCTTTAGAAGGGGGTCTCCTAGGGGTTCAAGTCTTTCATGTTTTTCATCGAAATGAGCATTCTCAGTTAACATGCATCAAATAACCAACAAAAATAAGTATGATTACTAGATCTTTAGAAGCATGCAGTGAAATGCCTTCTGGAGCAATGGAGAACATTTCTTTTTTTCTACATTTCTTTGACTTTTAAATTTCAGTTAATTACTTTTTATCCACTTTTCGATAATGGAAAGTAATACTCACCATTACAATTCACCTTTATATATTCAGCACCTAAGTAAATGCCTGGCACATAATAGGCACTCAATAAAATTGTTTCTGGAATAAAGCAATGTTAATAAAGTGGCTGAACAATGCTTCCTCAGGAACCCCCAGAGAACCAAATCATATCTAAGGTTCACAAATGAGATCTACATCTCTTGTGACCTGAATACACCAAGGACCACTCTCCACCAACTTTCATGCCCGTGTCCTAGTTGAACACCAAATGTACACAATCTTACAGTTTGTACCTTAGGCTGATATGATCAGGAACAAAAGGCAGTTACCGTAATAATAACAGTGTAGAGATAGATAAGTAGAGCATTTGAAAAAATTCCCAATAAAAATTATTTTTTGTAATTTGAAAATCTGAAGAAAGGTCCTCATCTTTGTAGACTGTAATTGTGTCTTTCCATTTTTTCTTTTGTCTGTCAAATGCCTGGATGGAGTGAACATGAAATAAATTCCCATTTATTTTTTCATCTACATTGTAATCCCAAGTCTGTCTGGTAAAAGCTGTTAGTAAATCACTCGGTCAGCTCTCCCAACAAATAGTCTTTAAGCAATAAAGCACATCAACCTATCTTTTGACATTTTCATTTTTCGTTCTTGACATTTTCTCTTAAAAAATAATACAGTGTTGGCCCTATTATCTTTCCTTCAGAGTCTGTGAACCAAAATATCAGCTATCAACTCTCTTGTAGAAAACCTATCAAGGTTCAGAAACCAAAGATGTAGATGTAAGGACCTACTCATCTGTCTGTCTAATACTGGAGGGGAGGGTGGAAGACTAGTGTTGGCGGTTCAGGAACAGTGTATTGAGTTTCACATGTTTTTTCCTCCATTTACGGTGTTACTTGGGTGAGATGTATTTTATTTTATTTAATTTTTTGCAGGGGACAGAGTCTCACTCTGGCACCTATGGTGAAGTGCAGTGGTGCGATCTCGGCTCACTGCAACCTCTGCCTCCTTGGTTCAAGCAATTCTCCTGCCTCAGCCTCCTAGGTAGCTGGTACTACAGGCGTGCACCACCACGCCGGGCTAATTTTTCTATTTTTAGTATAGACAGGGTTTCACCATGTTGGCCAGGCTGGTCTCGAACTCCTGACCTTAAGTGATCTGCCCGCCTCGGCCTTCCAAACAGCTGGAATGACAGGAGTGAGCCACTGCACCTGGCCAAGATGCATCTAAAAATGATTACTTTGAAAGTTACAATGAATAAACTTCCCTCTGTTCTAACTATTGGAAATTATTTGTGATTCATTCAGCAACAATTTTTGAGTGTAAACCGTGTTCCGGCCACTGTTCAGGTTTTAAAGAAAAGAGCCAGAAAGGTAAATACATACTTAAACTAATATTTTGAGTAGCCTTATTGTGTGGAAATAAACTTCTGTCTGCATTCTATTATTTTTTTATGCTGCCTTCAAATAGCAAATTATACAAGAATTTTAAAAATGAACTGAAATATAGTATACTAAATTATGTAATTTTACTGATAATAAAATAATATTCTATTTCTTTTAGAATCTGAAAATTATAGGAATTTTGATGTTAGAGTCTTAGAATTAGAGGGAGATTTGATAGAAAAATCAAAACCATTTGTGTATCAGGTATTAAAATTACTCATATCAACATGATAATCTTGGTTTGTGGAAGTATTAAATTACATACAGATAACAATGTTTTGCCTACTAAAGCCCTTTTGAGCCTTTCTACCAAAAGAGAAATATTGATTGTTATTCCTATGCTTTATGACATTGTAAGACTTCTAAGTATTGTGTGTGATTTTCCTTTGTTAAATTAACAGAATTAGTGGAAATTCCACAACGGACATTGTGTTTATGTAGATAAGTCCAGCCCAGCTAAACCACCAGGTTATATACTATAGATTGCAAGTTTAAAGTCAGAATTTAAATTAGATATGGACTTTGATATAGGAATTATCTCAATATTGGATTCAATGTTTAGTTATAGATCAAATTACCATTTCTTTGAGTAATTCCAGTTAGGGAAATCTACTAATTACTGATATTATAAATGAATATATTAATGGTTTCCCTTTGCAATCCACATTCCTTTCTTTATTGACAAAGATGATTCAATCCCCCATTTTGACATTCCTTCCTCTTTGGCTCACTGTACTGAATCTCAACTTGCTGTGACTTCTACCAAATAGAGTGTCACAGCACATTACTTTGGAAAGAACATGTTTTCTGGATATTTTTAGCAGTGCTGCCATTTCTGTGAATATAATGATAACAGCATATATTGTGTTGCTTTTGTTGAAAATGCTATGTTAGATACTAACTGACTAGCCCTCAACTAAAAATATTAACCTAGTTGAGAGAAATGATAAAAATACATACGTGACCAGTAATCAACACATCACAACTTGAAACAGTTTAATTGTGGGATGCTTGCAAGGGAGGTGAAAAAAATGAAGGTTTAGCAAGGGGATTTGCAATGATAGGACAATGTAAAACTTAAAGAGGACTAATCTGGAAGGCAATCAGAAGAAATTGAGTTTTGAGCTGCCTTTGAAATGGTCACATCAAGGGAAGGAAGGTAGAAAACTCAAATCCGGAGAATGACTCAGAAATGACTTGGTGATAGAGGATGGTCAGCCATATTAACAACCGCCATGTAAATTAGCTTGGCTAAAGCAATAAATTGATCATTGAGGAAGGTGGGAGTCTATTAAGGGGCTGTTCATTAGTGACAGGATTTTTACTTTTATGAAAGAAACTACTAATGCTTCAGGGATTACTAAGAAAGCACGTGATGGAAACACTTTTAAAGAAGGCAGCTATTGCAATTCTTCTGAAGAAAGATGAGAAATCCAAATGCTGGGAGAATGCTAACGATGCTGTGAAAAAGTAGAGTGGTTCTCCAAGGGCGGCCTGCAAATTTTCTAGAGGTGCTTTGACATTTTCTAGAGGTGCTTTGACATTTTCTAGAGGTGCTTTGACATTAGGGGGCTCACGAGGTCAATTTTCATAATAATATTAAGAAATTATTTTCCATTTTTACTCTAAGACATTTGCACCAATGTTGCAAAAGCCATGGTGGGGAAAACTGCTGGCTTCTTTGCAGGAAGGAAACAGGCGATACCAAACTATTCTGGTACTTACTGAGTGTATTCTTTACCATTATGTGCATTCACCCTCCATTTTTTAAAATAATTTCAATCTTTGAGTATATGTCTGTTTAACATTTGGTAGGATGATGTAAGAGGTATGCATCAAGCACTTCTTCTGCATACTAAAATATAATAGCTCTCTTGGGAAAAAGCACTTCTGCACTTGTGCCGTTGTTTACATTTATGAGCTGAGTTAGCCACTGTTTCTGTGGAACACTATATTTTACTTGGAAGAATGACTAACAAATTATGATTATCAAACTTGAAATTTGGCAGACATTTTCTAAAAAATGAAATGTGTGCCTGTCACTTAAAGGAACACAACTGACAGTATATATTGCTAGTGATGAAGTTGGAGCTTTCAAGCAAAAATTAGAATTTTTGGGTAAATTACATCTGTCACTGTGAGCTTGACAGTCACCCAATGCTTTAAGACTTTTCTGATGAGGCTGGCGATATTAACAACCACAATTAAAAAATTTGGTTTTGTGTAATGAAATGTTTCAACATTCAGAAGTCTAATATTTTTTAAATGACCAACAGGTGATATTACTAACTCATGAATGAATAAACAATCCCATTATGCACAAGATGGATTAATGGCTCTTAATATTACTGAATACAGAGTTGATTGATATGGTTTCAGAATCCATGTTGCAATTAATTATTAAGAAACTACCACTTGTGAACTGCTTGAACCTGGGAGGTGGAGGTTGCAGTGAGCTGAGATCGCGCCACCGCACTCCAGCCTGGCGCCTGGCAACGGAGCGAGACTCTGTCTCACACACACACACACACACAAAAAGAAACTACCACTTGTCAAGTTTTGGTGTAGTAACAAAGAAGAATATTGAAGATTATCTGAAAAGACTACTCAAATTATCTTTCATTTTCTAGCTGCATATCTTATGCAACACTGAATTTTGTTCCTATAAGTCAACCATATTACAAGATTGAATGTAGAATCAGGCATGAGAAATCAGCTTTCTTTTATGAACTCACTCTTGCAAAATGTAAGACAATGTTACTGCTTTCATGCATGTTTAAAAATACTGCATAGTTATTTTTTCATAAAATATTTATGTTAGATTATCATTTTGAAGTGAATGGGTATTTAGATATTTTAATTTCTAAGTTGTCATTTCTGTATGGAAAATGTTTAGAGATGAGACTCGCATAAGCAAAAACCCTTCGGGATCTTTTATAATGTTTAAAAATATAATGGGGTTATAAGACCGCTATAGAAGTAAATAGTCAAAATTTGGATGAATAAGAATGAAGATGAAGAAGCACGTGGAACATACTTGTTGGATAATTTGCATTATATTACACCATCCTTTTGCCCTCCTTCCTAAGACTAAAATAGCTTCTCTGTCTTTTTTGGGTACATACATGTGACTTCTCAATGTTACTTTCACATTATTTTCTTTCCACAAAAACCAAGAACTGCTTTCCCAGAGCCTTTATGTGTTGAACAGATTCCACAAGGAAAGCTTATAGGAACTAAAAGTCTAAAAACAAAGCAAAATAATAAGGTTAAATGTAGAGTGAAGTATATATTTCTTTCATCTGCCAATTTCTCATTGTGAAACACTCAAAAATCAGACCCTGCTTTAAATTCAACTGTCTTCTGTGTCAAAGTCATATTTGCTAATAAAAGCTTGATAACTGGTAATAACATAACAACATTTCTATCCAATTCCAAAATTGTTTTGCCTAGGTGAGCCAGGAAAGGTACATGGTCTGCATTTTTCCCAGTGAGGAAGAGTCATAAGAAATGTACATGTCACCTCTATAACCTGTGAGCAAAGTTATAGACAGTGCCACCAAGGAGACATTTCTTCTCGAACTAAAGGTGTTATAACTTAACATATGGCAGCTCTTCAGACTTCTATGAGAAATGAGAAAAGCTCACAGACCCAAGGGAGGATGAATATGAAGAATTCTTGCCATAACAACAGAAGAGAAAATGAGGAATGGTTTAAGGAAATACAGCAATAACCGTATAGCCATGGGATTTGCAAAATGCCTGCTAAGGCTAAATATTATATTGTCAGTGATGTAGAATATCTACGGAATAACCTCAAAAATATCCATATGCATACAATACACATTCCTGAATTGTGAAATGTCAAAGGGATAGCAGAAGGGTACTGTTTGTAAGGTCATCAGCTCTTCAAGGTAAACTACTAGAGTGAGAGTGAGTCATGCATACTCAACAAGAGATTTCTATCTGGAAAGGAAGTGGAGCGAAAATTTTAAATATCAGGCATAGACTGGCAAGCGTTATAAAATGAGTAGGGGTTGGCAACTGAGTCTTATTTTAAAAATCTGCTCCAATAAAATCTGGTTTGTCTCTTGCCATTGTCACCCTGTATTTAATAGCCTGTATAGTGACTTCTCCACACCAAGTGTCCCAGAAAAGACCATTAGGGCAAGAAAACATTGAGGGAATTTGCTTGAGAACAGGACACAAACATCGGTTTTACAGTATAACCTGGGTGAGGCAGATTCAGTGGGAATGAGCTTTCGTTCCTTAAAACCGTGTTGGTTAAATTTGGAAATGTGGGTAGTCTTCCAGTTTTCTTCTAAGCTAATCTTTGAAAATATTTTTGGACATCTAGTATTCATCGGCTCTCTGTGTTTCCCTAGAATTTCTCAGCTTTAATGTTGGTCCTTACCTATTTCAGTTTTTCACTTGTCTGGAAATCTTTTTGCATGTAGAGGCAACAAATTGGGAGGCTAAAAACAGACCTGTCCCCATGGGGACCATCGAAATAGTTTTCTCCTTGCTGATAAGCATTACATAGACCAGCCACTCACTGTGCTAAATAGAGCAAATGTGCTCAGGAAGAGAAGTTTGTGAATTCTAGACTCATAAAATTTCAGGGTTGTCACCCGAGGTGTTTGAAATATCACAAAGGTGACATTAAGGCTGAAATTTGTACAGAAGTTTTTCATTTGCAAAACACTTTTGCATCTGTAATAACATTTGACCCCTTTCACAAGTGTTGAGGAAGATATTGTCATGATCTTACCTTTAGAAATCTAGAAATTGAGGCAAAGGGCAATTACGTGACTTGAGAAAGTCAAGGCTAGCCAGCAACTGTGCAAGGATTCAAAGTCAGGCCTTTAATTTCTGAAGTTTGTTTCCCTACAGTATAAGGAACTTATAACTTCTCTTTTATTTGTCATTATAGAGTTAATCCCCGACAATCTAGAACTTTTTTTTTTTGCTTGTTTGCTTTACCCCAGGTCACACCACTTAGCATGTTTTAGAATTTTTAAAATCTTAAGTACACGAATGCTTTTAATGCCCCAGTGAGAATTACAGAGGAGGAGGTTGCAGAAAGGCTAAATGACTTGTTCAACTCATTAGAATGGATTTTAGAGCTGATATATTAGAAAGTAAGAAACAAATATAAAAGAATCATCCTAAAATAATGTAAATAAACCCACCCACAAGGACTCTCTGTGCAGCCTCTCTGCCAGCTTCAAGTATCAAAATGAACAACATCTCCTGAAGGCAGTACTCAGCATGGGAGCTGTGCATTAGCATTCCCTAATCTGTTTTCTAAGGACTACATGGAAAAGCAAAGACCAGATCGATAATAACTAGTAGACTCATATTCAAAAGACAGTTCCCCAACAACAGCTGCATTGTTTCATGACAATACCACTCCATCACGTTCATATATTGCTTCCTCATTGATAAACTATTGTCATAACGATGATTAAATGGAAAGATAAAGGCCAAGTGGGCACGGACCTCAGAGATAAGATCAGGTTACATTTTAAGAGGAGAAAGAGTGAAAACTAAGATGAGAAATAAAACATCAAGCAAGATGACTGTAAATTAAACTAAACTGTCTAGGTGAAGAATCGTGGGAGGAATGGTAAAGTGAAATAGACAATCAGGAGTGCTGTAGGCAGAGTTATTTTAATTAATAATTACGAGCTATGGTAAAATGAACAAAAAGATCAATATATGCCTTTACAAGGTGGTAAGTATGTTTAATATAAACAGAGCATAATCCCTTTATCACATCTTTTGCAATTCCGACAGCTCCTCAAGGAATCTGATCCACCTTCAGAACATGCCGCTGACCGAAATCTCAAGAGAGGCCTAACGTGTTTTTCTCTGCCTTTGCTATGTCTTTAAATTTTCTTCCTATTATACATAGTCCTTATTGTCTTCCTCATCCACCCCCCAATTCCTCCTTCTCTTCTTCCTCTTCCTTTTCTTTAGTGAAGAAACTTCTTTTTATTATTCTTTTTTCTTTTTTTCTCTCTGTTGCTGTAACAGTGAAGAAATTTCTAATATGTCTTAGCCGTCTGGATCCTGTTTCTTGTGTTCATACTAAGAAAAGCAAATGATCATCTTTAGAACCTTAGCCACTTTTATTTGGATAATATGTAGTTATATTTAATTATTTTCTGGAATTCATTTGCTTTAATCTTCATTATCATTTTCTTACATTTTTTATACAAATAAAGCTATGTATTTACCCTGAAAGGCTATTAATTCATATAATAATCACGAGGAAGAGGGAGGATTTCAGGTACAAGAAAGGGGAGGAAAGTGGTGATGATGTATGATAGCAGAGCCTCGTGATTTAAAAGTTGTGTGGTGTCAATATTGTAAAACAGACTTGCTAAATGTTATTATTCACAAATCACACATGAGGAAAGCAAGGCTTTACAACCCAGTGAGTG
The DNA here is from genome assembly GCF_009761245.1 of Sapajus apella. Taxonomy (NCBI): domain Eukaryota; kingdom Metazoa; phylum Chordata; class Mammalia; order Primates; family Cebidae; genus Sapajus; species Sapajus apella. Next base: position 5,481,113 of record NW_022437041.1, on the reverse strand, counting down.
AAGTGGTAGCCGAATCTGGGATTTATAATTTCAAAGACAATGTCTAGTATTTCTCAGTGCTACCATAACCTGCAAGGGAAGTCCTGCAGATTTTAAAGATGGTATGATTTTCATCATTTTCAGGATGAAATGACACACCAGCCAGCATTTTTGGAGGAAGACGAATGACCACAATGCCATAGGTTTGCTGGGATGTAGTTCATTTGCCAGGGAAATGGTAGTAAGAAAGAAGGTTTTCTCACGAAGTTACTGAAAGAACTAAGTGAGATAACTTGCGAAGGGCCCAGTTTCCACCTGCCACATGGTGGGTGCTCAATGAATGCTTGTTCTTGTTCCTGCTGGAGAACTATTTCTTAATGTAGTCAACTTTGCCCTGCAGAAAGGTACTGTATAATCATTGTTCCATACAGTAGGAACAAAGGAAGTATAATCTTTGCTCTTTCATAAAAATTGGCATCTTTTATTTTTCTTTTTAGGGTTTAAAGGAAAAGTTGGAATGTTTAATGTGATCTTCAGAGGAAGCATCTTTTTATAGGTGGATTTATTTTCATAGGAATACAACAGCAAGAGACATAAAGTACTAATCATCCCTATAGCATTTTTATTTCTCCTGACTTCTCAAGGAGGCAAGGTGCCTAACTTGCAAAAAGACCAACCAGATATTTTTAAAATAGCAATGCCAGGATTTCCTTTTATTTTATAGATACTTGCAAGCCCATACAAACATATAAACTCATGCAAACATGGGCGGGCGCGCACACACACACACACACACACA
>NW_022437041.1:5464203-5480235 GCF_009761245.1 Sapajus apella | reverse complement strand
GGGGTTTCACCATGTTGACCAGGATGGTCTCGATCTCTTGACCTCGTGATCCACCCGCCTCGGCCTCCCAAAGTGCTGGGATTACAGGCGTGAGCCACCGCGCCCGGCCTGAGCCTTTCTTTTTAAGAGTTGATGAAAATGGGTGTGGATACTGTCATTCAGAAATGAATGGTAATATCATCAAAACAACCACCCACATATTTTCTCAAAGCAGGACGTTGTGAGGTGTTAAGAGATATATACAGGTAAGGTTACATCCTTCCCTTTTGTATTCCCAATTATCATCCCCTAGAAGCAGTATCGACATTCATACTTAGCAGCCAATAGATTTGCTCCTATCAAGAAACTGGCCCCACCAATGATTTTTGGCACCAGCAATGTTACCTATTCTTTCGTATAGTATTGTAGTTTTGTTTAAGTTCATCCAAGGTCAGGAGAATTATTTTATCTAATGTTATTGATGTGTTACATTTAGTGGCCAAGTTTTAAACTCTCAGTTCCGGTAAAGAAGAGAGCATTTAAAATATCTCATTTCTTGATGTCTGTAAGAAATTTGCAAAATTCCTATTACTTCTACTGTGAATAAATTCATTTTAAAACTCATGAGTATCTGTAATGCTTTAAGTGAATATCACCTTTGACCATAATTATCCTCCAAATTGTGATTGATGACACCCCAAAAGTTGTATTTTCATAGAAGCTTGCCAATTGCCTACTTTATTGAGTATATTATGCTCAGAAGGGTATTTTATTTATTTATTTATTTGAGACAGAGTCTTGCTCTGTCTCGCCCAGTGGCTCCATCTTGGCTCACTGCAGCCTCTGCCTTCCAGGTTCAAGATATTCTCCTGTCTCAGCTTCCCAAGTAACTGGGACTACAGGCATGAGCCACAACACCCAGTTGATTTTATATGGGATGTCACCATATTGACCAGTCTGGTCTCAAATTCCTGATCTCAAGTGACCCACCCACCTTGGCCTCCCAAAGTGCTGGGATTACAGGCAGAAGGGTATTTTAAAAATTAAATAGTCTCCTTTATGAAAATATAACCTCATTTCTATTAACATTGAAAAATTACCTGTATTTGTTATTGGTGGTGGGATTACAATAAAACACAAGCCTGATATGTTTTGAGATGTAGGGATGCTTTTAAGCAGTTTACTTGTATTTAAAGAAGAAAAAACAGGAAAAGGGAAGTTAATTATGAACATCAAAGCTAGTAAGTGTTAAAGCAGGGATTCAAATCTATGCGTTTGTTTAATTTTTTTATGTTTTGATCCATGAGTTTCTTAGATGTGTATTGCTTAATTTCCAAGTATTTGGAGGGATTTTCTGGGTATCTTACTCTTAAACTGATTTCGAATTTAATACCATCGTGGCTAGAGAGCAAGCTCTATAAGATTTTAAAATGTTTGAAATTTTAATTGAGTCTTACTTTCATCTCTAGTAGTACACCTTCTCTTAAAATCTACTTTGATAATAACTTAGCAAAATTGAGCATTAAAAATAGCCTTTTATGTTTATTGTATGGCATATCATTTTTCACTTTTTAACTTTCAATGTCTGCTCTTTATAGATAGTATTTAATTGAGCCTTGCAATGTAACCCAGACTGACAGTTTCTGCCTTTTTTTTTTTTTTTTTTGAGATGGAGCTTGCTCTTGTAGCCCAGGCTGGAGAGCACTGGCACAATCTCAGCTCACTGAAACCTCCACCTCCCGGGTTCAAGTGATTCTCCTGCCTCAGCCTCCTGAATAGCTGGGATTACAGGTGCCCATCACCAAGCCTGGCTAATTTTTGTATTTTTAGTAGAGATGGGGTTTCACCAGGTTGGCCAGGCTGGTCTCAAACTCCAGACTTCAAGTGATCCACCTGTCTCAGCCCCCAAAGTTCTAGGATTACAGACGTGAGCCACCATGCCCGGCCAGTCCCTGCCTTTTAACTGGGATTGTCAATCAATGTGTGTATGTCTGACGTAATTACTGACATAGTTTGGTTGAAGTCTGCCATCATGTTACTGTTCTCCAGTGTCCCATCTATTTTTTTGCTTTTCTCTCCCTCCTTTCTTATTTTCAGTTAATTAAATATTCTTCAGTATTTAATTTTAAGTCCATTGTTGGCTTTCTAGCTAGAATTTTTACATTTTTAATCATTTGCATCTTTAATTTATCATAGTCTACTTAGAGTCAATATTGTACCATTTAATGTAAAAGAGCCTTATTGTAGTAAAATTCCATTTGTTCTCACACCCAAGGGCCTTTGTAATATTGTAGTCAAATATTTTACATTGGCATGTGTAATCTTATAAATTTGGTTAATATAATAAAATGCTATTATTTTCTGTTTAAACATTTGTCTTTAAGGAAATTTTGAAAAGGAAATATGGTCTTTTATATTTACAATTGATCACTTCTGGTACTTGTCCTTCTTTTCTGTAGCTCAAGTTTCAATCTATTGCCATTCCCTACATTTCCCTTTATCATTCTCAAAGTGCAGATCTGGTAAAGATTAATTTTTTAACTTTTATTTATATGAAAATATTTTCCAATGAGAACACATGGACACAGGGAGGGGAGCACTACACACTGGGGTCTGTTGGGGGGAACTAAGGGAGGGACAATGGGGGGTGGGAAGTTGGGGAGAGAGCATGGGGAGAAATGCCACGTATAGGTGATGGGGAGGAAGGCAGCAAATCACACTGCCATGTGTGTATCTATGCAGCTATCTTGCATGTTCTTCACATGTACCCCAAAACCTAAAATGCAATAAAAAAAATTCTAAAAATTCTGCCAGAAGGCTCCTAGACTGATAAATGACTTTAGAAAATATATATATATATATATTTTCATTTTACTCTCCTTTTTTAAAGAATATTTCTGCTGAAAATAAAATTCTACTTTAAATTTTGCTTTCAGCCCTTTAAAGTTGTCATTCCATTGTATTTTGGCATCCATAATTCTGATGAAGAGTCACCGGCAATTTGTATCATTGTTCCTCATGCGTAATGTGTTGATTTTCTCTGGGTGCCTTCAATATTTCCCCTTCATCTTGGGTTTTCATCAGTTTGGTTATGGTGTTCCTAGGTGTGATTCTCTTTGAATCTGCCTCTCCTGCTGAGGCTTCCTGGGTTTTCTTTTCTGTTTTTAACCAAAATGGAAAATTTCCAGAAATTATTTTTTATATCTTATTTTCTCTTTCCTCTTTCTCTGAGACTTCAGTTACATCTATGTTAGATTTCTTGTTATTATCCCTGAGGACAGATCACTGAGGCATTGATTGATTTTAAAAAATCTTTTATTTTCTATCTCTGGTCTTTATAGTGGATAGCTTCTATTGATTTGTCTTCAACTTCACTAACCCTTTCTTTGGCATTCTCCAGACTGATGTTAAAGTAATAAACTGGTGCATTTGAAATTTCAGCTATTTTATTCATCTATGCTAAATCTCCGTTTGGTTCTTCCTATAGTTTCTGTTTCCTTGTTGGGATTCTCATCTCTTCACTCATTACAACTATTTTTACCTTAAGATTCTTGAACGTGTTTTCATAGGTTTGCTGAATCCTTGTCTGCCAGCTCTACATCTGGGTCTTGAAGATCTATATCTGGCTCTACATCTTGAAGTCTATTTCTATGGACTGCTTATTTTCTTAAGTCTCATTTTCCCACTTCTTTGCATGTGTGGTAATTTTTAACTTTATGCTGGATATTCTGGGGGAGACTTTGTGGAGAATCTGTATTATGACATATTTCCTGAAAAACATGTTAGGACGTTGAGGTGTTTTTGTTTTTGCTTTTTTCCTCTGTGAGAGAATGCAATGGCAGACACTCTTGTTCTTGTGAAGCTTGGTTTTATTTTTTGTTAGGACAGGCCTATTTTGTCTTTGAATTTAATCTTAAGGTGTGGTCCTTTTAGTAGGACATGGTCCTTAACTATTAGTATGATCTTTCTGGGGCTCAACTGAGTACCTGAGGTGCTCAGTGAGGTCTCTTTACCCTGATACTCCAACATCTCCAGCACTGCAGGACATCTAAGTACTTTCGTTTAGCACTTAGTTCTGTGGCAGGCAGTTTCCGTTACGTGGAATCTCTTTCCTCACATGCATGGCACAGACCTTGGCTAAGAACTTCCAGTAAATTCTCATGCAGACTTCTGTCTCTCAATTCTTTCACATAGCTACCTTTTCCTCGGCCATGTTTCCTGTAATTATAGCTTCCTTGGCAGCTTGCCCTTCTAATCTCGGCCTCTTCAGTTTAGTGAGATTGCAGTTTAACCTGATATCCATGTCCCTGAACTAGGGCAGAAAAATAAACCGAGAGAAAAACAGAGAAGATTGTGGGGCTCATCATGTGTATTTTCCTTCTTTCAGGGATCACAGTCCTGCTCTGACCATTGTCCAATGCCTGAAAGGAGTTGTCTCATATATTTTGCCCAGTTTTACAGTTATTTACAGCAAGGAGGCAGATTCAGTACCAGTAACTGTGTCATGGTTAGAATAAAAAATTCATGAGGTTATACAAAACCTTGTGAAATAGTACTTGTGAAGTAAGTGCTATTATTATAACGCAGTTTAATAAAAAATTAAATTCAGTCTAACTAGTGAGTGGAGGAGTCATAATTTGAAGCTAGGCAGTCACATTCTAGACGCTGTGCTCTGACTAAATATGCTATGCTGCCTCTGCAACATAACTTATATTGATTTCCTTTACAGCACTTATCATTCTCTTTATCTCATATATACGCTAATACTTATTTATTTACACATTATTTACTTCTGCTGGTGTATAAGCATCATTATTTCCTGTTTATAACTGTCTCTCCACTGCCTAGCATAGGAATAGGCTCTGGGTGGAAATATGTAATAAATTTTTAAAAATGAATGAATGAACGTAGATACTACCATTATAAAACAATTTTTAAAATAGGGATTTTTCTTACATATTTGGTACTTTAGGCTTCATCTTGTCTGCCACCTTGTGGCAACAAAATTCTGCAATTAAAAAAAACCCCTGAAGGTAGGGAATATACAAAAGGTGATATGTACCGTTCAAATATTTATAAGCATATACATCAAAATATATTTATATAATAAGAAAAGGATAATAGCAGGATTTTGGCCTTGATGAGATAGCAGTAATTACAAACCGATCTTTAGAAATGTTCAAAACACCTTCTGATAAACAGTTGCACTGGTTTGATGAAGTGAGCAGAGACTCAATGTATTAGGAGGGTCCAAGCATTACTTTTGGTGGAAGTAAAAATGATATTCACATTTGTCACTTTGGAGATGCTGTGAGTGAAAAAGAAGAGTCATTTTGATAACAGCCTTGGTATCACTCACGATGTTGGTTTAAATGGCAGGGCTTAGCTGATTAATTTCAAAATGTATCTTTGTTGCTCTTAAAACCATAAAGTTATGGTTCTTATAGACTTCTCTATGACAAAACAATATTCATTTATTTTTGAATAAATATTTTTATTCTGATAAAATCAGAAGCAAAACTGCACGATGGTTTTTAAGTTAATTTTTGTGTTAGCAAGTCTTCTAAAGATATGCAGTAGACCTCACATTTACATAAAATTAAAGAGAAGATGCTTCAGCAAATGCAAATAAATGCAAAAAAGGAATATTTTAATTTTGATTCATGATTAGTATCAACTTTCACAATGTGATAATATTACAAAAGCAGAATCCTGCAATGAGTGTATAACTAATAGGTTGTAAACTATTTATAGACCAAATATCCTGACTAATTAATTATTTTATTTTATTTTATTTTTGAGATGGAGGCTCTCTCTGTCACCACGTTGGAGTGCAGTGACGCTATGTCGTCTCACTGCAATCTCTGCCTCCCAGGTTCAAGCAATTTTCCTGCTTCAGCATCTCAAGTAGCTGGGATTACAAGCGCATGCCACCACGCCCAGCTAATTTTTGTATTTTTAGTAGAGATGGGGTTTCACCATGTTGACCAGGATGGTCTCGATCTCCTAACCTAAAATATATTTGTTGATTGTATTTCAGGCTGTTTTAAAATCTAAGATCTTTCAAGATGATTTGATATTAAAATCATCTATACTGACTTATGCAGTTCTGTACTATGACCACACCAGCAAAATGATGTATTTCACTTGGTGCATTATTAATTGTACACATGGACTGTTTAACCTCTATTCATCTATATTTCTTATTTAATGTTCAACTTAGGAACAGCAGCAAAAATTATTTTACAAAAGTTAATTTTAACATAATAGGAAAAATAATTTTACTATTCACTGTTATATATATATATTCAATACAGTAATTTTCAAGATCTTGAAAGAGCAGTCTTAGTTTTAAAACAGAAGTTTTCTAATTCTAAACAGTGAAACTTCTGAAGCTGATTTTTGCATTCTCAGGAATTGCAACATCTTATTGTTCTTATATTTGGATTATATTGGAATTTTTGATCTTTCATTCTCATTACTTTTTATTTTTACTTTTTTACTGAATTCTTATTTACCAGAGACTGTTACTTTCTTTTAATAACATTGAATTAATTACATTTTGACATGACCATACCATTTGGAACCCTTTTATTATTAAATATGATTCAAAAATTCATCAAAATAGCAGATGGCCCTTTTTATGTGTGATTATAACCATGGAGAAGGTGAGGTATGATTACTTTTAATGCATCTCAATTTATATTGTTTATGTATGACTATAGATTTTCTGAATATTTTGAAGTCTATAAGTAGCTTTGAAATATTCATTTCTATTTTTAAAATTCTTATTTATATTCGTTTTTTCACATGATCAAATATTTTGCATAATCGAATGCTTTGTAGTCTGTAGTTTTCAAATATTTTTCTTATTGTGCTCACAAGTCACCCCGGTGGCCCAGAAGTTGCAATATTTTGACATACTGAAATATACATTATGTTTCCAATATTTCTTCTTTCAAATGGAAATAGAACAAAATTCGTTGACAGACCATATATCTTGATTTTTTTTTTTTTGGAAACTATGGTTGCATAAAGTGTTTCCAGATAATATAGAGAGTACAATTTTCTTTTAATGTCAAAGGGAGCCTGCCTTTAGTTTCTGTAGTTTACTTAAGAGGGAGAATGGCTTTCAAGGGGTTGTCCTGTGAATTTCAAAGCTATTTTGTTGTCTGTAGGTTCCTGAGGTCAAGTTTAAGTTCACCACTAGGGCTGTGAAAAATCTTTGGTAGAAAGAACTTTTACATCCTAGTGGATGTGAATTTATAAATGACTTTTACCATGTTAACAAATCTCCCATTTACGAATGAGTCTTAAATATAACTGATAATCATGTTGCCCAGTTGGTTATTAAGAAAACAGGAATTATATTTTCATACTGATACTAGTTTGCCATTTGCATCCAAAAGAAATACAGGCTGTGAGATCAGAAAATGAACAACACCAAAGTTGTAGGTAAATTGCTCAAAGTCAGGCAGGGAGGGATAGAGAGATCACAATTTCAAGGAAAGAGTTTGTTGAAAGGCATAATATAATCACTTTACCTTTGCTGCAGATTAAAACTGATTACTACCCATGAGAGAAAGACCTCTAAAAAATAAAATACAGGAGAGGTACATTTTTATAGAAGAAAAGGCAGGCCTGAGTAACACTTGGGGATTCTAGGAAGTTGCATAGTGTCACACAGATACATCCTTCTAAGGAAGGATAGAAATATAAAAAAGAAAATTTTAAGGACATAGATAAAAAGTATTTCATACCTGTGGAAAGCTGTATAAAGGATGCCAGCATCCTTTGAATCAGCTAATGTGATCACCAAATAAGCCATCGACTTTCAAGTGTTGGCTCATACTTCACAGTCAGAATTCCCTTCCACCATTCCACAGCTGCAGCGTTGAAAATCCTTCTTCCCTTTCAGTGTCACCTCCCTTACTCATCTATTCTCTCCCTCCTTTCTGCAGCAATTTGCTTCTGCAGTTGTCTGCTTCTTAGTTTTGTCCTGCATTAGGAATAGTTTCTTGTGTCTCTGTTTCATCTGTTAGGTTTTGAGATTCCTTTGTGGTCTCCATGATTGCCTTACTTGACATAAACCGAGTAGAAAATAAATGTTTTTTGTTTCCTTTTTAAATTGAAATAAAATGGAAGATGATCCGGCAAGCTCAGATAGTACCCTCCACTAGCATAAACAGCATTTGCTTGCACTTATTCGTGTATAATTTTACCTGTGTGCATGATTCAGGGCAAGATCTGGTTTCCTCATCCGTAGGTAGCAGGTAACAAGCTTTGTCTCAATGAAACTTGCCACACTTGCTATATCTTCAGCAGGTGCTTCAAATGGTTCTTCCAGAGCTGCTCCTTTGCTGCAAAGCTTTAAAAAATATTATACTTTCAGAATCCCAATACTCTTTCACATAATTTATCTTTTAAAAAAGCAAAATATGTGTCTTATTTTTATACGTTTTGCTTATGCTTGCTTATATGTTTTACGTATATGTTAAAAGTATATGTGATACTTTTTCCAAACTACAAGTAAACTATTAATATTCTGATTATAAATTAAATAAATTGTTCCTGTTCACTATTAACTGACTGTAATATACAATAAGGGGCACATTTTACTGTAAAATGCTTCCTGTAAAATATTTTTAAGGTATGATAGATTTTAAAGGAGTGCCAGTTGCTAAGAATGTCTGTTTTAAAAATAAAGCACACAATAACCAAAGGTATTAACAGAAAGCCAGGCATAAATCATATTAAATACCAGTGCTTTTATGAAAACCCAGCTGAGCAATGATCTAGTACACTATCAAGTTTGATTTAATATAATAAGGGCTATCGGAAGTAAACTCCTAGGAGCCATTAACATGATCGGTGATTAATTTGAGTCTGAATCGTATTCTCTAGAATGTTATTGAAAGAAAAGAAGTGAAAATTTATTAGAATTTATTGGCAGAGGACATAGTATCTGAAAAACATGGCAAGAATATGAATTCTTAATAAAAATTCCAGGAAGTCAGTGGTTTCTGGGCATCATAGATAAACTGTAGAGAAAGAAAATAATTAACTTTTTTGAGAGCTCAAACATTACGAAGTGTCAATAATACGACAAGGCACGATCAGCACTTTTTTTCCACTCAGAGTTTTCTACTGGTCCTTGGAATTAAGGCTGATGGAAAAGAAGTTCACTGGCCTTATTCAGGATATCTCTTTCTTTGCTCTTTTCTACCTCCATCTGTGCGTATACTGGGGGACATTTTTTTTTGCCAGAGATGGTAATATTTGCAGTTAATGCTTATTTATATATACTTTAGTATAAAATTTCTTGTGTTCTAAATCCTGTTTGCTTAAATGACATAGTATAAAATAAATTTTTTTATAGGTTAAATCTTGAGATGGTTTTGCCATTTATATTAATGCTACTGTCATTTTAAAAACACAGTTTGTTATTTGAATGTAGTTATATCCTGTTCTAAAATGCATTTACTTTCTTAGTAAAGGCTAAAAAAGACTAAAGGCTAAAAAAGAACTTAGAATCTAGATGTTCAATATCCACAGTTTGAATTGGTAGTTACCTGAAGATGTTATCTTTTGCTTGGCTATCTTGTCAATTCTGGAGATTCATATTATTCTTAAAACCCTTTGCCAGTTGGATGAATGAAATACGTTACTTTCTTCATTTAGTAAAAAATGCTTATTGAGCATCTACTATCTGCCAGACAAAATTGTTTACATTTTAATTTAAATTGATTAGGATTTTTTTTCATAAATCTTGGCCATTTTTAGCTCTTTATAAATTTCTGTTTCCTATTTCTTGCCTATGTCTATTGACATGTTAATCTTTTTATTATTAATTATAATAAATATTTATATATGTAAGCTATTATCCTTTTCTGGTATTCGTAATATGCACATGATAAAATGTAGGGGCTCTACCCACAAATAATCCTTCAAAAAAGGTCAACTTTTACTCATGTTTTGTAAATGCTCTCAGAGTATATAAAACACTTCTCTCAATTATTTTGGAAAAAAAATTAGCAAAAACTATTTGTGGAAAATACAGAGGAAATGACCTCAGTCAATGCTAAGTTTGGATGCTTCATAAAGATCAAGTGATAAAATTGGTAATAAAAGAAAACATTTAACCCAGGGTTAGTAATTATTCTAGATAATCTGACCTCAGGTGTCAATGTGGCTGTAAACAGGCTTTAAAACATAATTTGAGAAAGCATGATAGTTTGAAGATGGCACTTTGAGACAGCATCCCCTTTCTGCTGCCAATCTGACCCCACACGATCCAGAAATACCTAAACAGAGTTTTCCACAAAAGAAAGAAAGAAAGAAAAAAAAATGTGCGTAAAAAGAGGCTCTTTCATACCATCACATCGGAGAGAAACAAGGACAGGGAGGGGCAAAGACCACATACAATGTATATCTTGTTTCCTTTTTGTTTAAGATTTTACATGAAAAGCAGGTTTGAATATTTAAGACTTGGGGAAACAAAGGCTGATTTTATTTAAACATAAAATTAATTAAGCCGAATGCAGTGGCTCACGCCTGTGATCCCAGCACTTTTGGAGGCTGAGGGGAGCGGATTACTTGAGGCCAGGAGTACAGTGGCACCATCCCGGCTCACTGCAGCCGCTGCCTTCTGGCTTCAGGTGATTCTGCTGTCTCAGCCTTCCAAGTAGCTGGGATGACAGGCACCTGTCACCACATCCAGCTCATTTTGTATTTTCAGTAGAGACGGGGTTTCACCATGTTGGCCAGTCTGGTCTTGAACTCCCGACCTCAGATGATCCACCCTCCTCAGCCTCCCAATGTGCTGGGATTATAGGTGTGAGTCACTGCGCCCCACCCACTTTTTATGGGGTAATGGGGAAGTCATTCAGTGAGTAGCTTCCATTAGAATATTCAGGTCCTTCATGGCAGGCAAGAGGAAGCCACCTTCAGACTACATAATAGTAAAGGCTTTGTCAATAAACACTGACAGGAAGTGAAAAGTCTCTACTTGCATAAGATTCAAGGCAAGAAAAGAAAGAAAAATGATCTACCTTAACACACTAGTAAGAATACTTCATGACACCAGACTGAAAGACAGCCGTGAAAGACAATGTAATGTAATTTTTCAATTCGCATTAAAACTGGAAAATAGGCCGCCTGCCCGCTAGGCTTTATGTATGTTTGTTGAATTCTTGCTTTACCAATCAAGTATTGTAAGACTGAGAACTTTACTGACTGTATTGAAGATTGCTTTATTTATTCTCTTCCAAAGTAGCACATCTTTGAAATAAGCTTTGCAAGAAGGCAAACTGTTGAAAAAAAAAAGTGTTGAAGTTAAAGGTAGAATTATAGGTATATGTAGACAAAATGTTGGCATCAGAACCCTGAAACACATTCCAGATATTTTACCAAATTTTAAAATTTCCGTGTAGACATTTGTATAGACTGAGCAGTTAATTCTCCAGAAGATGAAGAAATTTAATATGGTGTGGATTTATTTAAATCTAAGAAGGGTGACTTCTTTCACCCTAAAACAAAGGGTGTTTGTCTAGAAATATACACTTTAAATCTTTGGTGAAATAAGTCATGGAGATAAGGAATAAAATATTTTAAATTATCTGAAATAGTATATCACTGAGAAGACATTTAATTAGGAAAAATTAAGTTGGTAGCTAACTTTTTATTTCAAAAGAAACCCTAAGATATTTCTGAATGCAGTATGGACAAATTAGAAGTCAATATTTAAGGAAAATTGCAATCTAAATTCTTATGAGTATAGCTGTTATTTTGATGAGAACCTAGATTTTAAAAATGAAATTTTAGGCCGGGTGTGGTGGCTCCGGGCTGGAATACCAACAGTTTGGGAGGCCGAGGCGGGCAGATCACCTGAGGTCAGGAGTTCGAGACCAGCCTGGCCAACTAAAATACAAAAATTAGCCAGGCATGTTGGCGGGCACCCAGCTACTAGAGAGGCTGAGGCAGGAGAATTATTTGAACCTAGGAGGTGGAGTTTTCAGTGAGTTGAGATCATGTCACTACACTCCAGCCTGGGCGACAGACTGAGACTCAGTCTCACAAAGTAATAATAATAATAAAAATAAAAATAAATGTCAGTACTAAATTGGAATCATAAGCTCAAATTTTAATAAGGAAATATATATTTTACAAAAAAATTGATGTTTTTCTGCAAATATGATAATTGTACTTTGGAGTTATAAAATAATTTTCCTTAGGTTTCCCAAAGTTCTTTTAAGAAATAAATATCTAAACTACCTTTAGAAGTTGTGCACAAAGGGATTTTAAGTTTTGTTTAAAGACAGACGCAAATAACATAAACCACATTAGTTACAGAAATAATATTAAATAATATATGGTGGGCCACATTATTAAAAATGCAACCACACATTTTTCTTTAATTGGGATCATCACTTTCCAGATTAATATTGCTAATAGTGTCTCCCTTATTAAAATGCTGTCTGATCAGTGTTTGCTCATTGTATTCCTGGAATATAATTTTCAGTGATCCCTGACAATTTAGAAGAGAACCAGAAATCTGGAAAAACACGGCACCGTTTAAGTCATCAAATGGCTACAAATATATATATATATATATATCTCCATCCATTGGTAATTTTTAAGGTTTTTGGAAATTATTTAAAAAAACTAAAGATGGGGAGAAAGCTATCCATAGCGCTATCACCGTATATATAATTGCCATTAACTTTTGCATATTTCTTTCTATACATTTTGTGTTTTTATATCATAATAGAAGATATATTACATAATTTTTACACAACTTTTTCATATGCTCTGCTCTTTATTTAAATTGGAAAATGAAAACATGTTAATTACATTATTACATGTTATAATTATAGTTGAAGATTTCACTATTCTCCTCTCCGCAAATGACAGAAATATTAGCGAGATAACCAGTAAAGATAGATCTGATCAACATAATCAACCAACAGGATGTAACTGACATTTTGCATATATGTATACGTTATATATATGACTAGAAAACACAGGACCCAGCAATCCCATTACTGGGTATATACCCAAAGCAGTATAAATCATTCTACTATGTATGTTTATTGCACATGTATGTTGATTGCAGCACTATTTACAATAGCAATGACATGGAACCAACCCATATGTCCATCAATGATAGACTGGATAAATGTGGTACATATACCACATTCCATACATATTCCATATACATGGAATACTATGCAGCCACAAAAAGGAATGAGATTATGTCCTTTGCAGGGTCAAGGATGAAGCTGGAAGCCATCATCCTCAGCAAGCTAACACAGGAAGAGAAAACTAAACACTGCATATTCTCACTCAAAAATGGGACTTGAACATTGAGTACCAGTGATACACGCAATGACTTGAATGAATCTCTAGGGACTATGCTGAGTGAAAAAAATCTGATCTCAAACTGTTACATACAATATGATCATGTGACACAATTACAGGAAAGGAGAAAAGATTAGTGGTAGTGAGGAACTAGGGACTACATAGGTGTTGTGCTTAGACAAGTCAACAGAAACGAATCCTATGGTGAGGAAACTGATGTATCTTGAATTTGGTAGGTGGATATGCAGATTTACATGTCATAAAATTGCACATACATAATACACACACGTACACCAGTGAAAATGCAAGTAAAACGAGAAATCTTAAGATTGGTGGATTGACTCGGTGTTAATATTCTAGTTTTGCAAGATATTGCCTCTGGGAGAAACTGCATAAATGGTACATTAGATCTCTCTGTATTACAACTGCCAATGAATCTATAATTATCTTAAAGTAAAATTTAATTAAAAATAATAATGTTAAATGCTAGATGTATTTAATTTTATTCCTTCCTTTATTTTATTCAGGACAATTTTAATCACGTTTAACTGGGGTTTTGGATGAGAGGATAAATCATATCTAAAGGAAGGAGTTTTCCATAAGGTTTTACTGTATTAAATTATAGCTAGATTTCCATAATAAGGAGTAGCAACTGATAATGAGGGTTGTTTTGAAGTATCATTCACAAGCCATTGTAGAAGGATACATCAGCCCCTCCACATCTTCGTTATTATGGTCTGTTGTTTTAGGACATTTGCCATAAGATGAGGATTGTGTTTAGTGATATTTGTAGAAAGAAATTGGCAAGTCCTTTTGTATAACAACTTTGTGATTCTTATTTTTGTTTTTCTTAATGATCTTTTAGTTTGTTAGCACTCATTTACAAGTTTTTTTTTCAAAAAGAGCATATGTGGATGGTAACTTTTCTGAGCTCATGAATAGCTAAGAATGTATTTAGTTGCTGACATGTAAAAAATGTGGTTGAGTATGCATTTCTTGGGAAATAATCATTTTTTTCTGTAAATACACAGATCGCCATTTACACTGTGGTATTTCACATACAGACAAGAAGAAAATAATCCTTTTTTAAATGAAACCAGGCATAATTTAAAATAACTTACGTTGAAATTTCTTCCTTTCCCCCAAATGTGTAGTATTTTTTTCTTTTTATAATCCAAAATTACTACTACTGTGAGTCTGCATGTTTTATTTTCATGTATTTTGCCTGAAAATAGATAACTTCTGTGTTTGCATACTCCTGTATTTATTTTTCTCACTTAGAAAAGTTTTCTTCAGTTACATCTCTGATTATTGGTACCATTTTAACCGTAGTGTTTTGTTTCTTAAGAAAATAATTCTTAAGCTGCATCTTTCACCTCTATTATTCCTATTAGGCTCTCTGATATTTTTCACCTCTGCCTTTTAGGAGAGTGTTTCAAGATTGTTGGCTGCATCATTCACTTTATTTTCATTATTTACTTTATAGTTATTTTTATAAGCCAGTGCCAGTGATAAGAAGTACAAACATTCAAATACTGCTAACTTTAGTATGTGGGATTTTCCCTAGGCACCTGAGCCTAGAGTCTGCGCATTTAATTACTGCACCAGAGCCACACAGTGCCATTCCATGAACTACCAATACTCATTAACTACAGAAACAGAGTAAGCGTTTAGAAACTTTTATAGCAATTTAACAGAAAAATAGTACATCTATTAAATCTCATAATAAAAAAATAGGATTTGTATTTTATGTCTTATTTTTACTTTGTTTTCCCTAGTAATTCATTTTTGCTATATTTAACAAAGTATTGGTCCGCAAGAGATTGAGACAGAAATACAACAAAACAGAACTAGTTCTTCATGACAGATAGAGAAAAAAGCTCTAGCAACCTGTTAGGAATTTAGATAATTCAGACATCATAAAGAAAAAATTCAAAATTCTATTATTAAAAAGGGGCCACTGTTGGATATTATTACGGATACATCTATATCTATAGTGTGGATATTTCTATAGAATTTCTATCTATCTCTATCCATCCATTTACAAAGATGGTATTGTTATCCATACTACTGCATAATCTGCTTGTTTCTCTGAATATATCATGAACATTTTCATGTTAACAAATATGTAGATCATTATTATAAGTGGCTGCATAATTTTATTACATCTCCATTTAATGCTTTTCCTAATGGGAAACTTCTCTAGTGACACTGAAAGTTCTCAGTATCATACATAATGTACCTTGAACAGCCTTGTGTATACATCTTGCCCACGTGTTTGATCATTTTCAAATTGTTATGTTCTATCTGTTATAATGTATGCTTACATATTGGAATTGCTGAGTCAGGAGTATACAATTGAATCCAGAAAATACTAATATTTCAGGATATACATCATAAAAGTGTTCTCCAGAAAAATTTTACACTTTTTTAGCAAGGTGAAAGTTCTTGTTATACTCTTAGAACATTTTGAATGCCTGTGTGCTAGTGGTGTTATCCCCTGGGGCTCTTTCTTCGTACTTTACAGTTTTGTTTACTGTCTTTCTTAATTAGAATCGCCAGAGGTTTGATTATTGTGTTTCTCTAAAAACAACAAACTCTTAGATTAATTGATCAAGTCTCTTATTCTGCTTTCTAATTCATTAGTTTTGGCTTTAATCTTGGCTTTTTTTTTTTTTTTTTTTTTTTTTTTTT
>NW_022437041.1:5315488-5464103 GCF_009761245.1 Sapajus apella | reverse complement strand
CGATCTCGGCTCACCGCAACCTCCGCCTCCTGGGTTCAGGCAATTCTCCTGCCTCAGCCTCCTGAGTAGCTGGGATTACAGGCACGCGCCACCATGCCCAGCTAATTTTTTGTATTTTTAGTAGAGACGGGGTTTCACCATGTTGACCAGGATGGTCTCGATCTCTTGACCTCGTGATCCACCCGCCTCGGCCTCCCAAAGTGCTGGGATTACAGGCTTGAGCCACCGCGCCCGGCTTCTTACTTTTTCTTATATATAAATTTGTTGTATGCTTCTTTACTCTACTTAGGAAAAAAAATCAAAGCTTTTATTTCCACTTTTTTTTTTCTTTTACCAAGAGCTGGTTAAGAAAACGTGAGCTATTATTTTTAAAAACTTTACCACCGACTTTCCTTAGTTACTTGTAAGATTAGATCTTTTTTTGCATATTTGTTATTCATTTATAAAATATTTAATCATGTATGGATTATCTGCTTAGTTCCTTTACGATTTGTGTTTTACATTTTCAGTTGTTATTGTTGTTAATTTCTGTGAGTGCAGCCATGGAAGCATGGGGTTTGGACAGGTTGTGCATTTCTTTTCCCACCCTACATAAATGAACTCTGCTGGATAAATGTCTCTATCCCATTGGTAGCCTTTTTTTTTTTTTCAATGTACAGATATTACACCTGCACAGAAGCCCAGCATTGAGTGAACCTCCTTTGTTATGTGGACAAAGGTCAGTCTGAGAATGAAACTAATGTAGAAGAAACAGAGCCGATCAGGCGCGGTGGCTCGTGCCTGTAATTTCAGCACATTGAGAGGCTGAGGCAGGTGGATCACCTGAGGTCAGGAGTTCTAGACCAGCCTGGCCAACATGGTGAAATCCCATCTTTACTAAAAATACTAAAAAATTAGCTGGATGTGGTGGTGGGCACCTGTAATCTCAGCTACTCAGGAGGCTGAGGTAGGAGAACTGCTGGAACCCAGGAGGTGGAGGTTGCAGATGATGGCAGATGCTAGAATTGCTAGCATTGATATCACTGATAGCAGACAGCAGATACCGTTGATAGCAGATGCTAGAATTGATTTGTTAAATGGAAGGTTCTCTACATCATGCTAGTTGTTTTAAGTTATGCTTTTCATTACTTTTTAAATCTTAGTACACAGAACCTCTGTTAGAAATTCAGTAGACCTTTTCTTTATAACTCTCAATGATTTTCTTTTGGAAATATGGTTTCTGGGTTCCAAATGAGTTTAATGCTTCCATTTTTTTTTTCACTATATAGCATCTATTCAAAGATCTGTCTTTGTATAATAAGAGAGTAATCCGAGTCAAATGATTGCTGATAGATTGAGTCAGTGGTTTTTCTGGGTTCTCCTGCAACTCACCTCAGTGCTGTTAGACCTTTTATATATAGAACTTTCTTTGCCAGAGTTGGAAGCAGAAAAACATCCCAGAGTTCGATCACCAGCTTTCACTGTGCTTGCTCTCACCACCTCTTCTCATAAACATCGTATCCCAAGGTATACCACCACTTGTCCATTTCCACCATGGACATGATAAATGGGATTAACATTTATACATGGATATACAGGGAGAGACACTAACTAGGGGATAAAATAGCACAGAGAGCCCCAGATATAAGTCCTTGAGCAGAAGGGAGCAGATACTGTTGGCAATCTAGTTGCAAGGGTCTTGTGTCTCTGAGTTGGGCATGCAACGGGTATCGGTAACAATCTACTTTTTATCAGCTGTTCTTTTTTGTGGCTTTGTTTTTCAGAAATTTCACTTGGTGCTTCATAGATTTTTATAGTTATTATACTTTTAAAAAATCTTTTCCTGTAGGTTAATGTATATGGAGGGATGAGAATTGTGCACAACAATTAGCCTCCATCCTAACCTATAGATTCCTTAATGGAACCTTTAAAATTTATTTTCAGATGCCAAACTAAATGTTCAAGACATCAAGCGTCTTTCAATTAATAGTTTTCAATTTTAATAAATATCTTTTTATACTCCCTTAACTGTGTGGAAAGAAGCTCTACACTGTAGAACAACACTCATTGGTTTTACATTTTCTATCATTTTGTTACAGGAAAGAGGAATGAATCAGCAATCTCGTCACTTGTAACTTTCCATATGGTGCCACATAGATCTACTAAAGTGTCTCCCTGGGAGAGACAGAGTATATAGGGCTAAGAGATGCAAACAATTATGTTCACACATCAGTGGACTTAAAAGTACTATCAGGTTTCAGGAGGAATGCTTTTCAGCCAAGTAGGCCATGATGTGATCTCTATTAAATTTATGGGAAATGAGGTTACTCCCTGGGTGACATGCTGTTAAATGATAGTAAAAACTAATTAATCACACCTACTTTTATTTGTTAAAATAGCTGTGCTTCAGCCTTTTTTTTTTGGCCAGGTAGCCTTAAAATATAGGCGTGGCCACAGTGGGTTCATTCTACTGTGTTTCAACCTGATCTGACCAGCTAGTAATTTGCTTATGCTCTGAAGCATGTAGATGATACACATTAAACTTCAGAGTTTTTGTTTCAGGGATACCACTAAATTCCAGTTGTCTAATGTGGAAAGCAGATTGGAAACATGGCAGGAGTGAGATGAATTATGTAATAAACCTTCTTTCCTTTTTGGTATGTGTTTTAACTTATAAAGGTAATGACTTTAAAATTAAAATGTTAAAATGTTTAAGATAGTTATTTGTATTGTAAAATAAATATATGATCACATGCAAACTCAGATCTTGTACCTTGACTAATAGCTAGTATTTATTGATGTTATGTATTTAGCATTGACTTAAACTCTTTATATATTTCATCCCATTAAATATTATTCTTTATAGATGGTATATTATTAAATATTATAACTCCCGATTTGCTGATGAGATAAGTGTGACTAACTTTTCAGACAATAAGTGTTAGAGCTATGATTGAAATTCGGGTCTGCAAGTTTCATTTAGTTCCTATGTCCTCTAGGTAGTATAAAAGACTGCTTCTCAACTGGCCATTAATGTTAGTCACAATTAAATATTAGAGCAGTGGTTCCCAGTGTTTTTGGCACCAGAAATTGGTTTCGTGGAAGATGTTTTTTCCACGGATGGGAAAAAACAGTTTCCAGGACAAAACAGTTCCACCTTGTATCATCAGGCATTAGATTCTCATAAGGAGCGCACGACTTGGCTAGATCCCTTGCATATGCAGTTCACAACAGGGTTTGTGCTCCTATGAGAATTTAACGTCCCCGCTGATCTGACAGGAGGCAGAGCTCAGGCAGTAATGCTCACTGGTCCCTGACTCACCTCTTGTTGTGTGGCCCTGTTTCTAGCAGGCCACGGTTGGGGACCCGTGTCTTAGAGGGACAAATGTGAATCCCAACAGTTATCATTAATATTGTTTTCTTAATTTATGAGCAGTTTATCCATGTCTATATCCATGTCTATATTCATAATTGTCTATATCTATATCTATAATTGTCTATATCTATACCATCTATATCTATATCCATGTCATTTATATCTATATGCCATTAGACTAGCATTGAGGAAATAATAGAATATAGACTATGCAGGAAAAGAGTAGGTCAACAGGTATGGAGCAACCATATAAGGTACTTTTACTTGCATTAATCACTTATGTCTTGTGATCACTTATTTTATAAATTAATGACATAGTTCACTAATTCAAGAAGCAGAGAAGGCTAGAACATGCAAAAGCGGAAGGAAGGACTACATGGTTGGTAAGAGTGAGCAAAAGAAGAGATGAGGGAGCTGTTACAGAGAGAAAAGGGGGATGGTTCTTATCAAGATCACAGAGGTCCTCGTTTGGGTCCAGTGACAAAGGCTTTGGTTAGTAGCAGTGAGCAGCCTGGTCGGCCAATGCCTGTCACATCAGAACTACCAGCTCACTAGGCAGGTGAATTTCTAGTCTATTCTTTTGTTGAACTGTCGTTAAGATAAAAATTAATATTTTTAGGACATTGGATAATGAGTTTTCGTGAGGCCATTTGCCTTAATATACAAACTGCAGATTTACTACAGATTTTTGCAATTAACACTTTCATTAATTAAATGTTTCTCAAACGTCATTTTGTTTAAGTGTAAGTGGGAAAAATTAGGCCATCTGGGAGTGTATGGTTTGCTTAGAAATGTTGGAATAACCAAACTAAGACAAGTTAGATACTGAAAAGTTAAATGGAGTGTGATGGCTCATGCCTGTAATCCCAGCACTTTGAGAGGCCGAGACGGGCAGATCACTTGAGGTCAGGAGTTTGAGCCCAGCTTGGCCAACATGGTGAAACACTGTCTCTACTAAAATACAAAAATTAGCCGGTTGTTGTGGCGCATGCCTGTAATCCCAGCTACTCAGGAGGCTGAGGCAGGAGAATCTCTTAAACTCGGGAGGCAGAGATTGTAGTGAGCTGAGGTCACGCCATTGCACTCCAGCCTGGCTAACAGAGTGAGAAACTGTTAAAAAAAAAAAAAAAAAAAGAGAGAGAGAGAGGGAGAGGCAGAAGAGATGGAAGTGAGAAACAGCTGGATTGGTTATAGCTGGGCGTTTGCCTTCTTTGAACACAGTTTGAACAGTTGGCTGCAGTTGATTGGCCAAAGCTTGGTGATTGGCACAAGAGTAGGCTGCGATCTGTTTACACTTCCACTTGTTACAGTTCACGATGCACAGAGAAACTTTTAGCATGAACTTAGAATATGTAAGGAGGCAGCTTTAGGCTAAACTTGATTTAACAGTGCTGAGGATCCTGCACAAAGAAGCGAACAAGAGACACTGGGGTCTACTCGATGGTGGAGGGTGGAAGGAGAAAGAAAAGCAGAAAAAGTAACTATGGGGTACTAGGCTTAACACCTGGGTGATGAAATAATCTGTACAACAAACCCCTGTGACATGAGTTTACCTGTATAACAAACCCTCACATGTGCCCCTGAACCTAAAATAAAAGTTAAAAAATCGTATTAAAAAAGTTACATGCACAGTGGACTGCACCTTGCAGTTTGGGTATCAGCTCAGCCAGAGTAAAATAAAGCACTAGATTTTTGAAGCCCCAAATTCCAGGTATTTGGTGCTGAATAGCATATCTAGATGCACCCTGGGGCAGAAGAGGATCTGCTGGCTTCATGGCAGAATTCAACATCTGCTGATTAATGTGGTTTTGGGCTTTGAATCAACATCAGCAGCCACTATACAGTAGTGTTCTCAGGCCTTGGGTGAGCCCCAGAATCGTTCTGGTCTGCAAGACTTCAGACGTGACCCTGCACAGTGTCAGCCATGATGGCCTTGGGAGTGCCTGTGTCAACCTTCCTCCAACTCCAGGCAGCCCAGCATGGACAGTCTCGTGACTGGGTGAGAGGGAAGGGAGCAAAAGACATTTCCTAGTAAGCCAGGGAATTCTTCCTTATCTTACTCCAGACCACTAAGGCTTGGTATTTAACTCCGCAAGAGTCACAGTAGTCCTGGGCTTTAGGATACTACCTAGTGCTGAAATGGCTGCAGTGACCACAGGCTTAGGATACAATGCTCTTAATCCCCTTTGAATTCATAAAAAGCCTTCTCAAGAAGGATAGATACAAACAAGCCTAGACTGCAGAGACTAGAAAAAATACCTAACTCTTTATGCCCAGGGATCAACAAACATCCATAAGCAGCAAGGACATTCAGGAAAACATTACTTCATCAAATGGTCTAGATAAGGCACGAGCGACCCCTCCCAGAGTGACAAAGATATGTGAACTTTCAGACAGAAAATTCAAAATAGCTGTCTCGAGCAAGATCAAAGAACTTTAAGATAACACAGGAAAGGAATTCAGAATTTCCTTAGAGAAACACAGATTTTTAAATAATAAGAAATTAAATAGTAACTCTAGAGCTGAAAAATTCAGTTGACAAACTGATAAATGCATCAGAGTTTCTCAATACCAGAACTGATCAAGCAGAGGAAAGATTTAGTGAGCTGAAAGGCATGCTATATTAAAATATACAATCAGAGGAGGAAAAGGAAGAAGAGTAAAAAAGAATGAAGCACACCTATAAGATCTAGAAAATAACCTCAACAAAGACATGAAATCAACCTGCATGCCCAATAACAGTGGACTGGATAAAGACCCAGCAATCCCATTACTGGGTATATATCCAAAGGATTATAGATCATTCTATTATAAGGACATGTGCACATGAATGTTCATTGCAGCACTGTTTACAATAGCAAAGACCTGGAACCAACCCAAATGCCCATTGATGATAGACTGGACAGGGAAAATGTGACACATATACACCATGGAATATTATGCAGCCATCAAAAACGATGAGTTTGTGTCCTTTGTAGGAACATGGATGAACCTGGAAAGCATCATTCTCAGCAAACTGACACAAGAGCAGAAGATCAAACACCGCATGTTCTCACTCATAGGCGGGTGTTGAACAATGAGAACACATGGACACAGGGAGGGGAGCACTACACACTTGGGTCTGTTGGGTGGAAATAGGGGAGGGTCAATGAGGGGTGGGGAGTTGGGGAGAGATAGCATGGGGAGAAATGCCAGATATAGGTGATGGGGAGGAAGGCAGCAAATCACACTGCCACGTGTGTACCTATGCAACAATCTTGCATGTTCTTCACATGTACCCCAAAACCTAAAATGCAATAAAATAAATTAAAAAAAAAAAAAAAAGAAAATGTGGTACATATACACCATGGAGTACTACATAACCATAAAAAAGAATGCTTTTCAGCAACATGGATAATGTTGGAGGCCATTATTTTAAGTGAATCAATGTAGGAAAAGAAAAGGAATACCACATATTCTCACTTAGAAGTGGGACCTAAACATTGTGTACTAATGAAGACAACAAAGGGGGCAATAGAAACTAGGGCCTACTTCAACATGGAGAGTGGAAGGAGGGTGAGGATAGAAAAACTACCTATTGGGCCCTGTGTTGATTACCTGGGTGACAAATTATTTATACACCAAAGCCCCTTCACATGCAATTGAGCCATGTAATAAACCTGCACATATACACCCGAACCTAAAATAAAAGTTGGAAAGAGAAAGAAAAAAAGAAAGACTAAAAAAGACAAATCTCAGAGTTACTGGCCTTGAAGAAGACGTAGAGAGAGACAGGGGTAAAAATTCATTTGAAGAAATAATAACAGAGACCTTTCCAAACCTATAGAAAGATATGAATGTCTAGGTACAAGAAAGTCAAAGAATGCCAAACAGATCCAGTTGAAATAAGACTATGATACGTATATAATCATTAAACTCTCAAAGCTCAAGGATAAAGAAGGAATTCAAAAAGCAGCAAGATAAAAGAAACAAATAACAATAAAAAGTGTTGCGATATGTGTAGCCGCAGATTTCTTGTGGAATCCTTACAGGCCAAGAGGGAGTAGAATGACATTCAAAATTCTGAAGGAAAATAACTTTCAACATAGAGTATTACATCCAGCCAAATTGTCCTTCAAACATGAAGCAGACAAAAAAAAAAAGCTGAGGGACTTCATCAACATTAGACTGGTCTTAAAAGAAATGCTAAACAAAGTTATTCAACTTTAAATAAAAGGATGTTAATCAATAACAAGAAATCACCTGAAGGTATAAAACTTACCAGTAATAGTAAATATACAAACATAAACAGAATACTCTAACACTGTAATTGCAATGTCTAAAGCACTCATATCTTTATTAGGAAGACTAAAAGACAAATCTGTCAAAAATAATAACTACAAATACTATTTAGATACAGACAGTATAAAATACATGAATACAGACAGTAAAAAGTCAAAAAGTGAGAGAAAAGGTTTAAAGTATAGAATTTTTTTAGTTTTCTTTTTGCTTGTTTTTTTCTTTTCCTTGTAATCAGTTATCAGTTTAAAATAATTGGTCATAAAATGTTATTTGCAATCATAATAGTAACCACAAAACAAAACTTATAACAGATAGACAAAGAATAAAAAGCAAGAAGTTAAAATATGCTACCAGAGACAAACAATACAAACACATGGAAATTAAATAATATGTTCCTGAATGACCAGGGAATTTACAAGAAATTGAAAAGAAAATTGAAAAATTTCTTGAAGCAGATGAAAATGGAAACACAGCATACTAAAAACTATGCAATAAAGCAAAAACAGCGCTAAGAGGAAATTTTATAACAATACATGCCTACATCAAAAAAGTAGAAAAACTTCAAATGAACAACCTAACAACTTATTGTTAAGTACTAGAAAAGTAAGAGCAAACCAAACCCCAAATTGGAAAAAAAAAAAAGAAAAAGAAAAAGAAAGAAAGAAATACAGTGTACAGCAGAAATAAATGAAATTGAGACTAAAAACAAATCATATCATTAAATGAAAAGTGGCTTCTTAAAAGATAAACAAAATTACAAACTTATTCATGGTAGTGAATAAGTCTCATGAGATCTGATAAGGGGAAACTCCTTTTGCTTGGGTCTCTAGTCTCTTTCGTCAGCCACCATGTAAGACGTGCCTTTTGCCCTCCACCATGATTGTGAGGCCTCCCCAGCCACATGGAGCTGTGAGTCCATTAGACCTCTTTTTCTTTATAAATTACCCCGTCTCAGATACATCTTTATCAGTAGAGTAAAAATGGACTAATGCAGATGGCAATAATTGACACTGGGGACTGACAGATGGGGGAGGGAGGGAAAGGGACAGGGTTTAACTAACTGAAGGCTGAGGTTGGGGGATCACCTGAGGTCAGGAGCTTGAGACCACCTTGGCCAACATGGTGAAACCCCATCTCTATTAAAAATACACAAACTGGCTGGGTGGACTGGTGCATGCCTGTAATCTCAGCTACCTGGCAGGCTGAGGCAGGAGAATTGCTGTAACCTGGGAGGCAGAGGTTGCAGTGAGCTGAACTACACCATTGCACGCCAACCTGGATGACAAAGCGAGACTCTGTCTCAAAAAAAGAAAAGAAAAGAAAAGAGAAACTAACTTTTGAGTACTGTGCTATTTGGATAATGAGATTGTTTGTACCTCAAGCCTCAGCGTCATGCAGTATACCTATATAACAAACCTGCACAATGTACGCCCTGAATCTAAAATAAAAGTTAAAATTATAAAAAATGTAGGCCTTCATGGAGAAATAAAAAAGATAAAAAAAATGTAGAAGAGAAATATTTTTAAAATAAAATGAGAAAATAAACTGGCTTTTATTGAAAATACAGGCAATGACAGATTCTGCTGAGAAAGTGTTAAAAGGGAAACCCTTATACACAGTTGGTGAGAATATAAATTAGTAAAATCATTATGAAGAATAGTATGGAGTTTCTTCAAACAACTAAAAGAAGAACTACCATATGATCTAGCAATCCCGCTGCTAGATATATACCTAATAGAAAGGAAATCAGTATGTTAAAGAGATATACTTCCATGTTTATTAAAGCACCCTCCTGTTTATTATAGTGCTATTTACAATAGCCAAGACATGGAATCAGTATAAGTTCTTTCAATGGATCAATGGATAAAGAAAATGAGGTACATATACCCAATAGAATATTATTCAGCCATAAAAGATGAAATCCTTTCACTTGCAGCAACATGGACAGAACTGGAGGACATTACGTTAAGTGAAATAAGACAGACACAGAAAGACAAATATCACAGGTCCTCACTAATACGTTGAAACTAAAAAATTTGAACTCATGGAGATAGACAGTAGAATGACGGTTACAAGAAGCTGGTGTGGGTAGTGGGGATGGAAGGATAAAGAGGGATGGTTAGTCCATATAAGAATATAGTTAGGTAGAATGAATAAGATCTAGTGTTTCGTAGCACAATAGGACGACTATAATTAACAATACTTTGTTGTATATTTCAGAATTACTCAAAAAGGCGATTTGGAATATTCCTAACACAAAGAAATGACAAATGCTTGAAGTGATGAATACCCCATGACCCTGATTTGATCATTAAAAAAGTCACATCCAACCTGTAAATATGTGCAACTATCATGTACCATAATAATAAAAAATAAACAAGAAGGAAGAAGCAGGTTTAGCACATCTTATCGGAAGATGATATGTTATTTATATGAGCTAGTATGGTGTATTTCAATTTAAATGTTACCCATGTTACTTTTAAGTTAGCAAGTCAGGCACGTCTTGCTATCTTTTAAAATTTTCTTTTTAAGTATTTCAGAGGTGTTTATTTGCATAAAGAATACTAGAAATCGATGTTTGTGAATGAAAAGAGAATTATATTAGGTCTATTATTAGACCTATTATTCTAAGTCTAGGAATAATGTAGTTCTGAGGTCATTTAATCCATGCTGTTACACCAGGTGTGAAATCCTGGTTAGTCTAAAATTATTTTTTTAAATCAGCAACACCAATGTATATTTTTCTTCTAAGAATGCATGTTTAAATAAATACTTTGAGGCTATGTTATAGTGAGTAAAACTTTTTTAAAAAAACATCCATGAGCTTGGGACAGTTTTAGCTCAGCAGAAACTATTTTTCACACCTAAAAATTTTTATCGAATGCTGTAAATCTAAAAAAATTATTTTAAGCAGATGAGACTTTATAGCCACTTGGGGATAATAAAAATTTTGAAGAAGATATTACATTATGTAGATGAGGGGAATATATTAGTCAATATTGTGACTTTTTAAAGAGTTTGCTCTTAAAAATAGGATAAAGTAAAATTACACATTTATCTTTCAGGAAAAATGTCAGTATGTTTTTGCATAAATCCTCTTTTATCATGGTATTCTAAAGTTAAAGGAAGGATTATGTGGTTCATGATGTTTTGGCTGTAGTGAACTCTGATCCTTCCTGCGTGGCCAAGAAGCACATGGTCTCTGATTCTAAGAGGCAGCCAATTTTCAGAACCTTTAGAGAGTTTCTGAAGAGCATGTGATTGTTAATCCCATACTGCTAAAAATATATGAACAGAGATTTGGAACTGATCTAACATCTCTAACGTACATGATATTATTTTCTCTACTGAGGCTCCAAGAGGCTGTTTGGATGGCCAGACTCCCATATTGTAGGTAAAAAAATTGGTTTAGAGAGATCTAATATCTCCCCTGTATCATACAGTTCATAAATAGCTGAGGAAGAAACTAAAAATTATTCTTCTAATTTCAAATTCAGTGCTTTTCTGTGTCTTTCTACATTGTTTTTCTGAAATTTTTTTTTCACAAGGCTTGTTTTCTGAATCCAGGTATATAGTTCTTAAGTTAGACTTTCTTCTCTCATGATTTCATTTGAAAAATGGTAGAAAGGGGTGGGAATCTAGAAAAAAAAACTATTGTTTTCAAATTTAAATACTTTAGGAGACAAGAGGCATAAAAGCAATAATAAAAGGGTCTGATTCCTGAAGAGGAATTTCAAGCTATATTTATGGATTTGTGCAGAGAAAACTAAGTTTCTATAGTACATGCAAGTCATTTCTCCATAGGAGGATAAAACTTTATTTAAAGCACACCTTTGAAGTTTCCGCGTAAAAGCAGGCATGCCGTTTCCCAGAACTGGTAGTGAGATATAACAGAAAGAAGCACTTTTGCTAGAGAACGAATCGGGATTTCAAGGGATGTGAGAACAGGTGATAACTTACTTTCATGACTCAGTCCAAATGCACAAAGAAGAGAACGATTACTTTCTCTCTCACCAACTAATACCCTTATATCAGAGTCTCCTAAAGGCTCTGTGAAAATGTTTTCCATTTCTGAAAGAAAGAGAAAGATTCACCCAGACATATAGGAAGTGAATTTCTGTACTGACCTTGCTCAGAAAGTATAGGTTAACATGGAGACATCACTTTCAATCTCCTGTTGGCCTGTTTGCTACTGAGAAGCAGCTGTGGGAGAAAATGTAGGAAGAAAAGAAACATTTCTACCTTAATTTTTGGCTAGTCCTATAAGAGGAAAGAAAACCCATGAGGAAATGTGATAATTACAGCACTTCTATAGTGAGTCATGCTATAATATAAACGGTAATATTCTATAGTTATAATAGCAGTTATTTATTGAGTATTTACATAAGCCATGAATTGTGCTAAGCCCTTTACTTGTATTACCATAGGAGATCGTTACTTATATTACTTCCATTTTATAGATGAAAAACTTGGGCTTCATAAGTTTACATAACTTCAGCATCACAAAGCTTTAATAAATGACTGAGCTTGGTTTCAAACTCACAGAGCTCAGAGATCAGAGGGTTATGCTCTTAAGTACTGCATTCTTAAATACTGCATTCTTAAATACCGTAGCATTTAAGTACTGGCTGCTAACATACTGCTAGTGCAATACTGGCTCTTAGGCAGGAAATGTCTGCCTCTCTCTATAGGAATCTGACCCTTATCAGTCAATGGCCATGTTAAGACGGCAAATGTATTGAGAAAAAAAAAAAAAAAGAGTTAAAAGCATCATATTTTTAGAATGGGGAATTTCTGTTGGTTACATACAGTGAAAGACTGAACTGAACAGCAACATGCATTGATTCTGATTTTAGGTGCTGCCCCATCATATTGTGATTCCGACCATGCAAAATCATTCTCAGTACCTAAAATAATTTTCAAAATACCATAAACAATGGGTGACCAGAAAGGAGAAATGATATCAAGTTTCCACTCTAACTTGACTTCCCAACCGTCACATTTGCACATTGTTTGAGTCTCTTCTTACTGCCAAGAAGTGATATCATAACAAGCCAGATGAATGAGAATTGTTTTTCCCTAATTAGAATTGCAGACTGTCGTTCAGCTCTTGGTGAGCCCTTGATGTCACAGCACTTTATGAAAACATCCAATGAGCAGATGCAGATAATTTTCTGTTGCCCAAACTTTATAACTGTTTTCTGTGCTAGTCTTTGGTAATGAGGAATAGAAGAAAACAGGTCTGCAGACAAGTAGGAGGAAATCTTCATGCCATTATTTTTCATCCATTATGGTACACTAATTAAAAGGACTTGAAAAAGTTTACAGTCTGAACCCATTTTTTAAAATTTGTCTACATGCTATTCCTAAAAATGTCTTTGTTGTCAATGTCATCTGTCAAGTCACCCTGAAAATGTATTAGTTTGTTAAGGAATTTCTTTAGGTGCCCAAATTTATAAAGTTACTGTGTGAAAGATATTACTGTCCAAAGACTGACAGTGAGTTGATATAGATAGGGCAATTGTTCAGGTACCATTCTCTGTATTTCTTGTGAGCTTGACAAGTCACAAATATCTTATATGCAGTCCTCGTTATGACTTGAAATCACTTCTAGGTTCAAGGAGTGCATTGTTGACAATATTATACTGAACATAAATAAGAAAAACTATGGGTAAGATGAAATCTTAAGTTAAAATAAGTGAAAAAAATAGAAATTAATAAAATGAAACAATATCCAATCTCCTTCCAAAATACCCTATGATTACTGCTAAAATAACATTTTTTTCCCCTTTGCAGAGGGTTACACAAATAGTATTTCTTAGTTTGTAAATGCGGTATGGAAGTAAAAAGTAATATTATTATATGTTTTTCATGTGAATTTATCTCCTCCATAAGATTTTAGTTTGGCAACTTTATTTTTTATTTACTTCTAAATAAAAATATTTTATCATCACTTTGTATCAGAATGAACTGAAGTGTTATGCACTGGTTAGCTAGTTAGCACATATTGAAGCTTTAACTCCTAATCAACACCACAAACCTATAAACTAAAATCACTCTAATTTTCTTTAACATTCTACAAATCAACAAAGGAAAGAAATAAAATTTTCCATCCTAATGCGGGTGGCAAAATGTTATAAATTTCCTGAGCAAATTTGCTTCTGAAATAATCTTTTATTGGTTTTTTATTTTTAAAAACGTGGAATTATTAGTGAGGATATAGGTAAAGGAAAACCAGCCTGTTAAGATAAGAGCTATAATAGAGTTGCCAGATAAGGCAAATGAAAATACACAATGCCTAGTTGAATTTTAGATAAATCAGTGTTTAGCACAAACGTGTCCCCTTCCGCTCTATATCCTAGAGTACCAACAATGTTTTTCTCTGGATCATGGGATTTTTTTGTGGTTTCAATTTTCTTTTTCTTGATTACTCAGTGTGTGCTGTTGAGCGAGACTTGATTTTCTAGAACGGAAGTCTAGGAGGGGACAGAACACAGCCCTTGCATTTTGGCACTGTCGTCAAGTAAGATTCCTTAGGCCCAGACTAAGGAATCCACCGAAGCATCTTTCAGAAGGGAGGAATCAAAAAAGAGGAGACAAATGGCTCAGAGGATTGAGTACTTAGGGACAAGGCAAAGATTGAAGACAGTCAGAAAGCAAACTAACAAGCTGAACAGAGTATTTCTCTTAGGGGTGGAGAAACCAAGGACAGGTATTTCATGTTGAAACTCCAGAATCCTGGGGGAAGCCATCTTAGTGCCCTTCGCCTGCTGTTTGGTTGTTCTTTGTGAGACAGAGCTTTGGGTGTCATGGGGCATGGAGAACAGGGATGAGGCTGATGGGAAAGTGAGGCCCAGTGGAGAAGTATGAGGAAGCCACTGTGGGGAATTTTACGGACAGGGTGATCTCAAAGATCTCTTACATTATCAAAATTATTTTTGAGGACTAAAGGAAGAACTAGTTTTAGGCAATTTCTAATCTTGCCAAGGTTTTGAGTTTAAGTGAATAGGGCACCATTAGACAAATTCTGAATGAATTCTCTGATTTATGAACTTATAAAATACAGGGAAGACCAAAAGCACACATCTCTAAGTCCTGCCTTTTACTTAATGCAGGAGAGTTCTGCATAAATATGCTTGGTGTCCAAAAACTGAACACAAGTCCTGAATTGTTGGAGGAAGAAAAGAATGATGTTTTATACAGTCTTGGAATGAGATACCTTCTCTGAAAACATACTGTGAGAAGCAGCAGCATACCAGTCCACGCTCTGTTGTAAAATTTGAAAGGGAATCAGAAAGCAACACCCAAACTGCTGCTTCATAAAGATGGCCTGTTTCTTTCTGGGCATTGTTTAATAATAATCCTTTGAACCCTAATATCAAAATATCAAAATCTTATCCGTAAATTTCTAGTTTAGAAATTTACGAGAGACAGAATCTGAAAACATGGTAGCTAACAGATGCCTGGCAGTCACCAGGCAAACAACTTTAAAATAGACTTGTATTCTTACTCAAATTAAAAATGCCATATGACTTGTTTATATTAGATTAACTGCTTGTTCCTCATAGTCAGCCAGGCCAGAGCTTCCACTACCACTGTATTCCTATGCCAAGTTCTGGATTATGTGTTATGACTGGATGGTGTGGGGTATGCTGCTTGCCTCCAGCTGATGCAGATTAATAACCGAGGCAAAAGAACCATTTGGGAGAATGAGTTACTTCCTGGTCTAAGCACCAGCTCCAGGCAATAGTTGACTGAGCAGAAACAAAATCATAATGAACAAAACTGAGACTTTCATTGAATCATTCAAGAGGAGAATTTGAGATAAATGAATGTGTATTTTAACAAGCAGGGGGCAATGTTATGAAACTCATATCTGAGAAAGGGAGTATAGACCAGCAACAGCAATGACAAAAGACCAGAACAAGGTAAATAACTTTAAAAATATGGTGGAATAAATGAAAACACAGATCTTTTCACATAAAACTGTTCGTGAGATTACCAGAAAAGGAAGAAGAAATTAACATCCACCACAATGAACTGGCTAGAAATTTAAGATCCATGTTAAATATTTCCATCTTTGTGTTTGGTTAAAGGGAACTGCTAGTATTTACCATTAAGTATGATGCCAGCATTTGGCTTCATATAGATATCATACTTTATGGTGATCATATGGTTATTCTAGAATATTAAGCTAATTTAAATGCAACTATTTATTGAATTTTATCAAATGCATTTTCGACACTAAGATGAGCATGTGATTTTCCATTTTCAGACAATAAATGCAGATTATGTAAGTAGAATATTCTGTGGCTGAACCTATTCTGCTGAACCATGACTTACTTTGAGAGTCTCTCTATGATTCCCTCACATAAGTTTAGATCGTTCTTTTAGGTGTCCCCATAGCGCCTTGTACCAGGTGTACCCCAACATTTGCAGGGCCCAGGGCAAGAATTCAAAGGAAGGCCCACATCCCATATGTCTAAATATTTTAAAACTATAAATCAAGCTAACAAACTGTTAAACGAAGTATGTTCTATCCTCCTACCTTGACAAATATATCCTCAAAACCACCTGGAAAACTAGGTTCAAATTAGAATTCTCAGAGTTCTATCTGTGCAGGAACATGACGGTGGGAAGAAATGGCTTCCAGCTGCTTGTCCTGTCTGTCGCTCCTCATCCTTCCTTCCCATTCCTGCCTCCATCCAGAACGTCAGAAAGGGGCTTTTCGTGTATGTGCTGGGACAACCCAGGCCATACATTTAAACTATTCATGATCTCCCCTAAATAGTCACCCATTTGTGAACACATAAACAACAAAGTCAATATTCAGGAGGGTGGTCCTAGGGAAGCCTGTTCTACCAGCGGGAGCAGGTTTGAATTGTTTGAGCAGGGAATTTGGATATTCTTGGTCCCTGAAGGTGGGTTGAATGGGAGTTGTGAGCTACAGATAGGGATTCCCAGGATGCCCACAGATATCCCCTCACCTCCTGTGCCTCTCTCTTTGCCTAGAAGAGAGAAACACAGCTCAGTGAAGGCCTGAATGAGGTTCTCTGAAACCTGGGATAAGAGCAGAGGTTTGTTTATGCTTGGATCTAAGGGTCCTAGTGCCTCGGACTGTCCAGTCATCACAGTCATCCCATTTTTTTTTTTTTTTAACTTATTTACTCCTAGCAAGACTTTAAGCCTCACCTGGGCAAGGATCTGCCTTGTTCACGTTTGTATCACCAGTCCCCAGCACAGTGCCCGGCATCAATTAGGTACTTATAAATATTTATAAAATAAAAGAAATGCTAGTCATTTTAAAATGGTGTTGTATCTTTTTTAAAGTACATATGCAACATTTATAAAAATTATGTTTTAGGGCTTGATGAATAATTTTAATTAAAAGTCAAAATTCTATAGGTTTAAAAAAAACTATACTGTTATAACATTGGAAATAAATAGCTTACAAACAAAATTCGTCCACATAGAAAATGAAAAATTATTTTAGATGATAATACAAAGAAGCAAAGATTTTAAAATTTGACAAGATACTTAGGAAGAAATTGATATTTATTTTAATATTCCTAATAAAATTCTATGACAGAAAACTAGAAAGATTTTAAATAACCAATATTTGGGAAATAGTTACTGCACACTGATAGAGTACTATTCAATGAAATAATAATATTAAAAATGAATGATAACATGAAATGTTTGCACAATCTAATTTTAAGTGAAAAATGTATAATGCAAAAGATAGATCATATACATAACTTAAAATTATTACATTTTACTTTAAGTTCTGAGGTACATGTGCAGCATGTGCAGGCTTGTCACACAGGTAAATGTGTTCCCTGGTGGTTTGCTGCATAGGTCATGCCATCTCCTAGGTCTTAAGTCCAGCATCCATTAGCTATTTTTCCTGTTGCTCTCCTTCCACCTCCCTTCCCTGACAGGGCCCAGTGTGTGTTGTTCCCTTCCCTGTGTCTAGAACATGTGGTGTTTGGTTTTCTATTCCTGCATTAGTTTGCTGAGAATAATGGCTTCCAGCTCCATCCATGTCCCTCCCTGCAAAGGACATGATCTTATTCCTTTTTATGTTATAATAGTCCATGACATATATGTACGACATTTTCTTTTTTCTTTTTATTGTACTTTAGGTTCTGGGGCACATGTGCAGCTCATACAGGATTGTTGCACAGGTACACACATGGCAATGTGGTTTGCTGCCTTCGTCCCCATCACCTATATGTGACATTTCTCCCCAAGTTATCCCTCCCCAACTCCCCACCTGCCACTGTCCCTCCCCTAGTTACCCCCCACAGACCCCAGTGTGTGGTACTTCCCTCCCTGTGTCCATGTATTCTCATTGTTCAACACCGGCCTATGAGTAAGAATATGTGGTGTTTGATTTTCTGTTCTTGTGTCAGTTTGCTGAGAATGATGGTTTCCAGATTCATCCATGTCTTCACAAAGGACACAAACATCATTCTTTATGGCTGCATAGTATTCCATGGTGTATATGTGCCACATTTTCCTTGTCAAGTCTATCATTGATGGGCATTTGGGTTGGTTCCAGGTTTTTGCTATTGTAAACAGTGCCGCTATGAACAGATGTATGCATGTGTCTTTACAATAGAATGATTTGTAATCCTTTGGGTATATACCTAGTAATGGGATTGCTGGGTCAAATGGAATTTCTATTTCCAGGTCCTTGAGGAATCACCACACTGTCTTCCACAATGGTTGTACTAATTTACACTCCCACCAACAGTGTAGAAGTGTTCCTATTTCTCCACATCCTCTCCAGATCTGTTGTCTCCAGATTTTTAAATGATTGCCATTCTAACAGGCATGAGGTGGTATCTCAGTGTGGTTTTGATTTGCATTTCTCTAATAATCAGTGATGATGAGCATTTTTTCATGTTTGTTGGCATTATATATGTCTTCTTTTGAAAAGTGTCTGCTCATATCTTTCGTCCACTTTTGGATGGGTTTGTTTGTTTTTTTCTTGTAAATCTGTTTTAGTTCTTTGTAAATTCTGGATATTAGCCCTTTGTCAGATGGGTAGATTACAAATTTTTTTCCCATTCTGTTGGTTGTCACTCTAATGATTGTTTGTTTAGCTGTACAGAAGCTCTGGAGTTTAATTAGGTCCCATTTGTCTATTTCGGCTTTTGTTGCCAGTGCTTTTGGTGTTTTAGTCATGAAGTCCTTGCCTATGCCTATGTCCTGAATGATTTTGCCTAGGTTTTCCTCTAGGGTTTTTATGGTGTTAGGTCTTATGTTTAAATCTTTAATCCATCTGGAGTTAATTTTAGTGTAAGGTGTCAGGAAGGGGTCCAGTTTCTGCTTTCTGCACACTAGTAGCCAGTTTTCCTAACACCATTTATTAAATAGGGAATCCTTTCCCCATTGCTTGTTTTTGTCAGGTTTGTCAAATACTGTCATCCATTGATGGGCATTTGGGTTGACTCCACATCTTTGCTGTTGTGAATAGTGTTGCAATGAACTATTCACAATAACAAAGACGTGAAATGAACCCAAATGAACATATGCATGCATGTGTCTTTATAATAGAATGATTTATATTCCTTTGGGTATCTACCCAGTAATGGGATTGCTGGGTCAAATGGTATTTCTGGTTCTAGGTCTTTGAGGAATCACCACATGGTCTTCTACAATGGCTAAATTAATTTACATTCCTATCAACAGTGTAAAAGCCTTCCTATTTCTCCACAGCCTTTCCAGCATCTGTTGTTTCTTAACTTTTTAATAATTGTCATTCTGACTGTCATGAGATGGTATCTCATTGTGGTTTTGGTTTGCATTTCTCGAATGATAAGTGATGTTGAGCTTTTTTTTTTTTTTTGTATGTTTGTTGGTCTCATAAATGTCTTCTTTTGAGAAGTGTCTGTTCACATACTTTGCCCACTTTTTAATGAAGTTGTTTGCCTCTTTCTTGTAAATTTGTTTAAGTTCCTTGTAGAATCTACATATTAGACCTTTATCAGATGGACAGATGGCAAAAATTTTCTCCCATTCTGTAGGTTTTTTTGTTTGCTCTGATGATAGTTTCTTTTGCTGTGCAGAAACTCTTTAGTTTAGTTAGGTCCCATTTGTCAATTTTTGCTTTTATTGCAATTGCTTTTGATGTTTTTGTCATGAAATCTTTGCCTGTGGCTATGTCCTGAATGGTATTGCTTAGATTTTCTACTAGTGTTTTTATAGTTTTAGGTTTTACATTTAAGTCTTTAATCCATCTTGAGTTAATGTTTATGTAAAGTGTAAGGAAGGGGTCCAGTTTCAATTTTCTGCATATGGCTAGCCAGTTCTCCCAGCATCATTTATTAAATGGGGAATCTTTTCCCCATTGCTTTTTTTTGTTGGGCTTGTTGAAGACCAGATGGTTGTACATACATGGTCTTACTTCTGAGTTCTCTATTCTGTTCCATTGGTCTATGTGTCTGTTTTTGTGCCAGTACCATATTGTTTTGGTTACTGTAGCCTTGTAGTATAGTTTGAAGTTGGATAGCATGATGCCTTGAACTTTTTTCTTTTTGCTTAGGATTGGTCTTGGCTATGTGGGCTCTTCTTTGGTTCCATATGAATATTAAATAGTTTTTTCTAATTCTGTTTAATGGAAATAACATTGAATCTATAAAGTACATTGGACAGTATGGCCATTTTCATGATATTGATTCTTCCTATCTGTAAGCGTAGATTGTTTTTCCGTTTGTTTGTGTCCTCTCTGATTTTCTTGAGCAGTGGTTTGTAGTTCTCCTTGAAGAAGTCCTTCACTTCTCTTGTTAGCTGTATTCACAGGTATTTTATTCTCTTTGTAGCAATTGTGAATGGGAGTTCATTCATGATTGACTCTCAGATTGTCTATTGTTAGTGTATAGGAATTCTTGTGATTTTTGTTCATTGATTTTGTATCATGAGATTTGCTGAAGTTGCTTATCAGTTTAAGGAGTTTTTGGACTGAGATGATGAGATTTTCTAATCATAAAATCATATCATCTGTAAACAAAGACAATTTGAATTTTTCTCTTCCTAGTTGAATGTGCTTTATTTTTTTCTCTTGCCTGACTGCCCTGGCCAGAACTTCCAATAAATACTATGTTGAATAGGAGTGGTGAGAGAGGTCATACTTGTCTTGTGTTGGTTTTCAAAGGGAATGTTTCCAGCTTTTCCCATTCAGTATGATATTCACTGTGAGTTTGTCAAAAATGACTTTTATTATTTTGAGATATGTTCCTTCAGTACCCAGTTTATTGAGTTTTTAACCTGAAGAGATGTTGAATTTTAATGAAAACCTTTTCTGCATCTATTGAGATAATCATGTGGTTTTTGTATTTAGTTCTGTCTATGTGATGAATTACATTTATTGATTTCCGTATGTTGAACCAGCCTTGTATCCCAGGAATAACACCAACTTGATCGTGGTGGATAAGCATTTTGATGTGCTGCTGGATTTGGTTTGCCAGTGCTTTATTGAGGAGTTTTGCACTGATATTCAGCAGGGATATTGACCTTGAAGTTTTCTTTTTTTGTTGTATCTCTGCCAGGTTTTGGTATCAGGGTGATGCTGGCCGCATAAAATGAGTTAGGGAGGGGTCCCTCCTTTTCAATTGTTTGGAATAATTTTAGAAAATAATGGTACCAGTTCCCCTTAGTACCTCTGGTAGAACTCAGCTGTAAATCTGTCTGGTTCTGGGCTTTTTTGCTTGGTAGACTATTTATTATTGCCTCAAT
Organism: Sapajus apella; assembly: GCF_009761245.1. NCBI lineage: Eukaryota > Metazoa > Chordata > Mammalia > Primates > Cebidae > Sapajus > Sapajus apella. The sequence goes on along the minus strand of NW_022437041.1, from coordinate 5,442,724 downwards.
TTCAGAACTTGTTATTGATCTATTCAGGGATTCTTCTTCCTGGTCCAATCTTGGGTGGGTGTATGTATCCAGGAATTTATCCATTTCTTCTAGACTTTCCAGTTTGTTTGCATAGAGGTGTTTTTAGTATTCTGTTTGATGGTTTGAATTTCTTTGGGGTCAGTAGCATATCCCCTTTATCATTTTCTATTGTGTCTATTTGATTATTATCTTTTTTCTTAATTAGTCTAGCTAGCAGTCTATCTATTTTATTATTTTTTTCAAAAAGCCAGCTCCTGGGTTAATTTTTTGAAGGGTTTTTATTGTGTCTCTGTATCCTTCAATTCCACTCTGATCTTGGTTATTTCTTGTATTCTGCTAGCTTTGGGGTTTGCTTGCTCTTGGTTCTCTAGTTCTGTTAGTTGCAATGTTAGGAGTGCAGGATTTGAGACCTTTCTAGCTTTTTGATATGGGCGTTTAGTGCTATAAATTTCCCTCTTAACAGTGCTTTAGCTGTGTCCCAGAGATTCTGGTACACTGTCTCTTTGTTCTCATTAGTTTCAAAGAAATTCTTCATTTCTGCCTTAATTTTGTTAAGAAGTCATTCAAGAGCAGGTTGTTCAATTTCCATGTAGTTGCATGGTTTTGAGTGAGTTTCTTAATCTTGAGTTCCAATTTGATTGCATTATGGTCTCAGAGACTGTTATGATTTCAGCTCTTTTGTATTTGCTGAGAAGTGCTTTATTTCCAATCATGTGATCAGTTTTCTCCTCCTCCAGAGGCAGGAGGCCACGTCAAATGGCTTCTGCAAGTTTATTTTAGCTTCACTATCAAAATGTTCTTATCTGTGAATGGCTGAGAAAATTGGTACCTGAAAGGAAACTTCAGGAAATAATTGGGAAGTGGATGAGGAGGCAGTTGACTATGAGGAGTTAACAGCTGCAGTGGAGGGCATGATTGCCTGTTATCAGTGACAGTAGTCAGTGAAGAGAAGAATGAATAAGGGCCCATTCACTTCTGCAGGAAAATGAACCAGAGGAGGCCCTGAAAAGAGGAGCCTGTGATTTGAGGGGACCTGACGACATGGTGGTGGCAGTTTGTGTCAGGAACGGGAAAGGCGAGGAGTTGTCATTGTAAGGGGTTTGTTATGGCGAGCCTCATTGAGATGGGAAGTGAGAAAAGCTCTGAACTGGAAATAGTGGTATGAAGGGAGCGACTGGGACACCAGGCAGAAGGAAACGGGAAAGTGTGGGTAAACTGCAGAAGCGCGGCTCCTCCAAAACTCAGCACATGGGCCCTTACTGGAAGACGGGGCCTACGCCGTGGCTGGGATTGTGAGGACTGCTTGGAAATTCTGACTTGCACAGGTTGTGCATTGTGGATTATAATCACACTTCTTGTTTTTCAACTGGATACTATTTTCTACTAAAAAGCCTGCTTTCAACAGGTGCTAAAGAATTACTTCAAAGAAAATTCTTAAACAAAATTAAACAAAGAGGCCGAAATCCCCGAAAAATGTTGATATGGTTTGGATGTGTCCCCACCCACCTCTCAGATTGGAATGTGTTGAAAGCCATTGCCTGGTGAGAGGTGATTAGATAATGGGGTCGGATTTCTCATGGATGGTTTAGCACCATTCCTCTTGGTACTGTCCATGTGAGAGTGACTGGCTTCTCATGAGACTGTTTAAAAGTGTGTAGCATCTTCTCCACCCCACCCTGCTCCTGCTTTTGTCATGTGATGTGCCTGCTCCTCCTTCACCTTCTGCAATGATTGTAAGCTTCCAGAAGCTTCACCAGAGGCCACCGCCTGTTATGCTTCCTGTACAGCCTGCAGAACTGTGAGTCAATTAAACCTCTTTTCTTATAAATTACCCAGTCTCAGGTATTTCTTTATAGCAATGCAAGAATGTACCAAAGCAAAAGTCTTACGTTTATGAGTTTGGTGCTTCCACAAATACTGCCTCACCCTGAGATCAGAAATAGGGTAACGTATCTTCATCCTTTTTTTTTTTTTTTTTTTTTTTTGCAAATGAGGAAATGGAAGCTTAAAGCTCACAGAGCTCAACTGAGGGGGAGCCAGATTGAAAATGCAGGTTTTCTGATTGCAATTCCTAAATGCCTTCCACTAAATTGCTGTAGCATTTTACCTGTGAAGAAAAGCTGCTGCAGTTTGTCATACTTCTTGGCAACTCCTAAGTGTTTCTTTGCCAGAATATTCAAATTGATAAATTTAACATATGACCAATGATCTATTATAACACAAGAAAATAGTAAAAGTAGAGGTGGTGCTTTACGTCAGTTTTTCAGAGCCATGAATGGGACCAGAAAGGTGGCAAGATTGTATGTAATCACTACACATGTAGAGTGTAAATACAATTTGGTTTGCTTCTGAGCAGCTCTCTTTTTTCAATAAAGACTGCTAACTTTCCCTTGGTCTGACATCTTAATGATGGTTTCAGGACTACTAGGTAGGAGGACATTGATGGTTTACCTTACATATTACAGCTTCTGGGAAACAAACGTTGCTCAAAGAACATGCCTTACTGATATCTATCTACCATCATCACTTCTGCACAAAGAGGATAGGGCATATTTCTTTTTTCTTCTGACCTAGCTCCTTTTTTATCATCAGGTAGCTGAATATTTTTCTTGTAACTTTCTTTGTCCTTAAAACTGAAAAACATATGTAAGCAGTAGCTTTAACTTAGTAGACTAATGTCAGAAAGAAGAAAGGACAGAACTATTAGTAAATTCATAAATGTTTATACTTCTAATGTCAAATATAATGACTTATTTATTTGACTGGGCTTTTTTTGTTGTTGTTAGACAGACTCTTGCTCTGTCACCAGGCTGGAGTGCAGTGGTGTGATCTGGGCTTACTGCAACCTCTGCCTCCCGGGTTCAAGTGATTCTTCTGCCTCAGCCTCCTGAGTAGCTGGGACTACAGGCACACGCCACCATGCCCAGCTAATTTTGGCATTTTTAGTAGAGACAGGGTTTCACCATGTTGGCCCGGATGGTCTCAATCTCTTGACCTCATGATCCACCTGCCTTAGCCTCCCAAAGTGCTGAGATTACAGGTGAGAGCCACCGAACCCGGCCCTTGACTTTTTTTTTTTTTTTAAACTGCTGCGGTCTTTGCGTGCTCTTCAAATGGGTTTAGATTTAATATGTAGACATTCTTTTGTCTGCTTCCACTTCCTAACTGACATTTCACATCAAGTTAATATTGGCCCTTGGTTTTTCTTCATAATTTTCTGTTTGTATCAGGACCCTAATTAATGAATTTGCTACTATTTTTTTCCTCATTGTGAACTGAGGTCAGGTTGTTTTTTGTAGCCAGAAAGTCAACATATTTTCATACGGAATTATCTAATCGTAAGAGAATAACAAGGAACAGTAGCAAGACATTTTTCTCCGTGCTCGAGAAATGTTTAAATCAAATGTATTAATAAATGAAGTTTGGCTTGAACAAGAAGGTAGGAAAAACAGTATCTGAAGAGGGGAAATCAAATCTTTTAATATAAAACCAACTGATTTTCTAATGATTTTGAAGGAACTAGACCCTACATTTGAGAAACTATAGGCCAGGTTATATATATAAAAAAGCAGCATAATTTTCCATGGGTCTCTATAGTTTTTGCATGTCTTAGCAAGACAGTAACGACCTTTGTTCCGGATTATTTTTTCAAGAATGTTTATATAGAGAACATCCTTACAAGAAGCAAGTAGTGTCTCCCTCTGTAGAAAAAGGACAGGCATGCTTACTGCCCACTATAAAAATTTGTGTTACCTAAGCTTAAAGTTCTGCTCCTACACAGTCCTTGGTGTGTGCACCCATTCATCAGGACCCATTTGGATCAGCCCTGTGGGATGTGGAGATGAGCAGAGTTGATGCAAATGTGCCGGTGCTCATACTGCTTGTGGTGCCATCAGCAATAACATTCTTCGTGACCCAGTTTTACCTCTTCTACTGCCATCCACGAACTCTGGCAAGCTAGCAAGTAACGCAATATCTCATAGCCTTCACAGTTCTTGACAAGCCAGTAGCTGAGAAGAAAGCAATTTAACTCAGTGCTCCGCATTAGCCAGAGGCTGTGGTAGGCCGAATGTCTCTTCAAAGATGTCTGTACCTTACTCCCCTGAACCTGTGGCTAAGTTATGCACATGGCAAAGGAGAATTAAATATGCAGATGGAATTAAGGTTGCTAATCAGATAAACGAATTACCTTAGATTATTGGAGTGGGCTCAATATTATCACAAAGCTTCTTTGAATGTGAAATAAAGACAGAGAAGAGTCAGTGTCAAAGTTGGAGAGAGAACTGAAAATACTATATTGCTGGCTTTGAGGATGGAGGAAGGGTCCCACAGGCAAACATCATGGGTGCTCTCTTGAAGCTGGAAAAAGCCAAAACCCAGGTCCTCCCCTAGAGTCTATCCAGGGAATTTAACCCTGAAGACACCTTTGATTCTAGCCCAGTGAGATCCATTTTGGACTGTAAGTTAATAAACTGTGTTCTTCAAGCCATTAAATTTGTAGGAATTTGTTAGGAATTTCCAGTTAACCACAGAAAACTAATACTGAGAAGACAGTGTTAAAAATTTCAGGCTAATAAGGTTTTGTTTCTTTTCTCATTACCTATCTGGTTTATGTTTATCTTTTGGATTTCAGCTTAAACATTCAGTCTTTTCTGAGAGTTCCTGTGTTCTCTTTCTGAAGTAGTCCCCTCCTATTATTCTGTATCATTGTACTGTATTTCCTTTTTGTAACACTTTCCACAAATTGCCATTAAAATAAAATTTTATTGTAATTTTTATGCACCTAAAATATCATGTATATATATATATATATATGCATATATGTTAAGTTATGATTGACAGTTATCTCTTTGTCTTTTGGATGAAAGTCTATCCCTAATTCTAAGACTATGTTCTTCTTACATTTTTAGTTTAAAATGTTCTTTAAATGAAATAATGTTGTTAGAAAATAGTAGGTCATATTTTAAAAAATTTTCTTTCTTTTCTAACAAAATATGACAAGCTATGTTTATCCTTATTTTTTAAAAATGGTACTGATTAATGATATAAAAAATTTGTGAAGCACAGTTCTAGACTCCGTCAGACGCCACATATTGTCACAGTACATTGTTCTTCCTTTACTGGAACATGTGTTATTTCCATTGCATTCTCATTTCTGAACTACACTCTTCTGGAAAGGAGAGAACATGTCTGTTTTGGATTATATCCCCAGAGTTTAACCCAGGGCCTGGCACAGAATAAAAAAGTTTTGAATGACATTGAATGAATAAATAAAAACTTCTAAAAGTTTACTATGTATATAATGATACTATAAGGATTAAAATCATATTCACCATGCAAACACCCCCAAGAACTTGTAAAATAAGCCTGCAGAAGTTATGTATTTGAGACAAAAATTGGGCCATTGCTTTTGTGAAGTGTGGTTCTAAAATTATATTTATACTCCAAAATAGATAACCTCAAAAGGTATTGATACCGCCATTCCTTATACAATTCCCCTGTAACAAAATTCTTTTAGAGCTCAGTAGTAATAAAAAGACTATTTCTTCTCATGGGTCAGTATTCTTTTAAATTAGTAAATGGGAGTTAGCTAAATAAATCCCATTTCTCTTTTTACCTTAGCCCCTAGTAAGCACAGAATACCACTTTGTGCTTATTTGGAGTGCTATGGAGCACAGAGCAGTCTTTCTGATTTATTTCATTTTTCTCTTTCCTGTCCTGCTTTCTTTGTTCCTTCTCTATTCAATTCCCCACCCCCCTTTTTTTTTATTTCTTTAACTCTTATTTTAGTTATACTTTCTTTATATGGTAACCCATCATAAGAACTTTCTGAAAAATAATTAAAATGCTACCTGGCTTAATCACCGATGAACCGAAGCCCAAATATTTGAGTTTTCATAATTACTAGGCTAGTTCTGCATTCTTTTCTGTATATTTTGTCCAATTTTATCGCCACAAGGACAACATCCTCCAAGGGTCATCGTCCCACTATGTAGTTTGCCCGGTAGATATTTAAATAAATGAATTACAAATATTTAAAGCTAAATTCCCTGTTGGACATTATACTGTTTATATAATGCTTTAAAAGGAAAAGTAATTTTGAGCCAAATGTGAATTTCAAGTATATAGTTGTGAACATTCAGTAAATGACCATAAAGGATAGACGTATATTTCCCAGCGGGCGTATGCCAAAATGTACAAGGAGAGATTTCCCTAGAAAATGATACTAGAAAAGTTAGAATTAGGTCAGTTCTAGTCAAAAGATGTTTTAAAGGGTTTTGGATTCATCTATATCTGTATCTTCAGGTATTCATGAAGAATACAAATGCAAAGCACGTAAGCTATTCTATTAGATTATCGATTGATGCAAATAAGGTGTTATGGAAGTTTTTTCTTTTCCTATAAAATCCTGGATTCCATGGTTGAGAGGGGTAGTGGAGATGAAAGGAGCTTCTTCCAAAAGATTGTAATGGGCAGGCCATAGGGGTAAGCCCTGACTGTCTCCAATCAGCCTCAGAGCAGCTCCATTTTATTTTCCTAAATTTATTGAGCTTATATTCAGCACTTGGTTGTAGACATCTGTTCACATTAGGATGTATCCTTTTATGGCTACTCAGTGATTGGGCTATACTATAAAATATTTTGAATATCAGCCTTGGTTCTATGTAAAATTTTATTTGTAAAGGCCTCTACTGCTAAATAGGCATTATTGTGTCGTGGTCCTATTTACCACATATTTGGAACCAGACATGCTTGGTTCAAACTCTAGTTTTGCCACTTGCTAGTAGGGTGATATTTAGCAAGTTACTTGGCTTCTGAGAGCCTTAGTTTCCTCATTTGCAAATGAGGCTAATGGTCGACCTACTTCTTTGGATTGTTGTAGCACCTGAAGGAGGTATGGTAAATAAAGTGCTGGCATAAATTAGACACTTAATGAATACCAAGTTAAGTACATAAACAAGCAAAAAACAAAAAAGCAAACCAGAGTTAAAACTGTAACTCCAAACATTTGAATAAAAGGGACTTCAAGACAGTAATAAAAAAAACTTAATTTTTTGTTGGCTATGAAAGTGAAGTTTATTTTCTTCTTTATCTGTTAAAGGTGGTGAATAAATGAAAACAATGTGAATATCTACCTATGTATTTGTCATCTATCTATAAACTTCCATTTTTTTTTACAGTATTACCAGAGATAGTCTGTACTCAAAATGCAGCACAGATTTTTCTGATGTCGTGGAAGAAATATATCCCTTCTATCAATCATTGCCACCAGTCGGAAAGAATTTCAACTTGGGTATCATATTTGATTAAGCCATTATTGACAGTCTTTATATTTCTTGTTATAGAGTAAATACATAGTATGTGGACTCGAATTATTTTCCTATTTGAAATCAATGGTTTATACCAGAGACAAATTAAAATGTAGCACTTTTAACAAAATTTAACAAGAAAACATCCACCTGGAATTAATAGAACTGTGCTACTACATGCTACTGATATGAAATACTATTAGAGAATATTTTAGGTGAAACCTACCTTATCTAGCTATTAACTTCTATCATATCTATTTTTCCTGTAAGTATTTTTAAGAGAAATGACATTAGACTTGGTGCATTAGAAACAGTATCAAAATCTAAAAGGTTATAATCATCAGCAATAAACAATTCCTAAATTGCCAAAAGAGCCCTTGTAGATTTTACAGTCTCCCAATATAAAAGAAATAATGCTATTATTAAAGAACTTTACTACTAATAAAGAGCTTTCTGATTTTATAGACTAAAAATATTTTTAATAAATGTTACTGCTAAACTACTATCCCATTTCTTGAAAATACGAACATGCGCTTTATTTTAGAGACAGTTACCTTACACTGTAAGAAATGGGCACTTGAGTCAGTGCTGGTACTATTGTAGCATAGTAATCAGGCTCTACTGCAAGTTTGCAGCAGACGGGAAGTCATTTTCTACTACTCTACAAATAATTACTAGAATTATAGAGGGGACAACTTACTTGCCCAAAAGGGACTTTTCAAGCTTGTTTTGAACTTAAAACTACTTAGAAACCCATTAGAAAACTGGGGTGAAATAATAGCCATAGAAACGGAAATACACAGAAAAGCAAGTGCAAATGACTCTTAAACATAGAAAAAGATGTTCATAAGAAGAGAAATGCAGGTTTGTCTTATACTCTGATTATCTTACCCTATTATTTTGGGAAAGGATAAAAAACATTAGTACTAACTAGCCAGTGTAGAATAAAGGAAATAATCAAGTGGATAAAGTGGCGAGAATAAAGGAAAATAGACCTTCTAATGCACAGCTGGTGGGGGTGTAGCTTAGCAATATTTATTTAAATTTCAATATGCAACCTCTTTCATTGTAATTTAAATAATGTATCCAGCAAATATATCGGTATTCATGCAAAATGACATGTATACAAGGTTATTTATTGTGGCACTATTTCTAGGAGCAAAACACTGGAAAAAACTCAGTGTTATAGGAAATATGTATCCTTAACATGACGGAATATTATACAATCATAAAAAGGAAGAAATTTGTTATATATTGATATAGAATAACCACTAAGACTTATTTTTAAGCAAAAGAAATCAAGTTTTAGAAAGAATATCATATACAGTAGTGCCTTCTTACCCATGGCTTTGCAGTTTCAGTTACCCATGGTCAACTGCAGTCCAAACATATTAAGTGGAAAATTCTAGAAATAAACATTTATAAGTTTTAAATTGCACACCATTCTATGTCGTGTAATGAAATCTCATGCTGTTTTGCCTTATCCTGCCTGGGGTGTGAATCATCCTTTTGTCCAGCATGTCCATGCTCTAGATGCCACTCACCCATCAGTCACTTAGCTGCCTTCTTGGTTATCCAATTGACTGTCCAGGCACGTAGAGCTTGTGTTTAACTAACCCTTATTTTACTTACTTAATGGCCTCAAAGTGCAAGAGTAGTGATGCTGGCAATTCAGGTTTGCCAAAGAGAAGCCATAAAGTACTTCCTTTAAGTCAAAAGGTGAAAGTTCTCAGCAAAGAAAAACAATCATATACTGAGGTTGCTGAGACCTATGTTAACAACAAATCCATCCACAAACTTGTGAAGAAGGAAAAGGAAATCTGTGTTAGTTCTGCTGTCGCACTTCAAACTGAAAAGTTATGGCCATAGTTCATGATAAGTGCTTAATTAAAATGAAAAAGGCATTACATTTGTGGGCGGAAGGCATGAACAGAGAATGTGTTCTGACTGATGGCAACATCTTGCGTCAGCAAACGTTGAGTCTATCCAAAGACTTCAGCAACGGATTCCTGAAATGAGGGACCCCAGGCCATTTTCTGCAAGTAAGGAGTGGCTATACAGATTCAGATATAGGTTTAAACTAAAAATTATAATAATTACTGGAGAGGGTATGTCTGCCAATGAAGAAACTGCTGCTACATTTCCAGCAGAGTTGAAGAAGTTTATTAAAGACAAAGGATACCATTTAACAAAGCCAGTCTTCAATTGTGTGAAACCTGGATCTTCTGGAAGAAAATATACAGTAGAACCTGCATTTGTTAAAGTGCAAAGGAAGCACCAGGGCATAAAATATGGAAGGACAAATTAATTTTGGTACTATGTGGCAGTGCTCAGGGCATATGATAAAGCCAGGCACAGTGCACAGAGAGAAGAACTCACACACTATTAAAAACGAAAACAAAAGTTATCTACCCCAGTTCTGGCAACATAATCAAAGCATGGGTGACAGCCGTCTTGTCTATGGAATAATTCCACCAATCCTTCATCCCAGAAGTGAAAAAATACTTGAAAAAAGAAGAGTTGGAATGTAAAGCCCTATTAATAATAGACAATGTACCCAGCTACCCTGAACCTGTTTGCCACTAAGATGAAAATGTCGAGGTTGTATTTTTAACTCCCTCTACCGCCCCATTCTTTCAGTCCCATCACCACGGTATCGGTTCATCAAGGCCACGTGCACTTACTTAGTATTTTATCTCATTTAATCAGCAATTGATGCAGACCCTAATCTGGACATAATGTTGTGCTGGAAATCATTCACTTTGCTGATGCAATAACATTTACCAAAGTTGCAATGGACAAATTAAAACCAGAAATTATAAATGCCTGCTGGAAGAACTTGCGGAGTAAAGCTGGGAATGATATTAAAGGCCTCTTGGGGATACATGGAGGTTAGGAAAACCATTTATGCAGCAAGACAAGGTGATAGGTAGAGATTTGCAAACATGCATGATGAAGAAGTGGAAGAACATATTGAAGGCCATTGATAAGTGTTACAAAATGAAGAATTAGAAGAGCTTGTTGAATCATCTGCAGAAAGAAGACTGAAGAAGAGGAAACTGAAGTAGAACCAGCAACGTGCACTTACCAAAATGTGCCATGGTGCTTCGAATGGCACAGATATTAAAGGGAAAAATTATAGAATACTATTGTCTGATAGAATGCAGCATTAAAGTCATCCACTAAATGATGACGACTTTTCCAGCAACACTTTGATAAGTTAAAAGGAAAGAGGTAATCATGTCAGATTACAATGTTCTTTCAAAAAGATCTGGAGAAACAACAACAACAAAACAAACAAAATAAAAAAAACTTCCAACTCTCCAGGATCCCCAGCCATCAGCATTGTCTGCTTCTGACATCCAACCATTGACATTGTCCTGGCTTGATGACTCAGGATCACCTGAAGTAGATAACCCTCCTTCTGACATAGCATCAGAAGATCAGTAGCAGCGTATCGATACTTCACAATGCCTACGTCATTCACCTCACTTAATGTCATCTTACAAGTATTTCATTATCTCACCTCATCACAAGAAGGATGAGTGCAGCACTATAGGATACTTTGAGAGAGAGAGAGAGAGAGAGAGAGAGAGAGAGAGAGATGAAGAGGGAGAGACAGACAGGGTGAGACCATATTCACCTAACTTTTATTACAGCATATTGTTATAATTGTTAGCTATTGTTGTTAATCTCTTGTTGTGTCTAATTTATAAATTAAAGTTTAACCTAGATATGTATGTATAGGAGAAAACAGTATATACAGAGTTTGGAACTATCCACAATTTCAGGCATTGCCTGGGGGTTTTGGAATGTATCTCCTGAGGATAGGCAGACCACTATACTATTATATTGTTTGTATTTACTGACTTAAAAGATGAACAATGATTGCCCATTTGGAGGGAAGTTTTGTAGTGGGAGAATGGGGACAGAAAGGAGACATTGTACTATTTTCTACGTCAAATTTTGAAGTGTGTAAATATATTACCTATTCAAATAAAGGAATGAGTAATTTAAAATGTATAAAACAAAAGCAACAAGTGGCCCAGCACATCTCCTCCTTGTGACAGTCATGCTGTGTGGGTGTGAGCTGATGATTTACTGGAGAATCTCACTGTGCTTATTCCTGTCATCAGGATGCACTTACAGAGAGGTCACAATTCCACCACTGGCACCTCCTCCCCTCTTGAGCTTCAGTGAAGCCTCTGGGATTCATTTTCATCTTTTCATGTTTCTCCCTTCACAGCCTAAATTAACAAGTGGCAGTGGGCAGCAACTGTGTGATTCCTTAAATGGATGTCCCCACATAGAAGTTGATGTTCTCTGAATGCTTCTTTGAAGAACTGTGCCAAAATTAATCAGCCCACAAACAGCAGTCTGGGACCTATTTTGGAATGCACTCCCAGTGTTCATGCCACTAAAGCTGAGAGAAACATACAATCACTCAGTTTTAAAGTGTCTGTGAGGATACCTCTCTATGGGAGCCAGAAGAATTCTGACCGGGCCCCTTAGCGTCAGCAGTGGTTCCTATTGCCTCACATGTTACAGCACAATATTTCATTGACTTCTTTGGCTTAAGTGGATTCTGGATTGCTGTTTTCATAACCCCAGTAAGTAACAGGATATTCAGTTCATTTCTAATTTGAGGCTAGTATTAGGGCTGAGCTATTTTAAACCAGTTTGGATATATTTTTTTGGTCCATTGCTGAATGGAGTTTTAAAGTCATAAAATAATTGAAATAAAAACAAAAGAACCAACCAGTGTGAAGCTACCAGCTTTCAACGTTGACACACTATAAAGGCATCAGAAAGTGTGAATATTGTTTCATTAGTTTTCACTTCCCGTCATTCTGCTTGCTATTTTACAGTATTTATTTGTGTGTTTAAAACTGTACATGCCAACAGATAATTGTCATCCTTATCTCAAAGCCAGTTCTAGGAAACCTCCAAAATAGAGCGTATTAAAAGCACAGATCACATAAACAGCGCATGCACACACACACACACACACACGCAGAGAAAATTCTTGTTTATCGATATTTAAAATTAATTTTTAAAACACAAGGTAAAGGGGGCCGCGGTGGCTCATGCCAGTTGTCCTGGAGCTTGAGGAGCCGAGGCTATGCGTTTGAGGCCAACCAACCTGGGCAACATAGGAGCCTCTCATTCATTAAAACACAAGGTAAATAAGGGTGGCTACTCCATTAAAAAGATGTGCTTACCACTGTAGGTACTGGTATGTTTCCTCTGAAGTAATCATAAACAATTATTTAGTAATGTTTCAAATATCAAAAACGAGAAAAATTCAATAAATATAAATGAACATGTCAAAATACACAAACAACCTTGCTGACAAACTTTAAAGGTGTATTATAAAAGCAATTTATCTTCATAGCAGTTAACACAATTCTAATAAACCTTACAGGTTTTCTATTAGTGCTGTATGTACATAGAAATGATGCAGGAGAGGTACAAGGAACTAAAGCCGGAAAATTACCCTTACACTTCATAGGGTATGAAAGTCTCCTTTCTTTTTTCCTTCAGGTTAAGGCTTGCTCAGCTTTGAAGAAGACTTTCAGTGCAAGTGGATTACATATTGACCTCACCCTGGCCTAGACCACTGACCAACTGGGATTGGCGGAGCGGGGAAGTAATACTTGCTGCCCCAAGCGTGTTTCACTCCCTCTTTGAATGAGACGCTCCAAAAGCCTCATTCCAATGGTGCTGGAAATCCCTCCTCTCACTGCTGCTCACTCTCATTTACGGGGCAATGTAAGCAAATTACTCCATCTCCTAATCAAAAGGTTGAATATTCTCTCCACCTTCTTCAACTTAAGCTGGGTTCTCAAAGGGATGCTGGGACATCCCTGACAGTCCTGTCCCTTAATACAGTATCGCAGAACACTATGTCATCCAGATAGCCTTCTGTCTCTAACCCTTCCACAATTTCAAGTATCTTTATAGCAGTGCCTGACTCCTCAGTACCAATTTCTGTGCTAGTTCATTCTTGCATTGCCATGAAGAAATACATGAGGTTGGGTAATTTATTAAAAAAAGAGGTTTAGTTGGCTTACAGTTCTACGGGATTTACAGGAACCATGGTGTCGGCGTCTACATCTGGTGAGGCCTCAGGTGGCTTTTAATCATGACAGAAAGTGAAGCAGGAATAGGCACATCACATGGTAAGAGCAGGAGCAAGTCAGGGGGAGGTGCCAGAAATTTTTAAATAAACAGATCTCTTGAGAAGTCACTGTATTGAAGACAACAGCAACCCATGTGGGATCCGCCCCCATGACCCAAATGCCTCCCACCAGTTCCCACCACCAGCATTGAGAATTACATCTCTGCATGAGATTTAGAGCGGACATTCAAACTTTATCACTTTTCTTTCCATCTGTCTCCAGACCCCCATGCTTTTAAACATCCTTGGAGATTTCACCCTTTCAATCATATTTTCATTTACTTATTCCTTCTCTCTATGGGCTATTTCAATATAATGGCCCGTGTTCATATTCTGAAAGAATTTAAAAATCAGTCCATCATTCTACATTTCCCTTAGGCTACTGTCCCATCTCTACTTCTCCTTTTAAAGCAAATCTATAGTCCATGCTGTCCGCTTCTTTTTCCAAACTTAACTTCTGGAAGTTGGCTTTGTTCAGAAAGACTGTGCCCTACAAGACCAGTTTTCCCTTGGGTACAAACAATAAAATCATCTTATAATTTCAGATGGTGGTCTATTTTTTTTAACATGGGTTATCAAAACTACATCATGTGCTCCACCATATAATGAGTGCAAAGACTAGTTGTACCAATCCATAAAATTTGGTGTGAAAATTATGCTTGCTAAGTTTTAGACTGCATCCTGAACACATAGTAACATAGTCTAATTTTTCAGGTCAAAATGATTTCGTCCCTGAGCTTGTTAAACTACAGGGTGTTCAGGTCCATTATTGAGAAAGGAGGCTTCCTGGTTGGGTTTCAGCGATAACCATTTAAACTGTTCCCTCCAAAGGCCCTTGACAGCCAAACAGCTTATTCTTAACTCTTAATGCTACTTCTAGAAACTCTGTAACTAGCAACTTCCCCAAAACCTCCAGTCCATGGGGAGTGATGTCTTGCAGTTTTCTCTCAATTAATTTCTTAACCTCAGATATAGTCCTTTCTGAATTATTCACATTTCTCCAAAATTCTTTGCTCATCCTTCTTTTACTTTGACAGTTCAGGTGGCATCAAGTACTGATGACTCCTCATTGTCTGTTTTTGGTCATGAACTTTCTCCTGTGCTTCCTGCATGTTTCTAGCCAACAAATGTGCTGCTCCAACTGGGCTTGCCAGTAGCTCTCATATGCAACATATCCAAAATTGCATTCACTAACTGCAAATTTTTCTCCCTCCTTCCCTCCCTCCCTCCCTCCGTTCTTTCCTTCCTTCCTGGAAAATCATACTCATTTTCCTTCCCCTCTTCCTTCCAACTTTTCCATTTAGCTATTTATGTTTTGAGGTTCACTCCAAAATCCTATATTTTCCATTGGTACTTCGTGTATTTTTATCTATGTATCTTTAATAGGGCTAATAAGACTTTTCAACCCACTGGTTGGTTGTGAGAATTAGATAAGTCAATAGAGACTTATTCTTCTTTTCTTCCTTCTTCTTTCCCTTCCTTCTTCTTTCTTTCCTTCCTTCCTTCCTTCCTTCCATCCTTCCCTCCTTCCTTCCTTCTTCCTTTTTTCCTTTTTCTCTTTCTTCTCTATCTATATTTCTATTTATAGATATAGATATATCTGGATACATAAAAGAAACAAAGTTTTTACAAAGTAAAACTTACCTTCCAATGTTCAATGAACTCTGATTTTTTTATCATATTCAATTTTTATTCTATTTCATTTCTTTCTGTGATTTCAATTAAACATAATGCTGATTGCAATCCATTAAATTGATTTTACAACCCAACAATGGGTAATAAGTCAGAGACTGAATACTATATTTTCTCTCTATATACACTGCAGTGATAAGGCAAAATTAAAAATTAGACTTCATCATTCCCCACGTTGATCCTTTCTGAAGGCGTTCAATTGCCTACTGTATAAAATCTCCTAAGGCACGCATGGCCCCTGACGACCTGCCAGCCTTTTCAGCTTCGTTTCTCCCTATTTGTTCTTCCTTGCATTAATTACCCTAGCAATACCCAGCTCCTTCCTATTTTACCCTGGTGTTTTCTCTTTCTGTTCTCCCATACCTTTACCTCTCTAGCTGTTTTTCCCTAAAATCGACACTTAGATCATGACAACTAAAATGTCTACTATAAGTAGAATATTTCAGATGTAACTAAAGAATAAATAAAGAGCTATGATCGTGGGGTTGAAATCCTATGCTTCCTGTAGCCTCCGTAGTAATAAACACAGCGTTGCTAATGTAGTAACTACTCAGTAGATATTTTTTATGTCCTTGGCTGATTTCCAATGAATCTGTTCATCATTACTTCCCTGCCCAAGAACTCACTTGCTGCCTACAACACCAATTCCAATGTCTCTTCCTGGTTTAGATCCTTCAGAATCTCACTATTCATTCACCTTATTTTATAACAATGTCTTTCTCTGTCTTGCTCATCTCTTTGCTGCCCTTCTGTTTTATCCTTCTTTCCCCAAGTTCACCATCCTTCTAGTAATATTTCACACATCATACTCACTTTCCTTCCCCTCTCCCTTCCTGCTTTTCCATTTAGCTATTTATGTTTTGGGGTTCACTCCAAAATCCTATCTTTTCCATTGGTACTTCATGTATTTTTATCTATGTATCTTTAATAGGGGTAATAAGAGCTTCCAACCGACTGGTTGGTAGTGAGAATGAAATAGGTCAATAAGATAAAGTGCCCGCCACACAGTTTGTGTTCATACTCGTATGTCATAGACTCCATTGAACCTCCTCATCCTAAGCCTTTGTTCTACATAGCCATTGCCCATCACTGAACACTTAATAGATTTCTAATTGTCTTAAGACTTCTTTCTAAAAACTGACTCCACATTTCCTGAAAACCAAAGCCCTGTCATATCACATCCTCTTACCCCAATGTCACTCTTACAGTGAGAAAGTAGTGACTCAATAATCTATGGTTGATTTCTCATAATTTGCTCTGTAAAATCAATGATCAATTATTCATAGATTAGTGTCATCACTATAATCATCATCTTCATCCATCCAAACAAATACCATGGAAGGTATTTATTTGTAGATATGATCTATATTTTAGTAGTGGCATTCAAGTATATATGAATCCATTGTTGTAGTTATTCACAACAATTCCTATAAAACAAGGAAACCACGCTAATTGCAATGAAAACATGTCTCTTTTTTTTTTTAACTCCCTGAGTAGCTACATCCTATTCTCTGATAGAAACAGAATCATCTCTTAGGCAGAAAAGAAGTCTTCTCTATTTTAGTGAATGTCAAATGAGGCAAAAGAAGAGTTACATAATTAAGTAGAAATTGAAACTAAATTTTCCTTTAATATTTGTCTAGATAATCTGAGTTGAAAAAGCAATTGCAACTTTACGCTGCCTTACATTTTTGTGAACACATTAAAGTGGATCTCATCTACTCACTATTTCAGAGTCTGTTTATGACATTGTACGTGTATGAAGGCTGGAATGGGGTGCATGACAGAGGAAAGAGAGGGAATTGCTGTTTTGAAGCCTGTTTGGTTTCAGTAGACTTGTAATGCATTTGGAAAGTTATAGACAGTGGAGAGTGGAAGAAACGTTTAGCAACATGATCCAATACTTAAGTCAGAATCATCTGACTTAAATTTTTCTGGTTGTTGGCCCCAGTCTTCAAATTAATTAAAAATAATAAATTAATTAGGATTGTGTAAGACTTCATGACAATTGGTTAGGTTTTGATTCACAAGAATCACAGAGTTAACTGTATTTAAAATTTTCATTAACATTTACTGTCATTTAAATCAAATAAATGTTTGTAAACTGTAAACTATGGAAATAATCCTACTGATGAAAAAGATCTTTCTCAGTTTCCTATGGATTAATTGTTCATTTTTTTGTGAAGTCTTCACTTATGAGATGAATTTAAAGTTTCTGAACCACTGGCCCAAGATCAGTTATCAGTCTGTTTTTTAGTATTAATAGAAAAGTAGTCATGAGGTTAATTTGCTTTCAAAATGAATATGAGATTATTTTCAGTATAAATTTTCAAAGTAAATTTTCACAATAATTTACATTTTTCTGTAATATTTTTAAATAGCTTTGTGTGTTTATTACTTCTCTTAATTACCTTTTAAAAGTCACACGCGGATTAAAACTTATTGTGATTTTAAAAGGGAAGGAAGTGATGAATATTTTCAATGCTAGTGGTTCTCAGTGTTAAGCTGCGCCTAAATCAACCTGGGATCTTAAAAATACCAATGCGCCAGGCATGATCATTGTCTGGACCCCAGATAATTGTATTAGACTCTCTGTGGATTTGGGCATCTGTGTGTATTTAATAGCTCCCCAGATGATTGTAATTATACAGTCATGTGCTGTGTAACAATGTTTTGGTCAATGACAGACCATACATATGACAGTAACCCCATAAGATTATAATGAAGCAGCCCTACACAGGTGTGCCATTTTTTATTTTTCATACCATATTTTCACTATATATTTTCTATGTTTAGATACACAAATACTATTGTGTTACAATTGCCTAAAGCACTCAATACAATAACATGCCATACAGGTTTCTGCCAAGAAGCAGCAGGCTCTACCATATAGCCTAGTGTGTAGTTGACTATGCCATCTAGGGTAGTGTAAGTGCAGTCTATTATGATTGCACGACGGCAAAATCACCTAATGACACATTTCTCGAAATGGATCCCTGTTGTTGAGCTGCACACGACTTTATGAAGAACCTATGAGGTTCATGATCTTTTTATACAGAATGTGATTCTCTTTGCATTTGTAAAGTGATGTGAATTATAGTATAGGCTTATTTATTGAAAATTCTCCTACCCATTCCCCACTTCCATACTCTGCTGCTATCTAAGTAATGGAGAAGCTCTGTTCTCCCGTGAGATAGTCAATGCTTACCTCGGGCCCTCATTTGGCCCCCTCTTCCACTCTTCCTTTCCTTTGGATTCTCTCCAAATCCCTCTCCACAACTTCTACCATGTTATGGGTGCTGCATACAAATAGGAATTGTGGCTCTTCCCCTGCTGTGTCAATGGCTGCTTTTGTGTGGGAAAGGGAGGGGGGCTTAGCACGAGTCAGTTGAGTCAGAGGATAGGTGGGCCTCACAGCCAGGACTATCTGGATAAAAAGCCTCGATATTAAGGAACAGTGGCCCTTCCAATTGAGGAATTGCCTCAGATTTGTCTCCTATTACTCATCCCTTTTTAATAATACTGTGCCTGAAAAATATTTTGTTCCTTTAACCAATAATCAACTCTCCTCTATGTATCTTAAATCTTCTAATTCGTTTTTTTTCGTTCCACTGGGGTTGGGACGAGAACCACTGAAGGTAAATAAATTACACTAAAAGATGTTGGATAACTCTAAATGTCCATTTAAAGGTCACATTTCAGAAAAAAATCTTTTAAAATATAAACAATAACACACTAAACTAAAAAGAAAAATCCATAACCCTAAAATGTAAATGGAAGTCTTGGAATTCAGGTAAGCAAGACCTGATTCCTTGTCTCTACACTTTGGCTCCTTGAGGGCAGAAACCGTATTTTATTTATATTTGCATTATGCCAGGTTGAAATGGCTGGTAAATGCAAATGGTATTAACATACTTTTTTCTTATAATGGCAAATTCTAATTTTCTAGATATTTGTATTATTTAATCAGTGTTTTATTGTTAGAAGGTATCATTAAACTCATTAATGTTAAAAATGTATGTAATAATAATTCTCTTATTTATTTACGTTAAAGGGGAAATGTATTTCATATTTTCCTACCACGTAAATTTGTTAACATTTTTGAAATTTTTTAATCATTAAATACTTATTAGTTATGGTGTCCCTGTATGGAACAAAGATGACACCAATCAAGTTAAAATCTGAAATGTCTAATGCTGAACATGCAGAATTCACAGTCAGTTAACACTTGACAACTAGGAAACAGTGGGCCATCTCTAGAACAACAATGCGTTCATTGAGGTGAAGGCTTGTATTTGTGCAAGAGTTAACGGATCAAAATAGTGTTTGGTTTAGATCACTGTTTCTCAAGGAAAAATAAAGTGGCAAATGATGCATTACTTCGTCCTTTGCTTTGGATAAATTTTAAATATAATTAAAAGAAGACTAGAATTGTTAATGATAAAGGCTTTGGGCTGTGGATGTTAAAAAATGTTGGTAAACGCATAGCTGGGAAAAATCCTTTGGAATGTTAAAACTTTAAATTAAACACATCCCATACAGGGAAATGAGGCACTTGAGAAGAACAGTGACAACTTGTACATGAATTTAGATTTCATTATGATTTTCAATAAAGGGTTCTTGATATTCTATGTGAAAGTACGTTATCATGGATCATTTACACTTAATGGCATTCTAAGGTGCTAAGAAAGTTGCTCAAAGTCATAGCATCAATGCAGCATCAAACACAGATAATCTGATTCTAAATTCAGTGCCCTGTCCACCACAGCTCTGGACCCCTGCAGCCACTTATTAGGACTATGTGAGCTAGTTCTTACTGCTAATTTCCTAGAGAGGCAATGACAGTCACTTGAGAACCTATGGTGGTTTGGCATAAATCCTTCTCAGAGTTGTCCCCGGACCAGCATTATGAACATCATTTGGGAATTTACCTGAAATGAGGCATCTGGTGTCCCACTACAAACATAATGCATCTGAATCTGCATTTTTAACAAGATTACTATATAATTTTTATGCGCATTACAGTATGAAAAGCAGTAATATAAAGAAGTCCAGATATAAAATCAGTGGACCTGAATTCCATCTCAGCTCTGCCACGGACTGGCCGTGGCACTTTAAGTAAGCTGTGTAATTTTTTACAGCATCAGTTTATCTGTAAAATGGGGATGATAATATCTATCTTAGAGAGAGTTATGGCAATGACTGTATGAATAAAAATGCATGGAACCCAGCAGGAGTTTAAGAAAGGCAAACTGAATTCACATGCAAATCCACAGATGTGTAATAAGACAGCTCAGGTACTCAGAGAATTTGGGGAATCCCCAAATTTCTGGTTATGTTGCACCAAAGAAATACCTGTGCTAGAATTTATTTAAATTAAGCTTTCTGAGATATCTACAACATTTTTGTGCCCTAGAGAGTTGCTACAGAGTTATTCTCAGCAGTGTAATTATAGGTGAGGCTGCCCTATAATGAGATATCTTTTCTACTTCATTAAATAAACCCCCTTGAATGGACTCCCAAATGGACCTGCCTTATACCAAATTCCATTATCTTGGAAGTAATCTCATAAGAAGGCCCTGGTGTGGGTTCAATCATGCTGGATACCTAACATTTACCCTAAAGGGGATGTGTTCTAGAACAGTGATTTCCGAAAGCTGGTTCTCAGACCAATATTTCACAGATCCAAAGGAAAATAAAAAATAAAGACAACATAGCTTTTCAGAAAATTAAAATATGACTATTTTTTAAATATCCTTCATTCTGAGAGTATGACCTTTCTGTTTCTTTTTATCTTCCTTTGTAACTTTTATGTGTAAAACTGCTCCATATTTTATGATTCAATGGTGGTAATAGATGGTAATTTCTGTAATGTTCCTGCACAATACAAATGCAATGTCAACCCACTCTCCCCCTACACACACTTAAAACATTTTTTAAATGGATCCTTGAAATGCAAAAATTCTGAACTATTGTTACAGAAACACCTGCTTAAAAGGAAATTCTTTCCTATAAAATCAATGTTGGACATACAACATTTTAAATTATAAAATGTAGGGACCAAGCTACGAAGTGTGAATTGGAGGGCGAATCTGTTCTGTGTAGGCATATCAGAGAGTGGTGCTCCTCACACTGCGACGTGCACAGGGACCATCTGGGATTTGTTAAAATGCAGATTCTGATTCTGCAGGTCTGGCAAGGTCTGGAATTCTGAATTTCCAACCAACGCACACGTAGAGTAGCAGAGGCATACTGGGAGCCCTGAAACCAGACACCCGGATCCTCACTCCTCCACTTCTAGCTTTGACCCTTGAGCAAGTGGCTCGACCTGTCCACCCGGGGTTTTCTTGTTGGTAACACAACAATAATCGCAGTGTTATCTCATTGGCTTGTTTTGAGAATAAAACGGAATAATGAATGTAAATATTCCCAGAATGTAAAATATAGTACCTGACACACACAAAGAGCTCCATAAACGTGAGTTATTACTTTAGCTTCACAGATCAGTGACTGAAGAGCCATGATATTAAAAAAAGATTAGCACCTCAAGGGGTCCCTGCATGATAAAATCGGAAGAATTGAAAGTTCTGGTTGATAATGAATGGGCCTTGTTCTGTCTTCTTTGATGGATTTAGTGCGATTGTTTGAAGCTGTGAATCTTGAAGGATACACATAGATTTGTTCTAATTCAGAAGATGGAAGCCTCATAATTATTAGGATCCTATGATTAAGGTTGAAATAATAGTATTGTGTAAGTTGCATGCCACAGAGTTAGAAAAACCTTTGATAATTTCTTTGAGCGTTATTCCTATATGTGACAAAAAATATGATTGCTACATCCTCTGTCCTTTATGTTTTCCTAATTTATTACTCTTTTCCTACATTTTGTTGACAGCCAAGCAATCTGTAACATAGTAGTATGTGTTGCATAATATGCAAATACAACTCTATGAGGTCAGTCATATATTTTTTAATAGAATCTCTACTGGTTTTGTTGTGGATAAATTTGTATAGCTGTCTTTTTAAAATTGCAGGGACTAGTATCTAGGCATGACCACATAAAATAATACGAATTTGTGTTTTTATCTTCAGCTTACACCTTTTGCCCTACTGGTTTAGCTTCTGGTGTGAATACAAACATAAGAGCAAATGACGACCGTTTTTAGTAAAACTTGCGAAAGATTGATGAGGTGGTCATAGAGCTAAGGACCAATCTTACCCATGTAACAGGTTCACCTTTATACAGTAAAAAGAAAGCATGCAAAAATAAGTTATTTCATTGAGCATGTTTACATAAACACCTGCTATGTTACAAAATCCTAAAAGACTAAAGTTGACAGGGTTTTGGAAGTTAAACTGTTGTCTTCTGAATCATTGCGTACCGTTCGATCTTAATCATTATAAAATGTTATCATAAATTTACCTATCTAGTTAGTGACTATGTTATGAAAGCAAAAGGAGTTAGTACTTTGTCAAGAGCACAAAGGAAACTAACACATAAACAGAATATTCCTAATGGATTTATTAGATGCATTGGAAATTATTATGTCACTTAATAAATATTTAAACGCCTCCCGGGCCTTTGCTCAGTTCTTACTTTTCTGTTTCTTTTTTGTGGCCTCACCTTTAACCACAACCAGTCCTCCACACGCCCTTACAGCTGACTTTGTACCACATATTTAGCGACCGTTTCAAATGTCTCGGCTGGGCGCGGTGGCTCATGCCTGTAATCCCAGCACTTTGGGAGGCCGAGGCAGTTGCATTGCCTGAGGTCAGGAGTTCAAGACCAGCCTGGTCAACATGACAATACGCTATCTCAACTAAAAATACAAAAATTAGCCGGGTGTTATGGTGGACTCCAGTAATCCCAGCTACTCAGGAGGCTGAGGCAGGAGAATTGCTTGAACCCAGAAGACGGAGGTTGCAGTGAGCCCAGATCATGCCACTGAACTCCAGTCTGCGTGACAGAGCAAGTCTCCATCTCAAAAAAAGAAAAAAGTCTCACAACACCTCCCAAATAACAAGGCTTCTATGGGAGAGAAGTTACTTATCCTTCGGTACCTATTTTCTTCTTCTTTCTCAGTAATAGAGCTTCTGAATATTTTAGCCATCTGGAATAAAGACTGTATTTCTTAGCCTCCCTTGCGGGTACGTGCGGCCACAGGAATCAATTCTGGTTAATGGCGAAAAAAATGAAAACGTTGGGTGCAACTTCTGTGAAATGTGCTCATGGAGACACTGTGTGCCTCTCTTTCCTTTTTTTCATTTTTGGCTGGCTAGATTGCCTATTTGATGACACCAGCAGGAACAGTCATCTTGGATCATGAAGTCAAAGCCACTTCTTAGGAAACAAAATAAAACCTGGCATCCTGATCCTTATTCCATATCAGCCCTGACTACCAACATGTACGTATGAGAGAAATAAACTTCCACCTTCCTTCAGACACTGTTATTTTGCAGCCAAACCCAACCCTAATGCATACACGCTCAAATACTTCCTGCTGCATCTATCAAGGGTGATCATTATCATTATGCCTTTGGCCTCTGTCGCCCATCCTATCTCATTCAAAAGCCACATTAGGACTTAAGGAAAAGGGAGAGATGCCTTAAATGATCCCTGAGAACACTCAGAATTAATAAAGTTAAGTTTAGAAGCTAAATTCAAAAAAGGAAAGACTAAAAAGGCTACAAATCTTTTCTATTTCCAGTACCTTTGTTTTATTAATAGACATTTTGGCTAAGATTTCAAAGTTAATTCCCTAGATAATTAGACAGAAGCTAGGCCAGACGTCTAAGTTAAGTTTTGGTTTCCAAATAATTATTTTTGCTAATTATCAGTAATTAGTGTCAGCAACCAAAACTGTCCTAAAAACCCTGGGAGAGAGAAGGAGAATAAGAGAGAGAAAGAAAGAGGGAGCGGGGAAGGAGCGAGAGAGAAACACAAGCATTATTCAGTACAATATTATATAAACACAAGCATTATTCAGTACAATATTATATATATATATATATATATATATATATATATATATTTGAGACTGAGTCTTGCTCTGTTGCCAGGCTGGAGTTCAGTGGCAGATCTCGGCTCACTGCAACCTCTGCCTCCTGGGTTCAAGCAATTCTTCCGCCTCAGCCTCCCGAGTAGCTGGGACCACAGGCATGCGCCACCACACCCGGCTGTTTTTTTTTTTTTTGCATTTTTAGTAGAGACCGGGTGTTCCACCATGTTGGCCAGGATGGTCTCGATCTCTTGACCTCGTGATCCGCCCACCTTGGGCTCCCACAGTGCTGGGATTACAGGCGTGAGGATTAATTTTAGGATCAACAAAATCTGATTGAAATTTTATAATTTTGAACACTGTTTTATGGAAAACTGGGTATTTTTTTTTTTCAGTTAATGCAATTATCTTTTGCTTTTACCTAGACTTAATTTGAAGTTTTTACAGTAGCTAAGAAAAGATGCTCTTCTTTTTTCACACCAAAATGATTATTTTCTTTAACTATAAAATTATACCTTTAACCCTCCCTGTGCCAGGAAAATAAATTTCAGCTTAAGATGGCCCTGGTAGAACTGCCTGGGGTTCTTTGTAGAGTCTTTCATTAGCATCCTTTTCTTAGACAGAGGCTGCTGGGCCTTAGCTCAAAAGACTGTTCAAAAGAACAGAGGGTTCTTTTGGTGGTTTGTGGATAATACGGATTTTTCGGCACTTATTAGATAGTTTGGAAATTTAAGTAGTGCATCACATTTCCCTTATTTGTGTAGATGACCCTTTATGAGAGCAGAAATATTCGCAGATGCATCTATTTGTGAGCTACCTAATTCCTTCTGAATCTACTCAGGTCTCTTTTTGTGCTTAGCGTCTTTTAAAATACTCAGAAGAACCATTGTCTGGTATCACCTATTAATAATTCATTGTAGTTGTAGTTATTTTAACCTGCAAGTAACAATAAAATAATACTTTACTCTTTAAATCTTCACCGCTTTCACAACATGTCACATTCGACTCTTGCTCACTCATCGCTCGTGGTCAATTACTCTTTTCGGCATCTTTTTTTTTTTTTTTTTTTTTTTGGAAATAGAGTCTTACTCTGTTGCCCAGCCTGGAATGCAGTGATGTAATTATAGCTCACTACACCCTTTGCTTCCCGGGCTCAAGAGACCCTTTCACCTCAGCCTCCTGAATAGCTAGGTGTGCAGGTGGGTGCCGCTACGCCTAGCAAATGTTTACATTTTGTAGCGACAGGACCTCACTATGTTACCCAGGCTGGCCCGGAGTTTCTGGTCTCAGGCAATTCTCTCACCTTGGCTTCCCAAAGTGCCGGGACTACAGGTGCCCGGCCTTTATGGCATCTTTATTTAAATGTTTACTAGTTTGTCTTCCTCATCAGATAGTTAGAGGAAAGGAACCATGTCCTCATACATTTCTTTTTAAATATCTCCGGTGCCCAGCAGGCAAATGTAGTATGCATTAAAATGTCTTGTGTGAGATAGTTTTGTAAAATGAAATATGAAATACGCACTTATCAATCTAGCAAGGCAATGGTGCACACACTTTGTTCCTTCTGTAGGTCCAGCATGTCAGGAGCTAGTGTAATTTTCCCACTACCTATTTTGTGTTTTAGTAGTGATTCTGAAGTTTATTTCAGTCCATGGGCTACTTTTTATGCCAAGATATTCACAGATTTACCTGTTTACAGATAGGAAGATAATTATTCATAAAGATCACTAGATTGGGGAGGAAGGTAAAGTTTAATGGGAAAGAAAAATCGTGTTATTTTGTTCGTAATAAGTATCATGTATAAATTATAAGCACATGCTGAAAAGTAAAGATGGTTATGTTTAATCATGAGGATACTACATATGAAAGGCAGACCATTCAGATACTCATTAACTGCCTATTTCTAGAGAATCTATATTCTACCCACCACCATTGTACTAAAACTTTATGGCTTTTATAGGTGTACATCCAAATTACAAAACCAACTGCATTTAAAAAAGCTATCACCATTCACTTCAGGTTTTGCAAAAAGCATGAGGTATGCTTTTGGGGTTATTTCTATACGTCAAGAGCACACAGGCATATTAATTTGCAGGCATAGCTTATTTGCTTTATGTAAACCGGGAACTGCAAAATCCTGATATCACTAAATATCCTCACCTCATGATCACTGTTTATTACACTCTGGTCAGAACCCCTCAAAGTAATTGCAATTTTCCATTTCACAGCTCCCTGTCACCAATCTATATTTTCTTTAATCCCATACCTCAAGTGCTGTTCTGAACTGTCCTGCTGCCATGGCGTATTTCTTCTGTCTATAGCAAGAGCTGGCATCCTTTAAGGCTACCTGAAGCCATTTGTCAATCTGAGGTGGAAAGCTGAAATTAGGTACACTCAAAGGGTCTCCTATTTCAGCAGTCTGGCATGTTGGCTGACTCCCAGTAGACATGAAGGACTCTACAAACTCATAGCTAACGCCCTCTTCATCAACGTAGACCAGCTTCATTTCCACATCCATTATGTTCTTTAAGGGGATGCGCGGCAGAGGCATGGTGATTAACTGATTGTCAGCTTCTATTATCTTTGCCTCTTTCTTTCCAGCTGGCTTTTCTTCACCTTCTGCCTTCCGTTTAAAGGCCACTTTCTCTAAATCATTGCTTTGTTTTTCTTTGATGCTCTTTGTCATTTTTGTTCTTTCAGGTGTGATTTTTACCTGTGTATCTCCACAGTTTTTCTTCATCTCTTGTGGCATTTCCAGGATGTTAGGCGGGTGTGCTAAGGTGGACATTTTCTTGCTTGTATTTATCTTTGGAACAAGCTGATCATGATAGACCCTTTTCACTGCATTCTCCAAACTCCTACTGCTTCTTGCATCCATTGAAGCCCAAAACTCCTGCAGGAGTGAGAAAAAGGAAACTAATTAAGGCACTATTTTGAATTCTAGTGGTTTACACTATGGTCAAATTCATTTAAAACACTATTTTATTCATTATTAGTATTTGTGGCCTTAAAAGTAAAACTGTATTTACATCGTTTACTGACTATTTTACTAGAGGAGTGTATGTGTCAGTCTCAAAACTCACCAAGATAAGAATTTGTTGTAAGCACATCTAGACATTGTCTTAAAAAATAATCATCGATAGCTGAACAACATCGAATGAACACTTTTATGGGGTACCCAAACTCATTGAATAGGAAAATTGTATACATAGCCACTGAGACAAGAAAAGTCAAAGTAAATCTATCTCAATATTAATTTCCTCAGAAACGCAGGTGGTCTAGAACTCATTATGAAATACACTACTCACCTGAATAATAGACTTGGGGGTCTAAAGAAACCACAGCTGCTTCCTCTGAAAACCTTCCAAAATGTGAGCACAATCTTTCTTAAATTTGTTTCTTTTATTACTAATGAAAATCTCAAGTTTAAAAAGCTTATAGACAACTATTTTTTAGAACAGGCTTTAAAGAAGAAGAACATGACCTTCATCCTTACATAAATGTGAGCTGTAGATTTATCTTTAGTCTACTGTATTAATATATTTAGAGTAATGATATCAGCAATGTACATTATATGAAGATAAGGTATTTTCCTAAAACATTAATGCTCAAAATATATAACTAACAGTCTTTTTGATTCTAGGATTCTGCATGCTATGTGCTTCTAGATTTGTTTCAAACTGTAAAGTGTTCTAAGATATAATAATTATTTAGTATGGTTGGTTCCTATCTTTTAGGACTTTCTTTTTCACCTATCACATTCTATTCTGGAAACAACTTTGTGAAGTAAATAGGAATAGGTACCACATTTTGCAAAGAAACTGAGGTTTAGAGAGATTAAGTTGCTTATCCAAGGTCATATTAGTTGGTCATTAGCAAAACCTACCCATTCAGATTGCTATTACCTTCCTGGGACTTCCCCTTGCTAACCCCTAGCCTGGGATACTTCCCCTATAACATAATATTCTTTATATAGCTAATAGACTTGGATCGGACCACAAAGATAGGAGGAAATAGCAAGAAAGAAGGGCTGCATATAATTAGATAACAATGAGATAAAAGCTAACATTTGTGCTTCCTTTCATCTTCAAGGTCAGTGTCTGACTAAAGATAAAAATCTTGAGTCACTTTTCAAAGTTTATTAATGTTGCTCATTATTTTCGTTTGTTTGTTTGGAAGACAGTAGTTTGCCCAAAGAAGACCCTAAAACCAAACACCACATGTTCTTACTTGTGAGAGGCAGTTGAATAATGAGAACACATGAACACAGGGAAGGGAACATCACCTACCAGGGCCTCTTGGGGATGGGTGAGGGAAAGGGGAGGGAAAGCATTAAGACAAATACCTAAAGCATGCAGGGCTTAAAACCTGGAGGACGAGTTGACAACAGCAGCAAACCGCCATGGCACATGTATACCTATGTCACAAACCTGCACGCTCTGCACATGTATCTCAGAACTTAAAGTAAAACAAACAAACAAAAAAATATCCTGAACTGTGACCCATAGATTTTTTGTTTGTTTGTTTGTTTTGACACAGAATCTCTCTCTGTCACCAGGCTGGAGTGCAGTGGTGCCCTCTTGGCTCACTGCAACCTCTACCTCCTGGGTTCAAGCGATTCACCTGTCTCAGCCTCCCGAATAGCTGGAGTTACAGACGTCTGCCACCACGCCTGGCTAATTTTTTTGTATTTTTAGTAGAGACAGGGTTTCACCATGTTGACCAGGCTGGTCTTGAACTCCTGACCTTGTGATCCGCCTGCCTGGGCCTCCCAAAGTGCTGGGATTACAGGTGTGAGCCACTGGGCCCAGCCAGATTTTTAAGTAAGGGAGGAACCAAAACTATTCCTATGGCTCTAACCTTTGAAGTACTTTCCCCCTCTGTACCATTGGACATACACATCATCAGAAAAGATTTAAGGTTACACATGGACATATCAAAGGATCTACTGTGACAGTATATGCTATCTCATAAGAATGACTGAATTCCAATAATTCTAATAATAGCTATCTTGTATATTAATTTGTAAAAGCTAAGTTCTAGAATATTTCCCCAATGATTCATAATGACACAGTAGAGTTGTGTTTCTATAGGATAAAACATCTAAAAGTTTGAAATTTTTACCGATCTTTGTCATGTTTAGTATTGAAGATCAACATGACTGTGAATCACAGGCCCCATCAACAGATTCACTTTGGGCAAGACCCTGTTTCCTTTTCCTCTGTTAGAAACATTGCCGGCATTCAACATCTTTTGCACTGCTAATGTGGCTACTCAGAGTGGCAAGGGGAAAACGGTCCTGGCCATCACTTTTATCTTGTGTTGGCTCTTGTGCCATGTCTACATATGCTTTAGATTGAGTAAAAATGAACTTCAGTCCTTCAGTTAAGATCTCTGTTGAACGCACGCTCCAGGTATGCATCTATACCGTTAAGTTTCTTTTGGTAGCAGAGATACAGCTCTTGAAACTTGTTTAAAGCTCAAAATACCTGGTTTTAAGGGTTTCTGGTTCATTTTCATTTCTACAATAGGCTGTTAAAAATATCAACAGAAAACACTGGTTT
This sequence comes from Sapajus apella, assembly GCF_009761245.1. NCBI lineage: Eukaryota > Metazoa > Chordata > Mammalia > Primates > Cebidae > Sapajus > Sapajus apella. The sequence continues at coordinate 5,412,957 of NW_022437041.1, read as the reverse complement.
GTGAGCTGTTCCAACATTTTCATGATACCTCCCAGGTATCTTATCTTAGCAAACTCTTCCCTACTTCAAGCACCAGAAGCTAAAATGTACCAGAATATCTGTAGTTGGTTGGCATTAGAAACATTTTTAGCATCTACAGCAGCGTTACCTATCTCTGCTGTATTTATTTCCCATCTCTTGAACACATATAAATGCATAAAGTTATCCTCATAGACATTTCTTCTAGAGAATAATCATCTCTCTCTGCCTCCCTCTCTCCATTTTCCTCCCTCCTGTGCTCCTTTCCTCTGCATGTTTTCCCCCAAACTCCTCCCACCCCAGTTCTCCTCTGGGATGTCCCTCACCCAGAGCCTTTTTCTTTCTGCAAGAAGGAAGGTTTTATTGTTTTTAAGAAATAGAATTCCGAGTACTTCTGCATTAGTCTTTAAACTGCTCTATAGAAATCATCATTTTTGTCTTCAGTGCAGTTCTACACAAGAAAAAATAACAGAGGAGGAAAAAGCATATAGGGTGTCTAGGGAGCACTCAGAGGGAATAAATACGTAAGCGAATGTTTAGCTTTCAGATATCTGAAAGATCAATTATTCCCAGTAAATGGAAGAAACTAATTCAGGTTCCTTCCCAAATTCAGAATAAACACCTGAATGTCTAAAAGTGTCGTAAAAACACAGGCTGAAAAAGCGTGGCCAAACCCAACCATTACTTTTCAGTGCTGGTTGAAAATCAGATGACTTTATTGCAGCTGTATGGCCTGTTGCTTATTTTTTTTAAATAAAAATTGTCACACATATGCAGAAGAGTTATGGAACTGCCGCTTATGGCTTCTTCAAAAATTATAAAACTCTATTTAAATCATCTGGAATTTGAGGCCTTTTGCCACCTAGCTCAGTGTGTGTTTTCAGCCTTATTTAGCATTCCTCCTATAAACTACCCTGAAGTCAAGCTGAACATCTTGTTAATTCCAAAAATGTTCATTTTCAGTCTGTCAGCTAAGAATTCCCCATCTTCCTATTACCACCCCATTCCAGCCGTCCAAACCTACCCAGCAGTTATCCATTTTTACCTCCTCAGAATAATGCCAATGGCATTTATAGCACTTATTTTTCATTTTTTATGTCGCACTTATTCCTGAATGACTTATTTTTTCCAATCCGCCATAAAAGCAGAAATACACTTTATTCTTCTTGACATTAGTTCAGTGCTTTGTATGGAGCAGCCATTCAATAGATGTTGATCAATCTGAATGCTGTGAATCAACAGCTAATTTACACATTCTTATTTAAGAGAAGCAGAATTGGATCTTCTTAAAAAAATATGGACTGTAACTTTGAAAAAGTTGTTTCTGAGAAATTTTTCTGGATTTATTTTTTGTATTAAATTTGGTCGTGGGTAAAGTACATTTTCTTCTGTGATAGTTCAAGTGAATCATGTACCAACTAGATTTAAACTATCAACCTCTTCACTTTTTTTTAGTAGTCAAGTTGATTAACATGACATTAGTCAGTGTTCCTGAGACACCGAGCTACAGTTTAATCATTACTTCAATAAAAATACTTTCAGAGAAAACTATTAGACAATCATTATGTACATCAAAGAAGTAATTGCTGATAACATTCTGTAAAAATACTTATTCTTTAATTTAGAAGACAGCACTGTAAAATTGATTTCATCATAGAAACAGGCCTTTAAAAAAATCTTTAGCAAATATTGACATGAAACATTGGAACAATCTCCAAGGTTGAATAATAAATACAAGTACAAGAAACAAAGAGACGTTAATGTTCAATCATTTCCAGTGGGTAACTATTTTAAATTTATTCAGTGGATTTTCAACACATTTATGTTTTTTCTTCAAGTATTTCATCAAGCGTTCTGTTCTGTGTGGGAGTTTCTGTTGCATCATAGATTCAATCAGTGGTTTACGCGGCTATTAGTACCACAGATTATTTATTAAATTTTTAATTGAAATAGGCAGCTCAAACATGGGCAATTCAGCAAAAGAGAATCCTTCAAAATGTGCTCTCTGAAACATTCAAGATCACAGTTGCTATGGTTTTCTTTCTTTAAAAAAAAAAAAAAAAAGATCTAATTTTAACTTGCTGTTAAATGTAACCAGAGAGACATTATGAGAAAAAAACACCTTGCTTGTTAGTCTACCAGTTCTTTTAAATTTTTAAAAAAATACGCTACAAAATATTTCTTCAATCCAATAATCATTTATTGAGCACCAACTATGAGCAAGGTGCTGTGCTAGGTAATACGAGGGAAGCTCAAGATGACCGAGACCAGGGTCTTGGCATTCTAGTGCTCATAGCTTGGAGCGGAGGTGGAGGATGGAAAGAGGAGATGCTGTCCTACTAGACTGAGAACTGCTGAGAGGCAGAAATGTATCACAATCCTGTTTCTGTATTCATGTGTAGCTTCTTCAGAGTCTGGAACATCATAAACCCTCAACGTACGTTAGTTATCAGAATGAATATGTGGCATTCTAGTGCTCATAGCTTGGAGCGGAGGTGGAGGATGGAAAGAGGAGATGCTGTCTTACTAGACTGAGAACTGCTGAGAGGCAGAAATGTATCACAATCCTGTTTCTATATTGATGTGTAGCTTCTTCAGAGTCTGGAACATCATAAACCTTCAACGTACGTTTGCTAGCAGAATGAATGTGTGGCTGAGCCACTATGTACTACAGCAAATGGTAGCAATAATGGACACACTTCTGTAGGAACATGGGACTGATGCAGTTTCAAGGTATTTGGGAAGGCCTTTTAGAAGCACAAGTGTCGCCATGCAAGCAGCTGCTCTTCTCTTTTATCCGAGAACCCTCAAGAAATGGTATGCTATTATTAGAAGGGAGAGGGAAATTTGCCTTACAATGTTTTTTAAGAAATACAAAATAAAACAGACCATCCAGTGTTATATCCATAACGACAACAACCCATAGTACTTTCAGTTTGTGAAGTGATCTCACTGGGTTAATCCATTTGTTTCTCACAGCAACTCTTTTGCATAAATATTTTTAGCCATATTTTCATAATGAAGAAACCAAGAGTTAAACAACTTAAAAGAGATTACCAAGAGAGTTTACCAAACCTGACTTGAACCCAGCATGTCAAATTCCATGCTTTTTAGACAATAGGATAATATAATTCTCTGTATTGCACCCCCAGTTGACTGGGATTTGTACTTTCCTTAACTTAAAAGGCTTTTTTTTTTTTAAAATTAATAACAGGATATTTAACTTTACTGCTGTTCTACTGGGTGGGGACTCCCTCTAAAATTATGACCAAACAAACTAGCAATTTATAGTTAACACGGATATGTGAACCAAATTTGTTAGGAAAGGTATTAGATTTTTTTTTGAGATGGAGTTTTGCTCTTGTCACCCAGGCTGGAGTGCAGTGGCACGATCTCAGCTCACTGCAACCTCCGCCTGCCAGCTTCAAGCGATTCTCCTGCCTCAGCCTCCCAAGTATCTGGGATTACAGGCACCCACCACCATGCCTAGCTAATTTTTGTATTTTTTTTTTTTTTTTTTTTTTTTTTTTTGAGATGGAGTTTCGCTCTTGTTCCGCAGGCTGGAGTGCAATGGCACGATCTCGGCTCACCGCAACCTCTGCCTCCTGGGTCCAGGCAATTCTCCTGCCTCAGCCTCCTGAGTAGCTGGGATTACAGGCATGCGCCACCATGCCCAGCTAATTTTTGTATTTTTAGTAGAGACGGGGTTTCGCCATGTTGGCCATGGCTGGTCTTGAACTCCTAACCTCAGTGATCCACCTGCCTCAGCCTCCCAAAGTGCTGGGATTATAGATGTGAGCCACTACACCTGGCCTGGTATTAGACTTTTAGTGTTTTTAAAGAACTGTAGCTGCAAATGTAATTATGACCCCTGCTATATTGTAGCCATCATTAGATGCAGAAAAAAAAATGATATGGACATAAAACTTCTACATGAATAGATTCCAGGGAATTCAAACTTAAAATCGCCAAGCCATTTGCTGATCACGAAGTCACCAAATGAAAAACATGGCATCAAAGCAACTGTGCTTCTTTGTATCACAAACACCGTGAATATCTGTCATGTTGGGTCAGAGGGAGCATTAGAACGGAGACTTTCTTGTGGTATTAAGCAGTGGAAGGAGCATTTGGTTTGGAACTGCAAGAAAGGTTTGAATTCTCTTTAATTAATGTGTGTTGTAGGACAAATCATACAACCTCTCTAAACTTTCTTTTTCTTTTCTGGAAATTGGGAATGTTCGGATGCATGAGGATCATGTGAGAATCAAATGAGATGATGTCTGTAAGAGAAACTGCACTTAATAAGACAAGAGGTTTGGTGATTCCACAAGCAGCTCCTTGAATGAAAAATGCCTCGGCTCTTCCCAAGGCGAATTCCTTTGGTTTGGATCCTCCCCCTCCATCCTCTCAATGACTTTGTTGCTGCAATTGTCATCTTTTCATATCACCTCTTCCTCTTTGGTTATTGGACTGACCCTGTTGATGCCGGTGCTGATGTAGCAGCCCTTTTCTTTTAAGAAAAACAACAGACTCCCTTGACTTTCTTTTTCTTTTTCTTTTTTTTCCATTTCATTGTTTATCCAGTCAACATTCAAGAGCAAGTTCCCTTGGCTTTCATACCGCCAAATCCAGTGGTCGCCCCTAGGCTCGTTTCTGCCAGATTGCCTAACAGCAGTGTTCACAGTTGATACTCCTTCTTTAATGGAGCACTTTCTTCTCACTGTGTATGACACCGTGCTCTTCCAATTTTCCAATTACTTCACTCGCCACTCATTCTCAATGCCCTAGATTGGCTCTTCGTTTTCTGTTCCACCAGGATCCCACCTGGAGCCCCTTCTTTTCTCCAGCTACATTTTCCTCCTCAGGTGATTTTGTCCAGTGCTATGGCTTCAAATATCATTATACACACCTAACTACTCGTGTTACAACTTTATTCCTTATATCCGACATCAAAATTGTATACTCAACTGTCCATGTGACATCTCTGCTTGGATTATCTAATATACATCTTAAATAATCTAATACATCTTAACACCAAATATACATCTTGACAATACCAAAAGAGATCTCTTAATTCCCATTCCCTAAAATTGTCCCTGTCTCTGTCTTCCCATCCTAGTGCATGCCAACCACATCCTCCCAGTTGGCCAAGTTAGATCTTTACAAGTTATCTTTTATTCCTCTCTTTCGCCTAATCCCTATCCTACAAGCCATCATTTGGTCCTGTTGACTCTCCTTCCAAGGTCTGCCTCTTTCCATATGTATGATCAACACCCTCTGCCAGGCCCCACGATCTCCTGTCTAGATTATTGCAGTTGCTCCTCATACACAGCAGCCCAGGTCATCCTTTTAAATGAAAATCATATCCCACCTCATTCTTACTAAAGACATTTAAATGGCCGCCTATAACACCTAGAATAGAATACAATCTCTGCCGCCTCTGTGTTCTTTGAAAACTCATCACATACCTTTCACCCTTGGTCTACTGTGTTCCAGCCACCTGGCATTCATTCTGTTCTTCCAATTTAACAAGTTAATTCCCAACTTAGAACCTTTGCACTGGTTCAGCTAGAATATTCCTTCCACTGTGTTTTATTTATGTTATTCAGATCATAGTTTAAATATTTGTTCCCAAAGAAGCCTTCTCTGATGAACGAATCAGCCCCACCAAGTTGTGGATCTATTTTAAATCTCTCCATGCCGCTTGTCATAGTGGTGCTTCCTTCTCTGTATTTCACTCATATCTATATTCTCCCACCAGAATGTGAGAGACTGCACGTTGTATACTTAGTTCACTGCTGTATACTCAGAATGTGCTTAACACAGAGTAGGTACACAGCAAATATTTGTTGATTGGAAGAATTGATGATGGTATCTTATTATACAATTAAGGAATCATTCTAAAGTGTCTTTTTGTTATTGTTGTTGCATCATTTTACAAAAGCTGAAAATTAGGCAGTCACCTAAATCTAAGTTAGCTTTTTACAAATCGGCTTCAAAATGGAAAGCTTCTCTAGTCTCTGCAGCATCCTGACTTTTTCTTTTTTCCTATTTTTATTGTTACTCTATGTCAACAATATTTATGATGTACCTACCCTGGTCCTTTTTATTTTAGTCTTTGTTAGGGAGTAATTTCTCTCATTCTTTGTTGACATACAGCGCGGCTTATTCAGAACCAAAACCCTTAGAAAAATCAGTCTTTTTTGGAGAAGTGATAATTGTACAACTTGCTATCATTATAAGTGTGGTCCATGAGGAATCAATTGTATTTCTCAAAAATCCTTAACACAATTTGTAAAAACAATAACTCATTTGCTGTGGCAGGAATATGAAAGTAGAGGAAGTGAGGTTTCAGCATACTTTAGAGACCTTTGGCTGCATTTCTTCTTGAAACATAAATGCAATCAGCTTGCCAAATTCATGAGCATCTTGAGACAAAGTTCGAATCTCGTTCTCTTTCTTTGCAAACACTGCTCTGTCTTCCTGTAAAAGTGATCCAAGTTTCTATTTATGTAAGAGGCTGTATAGATGTGTAAAGAAAACATAATTTCATTTAACGGTCAACTCTTTAATTCTGTTTATAAAGTTCTTAATTCTCAGACTTTCACATTTGGTTTCTTAAACTATAACTCTGAATTGTAGAAGTATAGAGACCAAGAGGCTTTCGAAATACTCTAATCTCTTCATTTTGTGGATGAAGAAATGGAGTCTTATGCAGGTGAAATGACCTATTCATGGTCACATAATAAATCAGTGCTCTCAACCACATCTTGCAGCTCCCTTAGAATTCTCTCTACCTTGCTCCACCGCCTCCCACCACAATACACAAGGTAAACTGTTGTCACAGTTTCTAAATGAAGAAACAGATGTCGGACAGTTCAGTGCTTTGTTTGCAGAGAACTGCAAAATTAATGGACAGTAACTATGATGATTTCTTCTTTTGAACTACCCGTCAATTTACTTAACTAATTGTTATCAAACATGTTTTAACGTTAAAGCTACTGAGAGATGGGAAGTGCGTCTTTTTAAAAATCCACAAGTGTTTGTTTAAAATAAGTTTAAATTTACAGAAAATCCGTATGACTATCAAGACCTCAAAATTGTGTTTTACTGGTTTTAAACGTCTTGGTCACATTTATAATTCTCTTTCCCTGATATGTGTGTGTGTGTGTGTGTGTGTGCACGCACACGTGCACATGCAGAAATGTATAGGCACACACATAAATACATTTGTATTACTTTTGCTAAGCCATTTGAAAGTAAGTTGTATACATCAAGCCTCATTACCCCTTAAAGCTTCAGTGCACATTCCCTAAGATCGAGCATATTTCTTTAGCGTAACATACTACAGTTATCGAATGCAGGGATGTTAACATTGATATGATACTATTGTCTAGTCTACAGTCCCTATCCCTATTTTGTCTGCTTTGTCACTTGTCTCAATAACGTCCTGTTAGTATTTTTTTTCTCCAGGATAATGTGTTGTATGTAGTTGTCACCCCTCTTTAGTTTCTTTACTCTGGAATCGTTCTTTCTTTAGCCTTTTCCTGTCTTCCTTGGCATTGCCAATTTTGAGAAGCAGCAGCAGCTATTTCACAGAATCTACCTCAATTTGGATTTTTCCGATACTTTCTCATGATTAGATTCAGGTTAAGCGGCCTCAGCCAGAAAACTACAGAATGAATGATGTTGTGTGTTTCTTAGGGTATCACATTTGGGGGCAGACAGCGTCCACTTGCTTTTCTTTGGTGATGTCAGTTTTGAGTACCTGGTCAAGATGTTATCTAGTTTATCCAGATTACAGTTACATATGTTCCCCTTGCAACTTATGTGCAGTCTGTAGCAAGACACTTTGAGACCATGCAATTTCCTGCTTCCTCATCAAACTTTCCCCCCTCAATTTAGCGTCCACTGAATGATTGCAAATGATGATTTTTCCTTTCCTAACTCATGACATCATAAGAGTACTCAGAGGGAGGGCTGGTCACCATCAAAGTACAAATAAAATAAATTTTTAGCATTGGAAGGAAATCACAGGGTAAATCTATTCTAATACCTTTACTCTAACCATGAGGGCTGGGGGGACATCCCTATTTAGTGGCAATGTTAGGACTGAAGTTGGTCTACAAGCTCTGGCTCTAGGCTCCATTTTATTCATCCATAAAGTAAATCAAAATTTATTTGTTAAAAACATAATGTCCTCAAAATTTGTTAAGATCATAATGTCCTGAGCTGTTAGAAGCACAAACTCATGTCATAAAGTAGGCAGAATAAGGGTGGATTATACAGTGGTGACTTTAAATATTCCCTTTTTTCTTAAGAATGTATTAATTAACTCAGTCATTCATTTATGATTTACTAAGCATAACTCTGTCATGACCTGTGTCGGTACTGGGATGCCTATACTCACAAGAAGTTACAGTTTAGTGGGAGATACCACTTTAGCATGCATCAGAATCCCCTGAAGCCTCCTAAGCTCCAGGCCCCACAGATTTTGATTTAGTTTGTCTGGGGTCATGCATAGGAATTTGCACGTTTAGTAAGCAGAAGAGGGCCGTATTGAAAATACCCGAGGTTCACAGCATGCAAACAGTTATGGGATATGCCCCACTCCTGACTTTCCTACTCCAACACCCACCCCTTGAACGGAAAAGCGTTCGTAAAATACAATACTGCCACAAAATAAAGTTTGAAAATGTTTTACAAGGTTCAGATATTATTATTATAATTATTTTTCATGCTTCTTTTGAAGTACTAAATGCTAGAGCAAGTTTTCCCAGAAAATTCTTTTTTTGGTAATCTACTATTCCGGTGACATAAGCATATTCATGGCTACCTTACTTCAGGGGCTACTGATATAGGTGGTCTGGTGACTCCTCTTGGCCCCAAGCCAATGTATTCATACCCTTTCTTTTGCTTAGGTAACACCGGTAGCTAGCTGGGCTTGCAGGGATGAAGTAGTCTGCCAGAAAGACAGAGGCTGCCTTAGCTGTTGATGCTAAAGAAACACTTTAAATTCTCAATGGCTACTGTTTTGAAAAATCAGTTTGTGAGAATGAATTATTGGTAGACATTCACTCATCCATTTAGTCAACAAACTCTTGTTGAATTCCTGCTAGGTAAAAATACAGGGCCGATTCCTGGGGGATTAGAAAGATAAATAAAATGGATTGTGCTTCACAGGAGCTCAGGAGCAAGAGATCAGAGATGCTATCCATCTTGCTTGGATGTTCCAAACTCAAGAACCGAAGTAGCACAGAAAGCAGGACGTGAATTTTGGATTTGGAGAGATATAAGTTTAAATCCTAACTCTGTCTTTTCTTTGCTGAAGACACTTTCAGCAAGTTACTTAACTTTGATGTATCTTGGTTTTCTTATTCAAAAACATGAATACTAATTAAGTCCTCATAGAGATGATTGAAAGATTGACGAGGTAACGTGTGTTAAGAACTAATGCATCATCTGGCCCACAGTAAGTTCTCTACAGAGGACTGCTATTATGGTGTTAAATATTGTGCTCTCCATCACACACTGGCGTCTGTTGGGGGGTAATAGGGGAAGGACAGCGGGGAGTGGGGAGTTGGGGAGAGATAGCATGGGGAGAAATGCCAGATATAGGTGATGGAGAGGAAGGCAGCAAATCACACTGCCATGTATGTACCTATGCAACAATCTTGCATGTTCTTCACATGTACCCCAAAACCTGAAATACAATTTAAAAAATTGTGCTCTATATATTCTACCGCATGTACGAATTTCTATGTATTCACTATATATATATTTACCCATAGTTTTTATACATGAAACATACTAATAGTGTTTAATTATTGGTGCCTTGTTTTACATTGTGAAACTGTTTATACATAAACACACATCTGTATAATTTTTCTTCCTAAAAATAGCAAGTGGACAATTAATATTTACATGAAAATTGAGTCAATCCTCAGGAACATTTGTTCCCTGAGGATTTCGTGTCCTGAAGAACAGTCTGTACAATTGTGGAACACCTTTCACAAACAGGGATGGCTGATCTACCTTCCAGTGTTATACATACCCACCTTAAAATAACACATGATCCACTGGAATGGGTACACTATGGGTAATGAATGAGCAGCATTTTCCACTATTACCTCACAAAGAGAACCTGAGGCATGAATATGAGACTGCTCCTTGATTATGTTCTGTGGAGGTTGAAAGCAATATTTACTTTCATCTTAGATCATTACATGTCACTGTAAAGTATCTTTTGGAGTGGACTGGAGACAGGTAGACATGAACGTAGAAATCCTATAATCCCCAAACATCTCCTATGGTAAAGCTTTCACCACTGTCATTTAAAATATTTTATAATATGTTTACAGTATATATTAATCCCTACACTGTCCTTGCTTTTGCAAGTTGCAGAATAAAGGCTCATTTTTAACACTCGAGAAACTGTTGGTTGAGATTTTTTCATACGATTAGCCTGAGCATAAATGGCCCAATGTTGTATGACACTTATTACAGAACCTAGTAGAGACAGAGAGAGATGGTAAAAAACGATCTATTTATCTACATATGCATGTCAAGCCATTTCACACCATAAACAGCTGAGCCAAAAGTAGGGCTCACCTGATTCTTTGCAAGATTCTTGCTTTGACATTTTACTAAAGGTAATATAATTATGAAGTGCTTTCAAACTAACCATTGGGAATTTGTATATACTTATCCTAGATTAAAAAATTAATAATTTAATTTCTTACTTGTATAGTGTTTTAGTATTATTATTTGAATATTTCTTCTGAATCTTTTTCTAGAGTAAATAATGATACTTATTTTGTGGAAATGCATTTGTCTGCAAGAAAAATTAGCTTCGGAATTAAGATGGAGACAATATCAAAATAACTTAGAAATACAATTTTTAACTTTTTCAATCATGTTTCAATTACATTTAATGAAGATTTACAGGTTTGCAGACTGTAGGAATATTTGAGGACTGATTGCATATTAGTCATCCACTAATATTTCCCCAGTTGATCTCAGCGAAAAAAATCCATAAAGCCAAAGAACTGCTTGGAAAAAATATTTTGGTTTGTGCAAAACTTTAAAAGAAAGACATACTTTATTTTATTTATTTATTTATTTATTATATTTAAAGTTCTGGGGTACATGTGCAGAACGTACAGGTTTGTTACATAGGTATACACATGCCACGGTGGTTTGCTGCATCCATTACCCCGCCATCTACATTAGGTATTTCTCCTAAGGCTATCCCTCCCCTATCTCCCGACCCCCTGTTATCTCTCCCCTAGCTCCGCACCCCTGTGACAGACCCCAGTGTGTGATGTTCATCTCTCTGTGTCCATGTGTTCTCATTGTTCAACACCCACTTATGAGAGAGAACATATGGTGTTTGGATTTCTGTTCTTGTGTCAGTTTGCTGAGAATTATGGTTTCCAGTTTCATCCATGTCCCTGCAAAGGAGATAAACTCATCCTTTTTTATGGCTGCATAGTATTCCATGGTGGATATGTGCCACATTTTCTTTCTCCAGTCTATCATTGATGGGCATTTGGGTTGGTTCCAAGTCTTTGCTATTGTGAACAGTGCTGCAATAAATGTAAGTGTGCATGTGTGTTTATAATAGAACGATTTATAATCCTTTGGGTATATACCTGGTAATGGGATTGCTGGGTCAAATGGTATTTCTATTTCTAGATTCTTGAGGAATCACCACACTGCCTTTCACAATGGTTGAACTAATTTACACTCCAACCAACAGTGTAAAAGTGTTCCTATTTCTCCACATCCTCTCCAGCATCTGTTGCCTCTAGATTTTTTAATGATTGCCATTCTAACTGGTATGAGATGGTATCTCAATGTGGTTTTGATTGGCATTTCTCTAATGACCAGTGATGATGAGCTTTTTTTTTTTTAATAGGCTTGTTGGCTGCATAAATGTCTTCTTTTGTGAAGTGTCTGTTCATATGCTTTGCCCACTATTTGATGGGGTTATTTGTTCTTTTCTTGTAAATTTGTTTAAATTTTTTGTACATCCTGGACTGCAAAAAATTTTTTCCCATTCTGTTTGGTTGCCAGTTCACTCTAATGATAGTTTCTTTTGCCGTGCAGAAGCTCTTTAGTTTAATTAGATCCCATTTGTCAATTTCAGCTTTTGTTCCCATAGCTTTTGGTGTTTTAGTCATGAAGTCCCTGCCGATGCCTAAGACATACTTTAAAATTTACTATTTTAACAAACAGAACCTAACAATCATCATTCAAACAGTTACACATTACACTCTGCTTATGGGTGGGATGGAGTAGCAGATCAGAACTTCCGTTGAGAACTAATAGAAAAGCAGAATAAAAGACCAAATCATTTGTTTGAATATAGCTGGGGAGGCTATGGTGAGGGCATAATTCCCTTATCAAAGTGAGCTTTTACAGGGCCATCTTCTGGGGGCATTTGCTAATTGTAGGCATGGGGACGAGTGTGAGCATCTCAACACTTCATTGAAGGAGGGGCACCGGTGGGTAACGTTGAAACCTGTACTGCTTTTGGTAAATGTGGGAGCCTCTAGCACAGAGCTCTTTTGCCACTCAGTAAATAATGCCAATTTCTGGGCATTCATGGGGTAGGATGGCAAAGTGGAAGACTCTGAAAGGAAGATAAAATTTTTGCAGTCTTACAAGACAGGGACCCACAAGAGAAAAGGCTTTGGAGAAACACCACACTTTCAGCTGAAACTCTTGAGAACCAGGGTAAACTAGAGGTAGACTTTTTCAAGGGTTGCAACTCAGCCTCAACATGAAACAGTCCCTGATTAAATTAAGATGAACTGCTATGTTATCTGCCTAGTGAAAGGATACATCCGTTATAGAGGAAGACATACCATATGGATCTTATATAATTTTCTGTACACACTCTTCAGCACTTGATGGAAAATCATTAAGTATGCAAAAATAAAACATCTCAAGATAACAATAAAAAACCAAATGAAAAGTAATAACTAGAAACATACCCATGGCTCATCCAGATATTAGAGCTAGCTAAGGAATTTTCAAACAATGCTAATTAATATATTCATAACAAAAGAGTGAGAAATTATAAAGAACTTTACCAGAGTATTAGACTCTATAAAAAGAATAACAAATTCTGGAGCTGAGAAATACACCATCTGAAATGAACTCATTAGACGGATTAAAGAACACATTAGATACGGCAGAAGACAGATTTAGTAAACTCAAGAAATAGTCAATAAGATACATCTAAATTTAAGCAGAGAAGTAGAATAACGAAAAATATTATTTAAAAAGCCTTTGGAGATATGTGAAACACAGAGTATAGTTGGAGCCCTAGAAGGAGCACAGAGAACAAAGCAGAAGCAAAAGAGAATTCCAGGAAGAATTGAAGAGTAATAGTCAAAGTAAATATGTGAGAATATACACATAGAAATAAATATTGACTCCTGTCACTTGACTGCATAAGACAATAACGGAAATGTCTCTACAGGATTTAAAATCTAGGCAGAATTAAAAAGGATGGCAACAATGATGCAAAAGATGCAAGAGGGCAAACAGAGTTAAAGTATTTTAATGTTATAAAATTATTAGGGGCTTGGCAAAACTAAACATTGGTATTAGATTGGAAGAAGTCAAGGATTCATGTTGTAATTTCTAAGGTAAAAGCTGGGGAATATAAAATATAAATGAATGGATAATTAACAAATGAAAGTAACAAAAAATTAAAATATTTTTGGTTTAACCCCAAAAACATGAGAAATAAAACAGACCAAGTGAAAAACAGATAGCAATATGGTAGACATAAACCAAACTCTATCAGCAATTACTTTAGATTTAAAAGAACTAAATATTCTAATTCAGAAACCAAGATTGCCTCAGAGGAAAAAATTATTAACACCAACTTTATAGTGCTTAGGAAAGATACGCCTTAAATATGAGAACATAGAGAGGTTGAAAATGAAACCCTGAAGAAAGATACAACATAGAAACACCAACCAAGATAAGGGATGGCTCAACTAATAATCAGACCAGGTAGGCTTTATGGAAAGAAGCATTACTAGAAATGTAGAAGGTATGTTAGTTATTAATTTATTGTTTCTCGGCTGCAAACTCACCCATCTCTCTGTATTGTGATACTAGAACTGAAATCTACAGACTACATTTTAATTTTTCCAGCTGGTTGAAAGTTAGGCTCTGCCAATAGAGGGTACTGGAGAAACACTGCTAAGCTGAAACAGGAAGAAGGGACGTTTCCTTCTTGGAATGTTCCGTTTATGCCAGCAGCAAATGCTTCTGTTTGTAGGGGTTTAGGTAGCATTAACCGATGCGGTGGTGGCCCTCACAGTCAGTGCAGGTATTCTTCTGTCAGATTTCCTCATCACTGCAGCCATGTTGCTCTCCTAGTTCTGAGACAAGTGAATCCTGTCTTAGTGACTTTCCCCCGGTCACACTCTCTCCTCAGAGGTCTGAATTTTAGCCTTGCAGGACCTCCTCGGAGCTTCCAAGTTACTTAACTGTTCATGACCCCTCATCCCTAAGGATGCTGCAGGGAACTATGCAAGGAGAAGACAACACAATTTAAATCTGTCTTCAGTGATTAACATGGCTTTTAAGTACATCAAATAGAAAACACTGATGAATAAAAGGAGAAATTGACAAATCTCCAATTCTAGTGGGAAATTGTAACACACCTCTGTCAATGGCTGATGGAATTTCAGACAAAAAAAAAAAAAGAAAGTAAAGAAGAAAGGAAAAAGGAAGGAAAACCTTCAAGAACATAGGAGCTCTGTGTACCATAAGTCGCAAACTTGACTTAATAGACATATGTCAAATCTTGCAACAAAGAAAGTCAGAATGTACGTTCTTTTCAAGTGCACCTGAAACTTTTGTGAAAACTGACCGTAGCTCACTCATAAGTCAAGCCACAACAAATTTCACATTTAATATGTAAATACAAAGGGCCAAGAATAGCCACATTCATCTTGAAGAAGAACAACGCTGACAGACTTGGCCAGATATTAAGAATTACTGTAAGTAAAGCTATAGTAAGGAAGGCAGCATGGCTTTGATGCAGGGGTAAATTACAACACCCCAGCAGAATAAAAAGTGCAGTAGTGGACCTAGATGTAAATGTTCATTTAATTTATGGCAAAAATTACCCTGACATGGAATGGGGCTGCTATCGCTTAAGCATGCACCCCAAAAGTTTATGTGTTGAAAGCCTGATTTTCACCTCGATGCAGTGGTGTGGGGAGTTAAGGCCCAGTGGGAGGTGTTTGGGTCATGGGGGAAGATGCCTTATGAATATATTAATGCTGAGTGAATGAGGGAGTAAGTTATTGTAATCCCAGCTACTCGGGAGTCTTAGGCAGCAGAGTCACTTGAACCCGGGAAGTGGAGGTTGCAGTGAGCTAAGATTGTGCCACTGCTCTCCAGCCCGGGTGACAGAGCAAGATTCTGCCTCAAAAAAAAAAAAAAAAAAAAAAAAAAGAAAGAAAAAGAGTAAGTCATTATAAAGCAAGGCTGCCTCTCATGCTTGGTCTTCTTTTTGCATGTCTGCTTCCTCTTTGTTTCTTAGCCATGTGGTAATGCAGCATGAGTTCCTCACCAGAAACAGCAGATGCTGGTGCTATGTCTCCTGGACTTCCCAGCCTCCAGAATTGTAAGCCAAATGAATCTCTTTTTAAAATAAATTATCCAGTCTCAGATGTTCTGCTATAGCAACAGAAAACAGACTAAGTCAGAAACTAGAATTATGGCCTTTTTAAATAAATGGTGCTGGCCTAAATCAAATGCAGCAAGTAAATTTTGATATCTATCTTATATAATGCACAAAAATAAATTCCAAATGCATTGCAAAAGTAAATGTAAAAAAACCAACATTAATGCTTTAGAAGAAAAAAGGATGATTTTACAACTTGGATAGGCAAAGACTTCTTTAACAGAATATAAAAATAATAAATTGGATTATATTACATATAATAATTTTTGTTCATCAAAACATAGCTTTAAAAATGAAATTACAATTCATGGCATAAAAGAAAATATCTGTAGTACATATATTTGATGTGGATTTGTATCCAGAATATATAAAGAACTTCTATAAAAGAAGACAGATGAAAAAAACCCAGTAGAGAAATGGGCTAAACATTCTAACCGACATATGACAAAAGATGATCTCCAAATGGTCAGTAAACTCTTGAAAGTGTTATTAACTTCCATTAGTCATCACTAGAATGCAAAGCGAAACCACAGGTTGATATCATGTCAAATCCACCAGAAGGTTAAACTTAAGAAGGCGGACAACACCTAGTATTGGCAAATATATGGCATAAATGGAGCTTTTACACAAAGCAGATATAAATGAAAGTTGGTACAACCACTTTGAAAAGCTGTTTGGCAGCATCTGCTTCCTTCTATATCCTGTACTGGGATAATTTTTTTCCATATATCCAGCAGAAATGCATACAAGAATGTTCACAGTAGCACTATTTAATAACAACATTGTAACATAATAACATTGAAAACATTCCAAATACCTGTGAATCATAGAAAAAATACAAATATTGTGGTATATTTATACAATGGAAAAATATTATTAGCAGTGAGAATAAATGAATTAAAACTACAAGCAACCACATGGAAGAATTTCAAAAATAAAACGTGGAGTGAAAGAAGCCAGATACAAAAGAATACATAGTGTATGATTCATTTAAATAAAGACCAAAGTTAGGCAAAACTAATTTGTGGTGTTAGGTGCCAGATTGGTGGTTGCCCTTGAGATTGTGAGTGGTAACTGGAATGGAACAGAAGGAGCTCCTGGGCTTACTGGTACCATCATTTCTGGTTACACCAATGTGTTCATTTGATTAAATTTACTATTTTTGCCTTTTACCAAAAGTATGTTATGCATTAATAAAAAGTTTACATTAAGAAAATCACAGGTCAAGACAGCTTGAAATTTTACATACAAACCTCTAAGTTTATACAAGGCAAGTTTTCCCTAAACACACATCCCCTACTCCCTTACCTACAATCTTTGCATTGTCTAAGAATACAAGCAAGAAGGCAGAAGGCAGGGTAAAGATTTGATAGTTAGGAGGTGCTTTCTTCAAAATTCTCCAGGAGGGTAGAGCCACACAAAACAAATGAAATGCAATTCATGTTAGTGGCTTAGAAATTATCAGACGGTGTGTATTGTAGATAGGCTGAAAGACCTTCCCCGACTACATTTCTGAAGGTTCCCAAAACCGGGGCAAGCAGCACTGGACATGTAGCAGCTGCTCGCTTTCATTGTCGATAATTATTATTTTTTTCTTTTCTTTGATTTTTTTTGCTATCGTTTTAAAAATAATTGCTTATTTTTATTATTTGTGGGTACATAGTAGGTGTACCCACATATCTGAACATATATTTATGGGGGACATGAGATGTTTTGACATAAGGATGCAACGCGTAATAATCACATCACAGAAAATGGGGTATCCATCCCCTCAAGGATTTATCCTTTGTGTTGCAAGCAAACCAGTTATACTCTTTTAGTTATTTTAAAATATACATTTAAATTATTATTGACTGTAGTCCCCCTCGTGCTGTCAGATACTAGGTGTTCTTCATTCATTCATTCTATTTTTTCATAGCCATTACAGTATTGGCATCATTTTTTAAATTTAGCTATGGCCGAGGTGGGAGGAATAAAGCCTGTGTGCTTGCTTTCTTATGACACAAACTCCCTGCAGCTGTTTGTTATATTAATCGGAATATATGGTGACCTAATGACCAGACCAGTGACCTCAGGCTCAACCTTACCTCAGTCAACACCCAGTCCTAGGAGAAGGTGGGAAGAAGAAGGTCTCAAGGGAGGCCAGTGGGAACCAGAGAAGACAGTGACACAAGGCCCTTTCCCCGTGCAGCCGCCATGCGGAAGAACAAGTTTTCCCTGTCCTCTCCTGGGAAGGAGGGAGAAATGGTGACCACTTGAGAGGGAAAAATAGAGCCGAGAGGGAATTTGTAGCTCAATTTTGTTAAACATTTACTCAAAGAACCCATTTTAAAACACTACTGAATTTTATTTGATGATGAAGCTTAAATAATCCTCCTCTCCATTCCCACATTCCAACATTAGTTGAAATGGGGCCTAAAGAGTTCAATTGATGACTTCTGCTGTCAAAATAAATCTGCCTCTGCCATCACTGTACATCTAAACCAGCCTACACCAGTATGGGGCAGCACCTGCAGGTGTGAATGTCCTAGACAGAATCTGCACTCTCAAGCCTTGTAGATGTGAAAGATCTAAAAGAATAAAAAATATCGAGAATTAGGGTGGTAAAAAGAAAAGCGGAGATCAGAAATGAAAAATAAGAAAGAACAAAATTAGATGACCACAATGTTAGACAAATTCTGTAACAACAGATAGAGTCACAGAAAGGTCCATGGAAGGCAGGATTGACGGGAGGAAAGCAGGAAGAGAAATGGTAACCACGGAAGACAAAGCTTTTATGAACAGCAGAACTTCCTCATTTTCTACATTCATTGAATTGGTCAATGACTACATGGGCAACATCTTAAAGGCATTCTGTACATAGTCTGCTGGATTGAAATGTTTAAGTTCATAAAGGGTGTCAATTTTAATGTATTTCAACTCTTTTCTCTCAATCTGGTAATGACTGTCATGTTTAACATGATGCTCCCTCAGTTAACTACATCAGTAAATATAAAGGGTGAGGAAATTAACTGAGAGATCTGAACTTCTGAAAGTCTTTAATTCATTCTTGGCCCCAATACGTAAGAAGGTTCAGATGCCTGAAACACACACACACACACACACACACACACACACACACACACACACACACACACACACACCTCTCCCTAGAAGAGACCAGATGTGTTAGGTTTGGGAATGTATGTTATAGAGGACTATTGCCATTCTCTCTTTCTTCACCTTAAACTTAGGTTTCCAAATATCTGTTCAACAGAAATGAGAAGCGATTTATATCACGGTTTTGCTCCTTACATCTTCAAGTTAACAAAATTGAGCAGATTTCTAACAAGTTAAATGCATACTTTTTTTCTTGGGGAGAGGTGATAATGCAATGTCTTCTCAAGCTATAACTTCGGTGATGGTTCAAGACAGCATTGAATTCTTCTGCTTGAGTTTTGCTGGCTAATAGGAATTTAATTGAGAGCCAGTGGGAGAGCACTGAAGCATTGATGCATGTGAAATCAGATGAACACCCACAATATGGAATTTCCTAAGGAAAGTTATTCTAGCGGAGAAATACAGACCAGGTTGAGTGCCAGTAACTTTTAAGCTAACATGTGAAGCTATCTTCCTAATAAGTAATGAACTAAAGATCCCTGAAGAAAAGCAAGGCCAATATTTTCAACTTTATATTTTCAAACATTTTTAAAATCTCAGCTCAGAGTTATATACAATTCCCTTCCTCTGTAGGATATTAATCTTCCTTAACTTTGATTCCACATAATAATGCTTATTTTTGAAAGGTACAACTTATTTAGGTAAATCTGAAATAAATAGCAAGACAGAATAATTTGTCTATGAAGATAAATCAAAATCAGAAGCTGATTTCTGTTCAGTAATTCTAATACAAGTCTTCCTGAAGCATTTCCTTTTAAATGGCCTACTTAAAACCATATCAGTTTTCCACTTCTCATCCCATTCTAGATGACAATGTGACTTGTGCTTCAGTTTTTACTCATAAAGGTTAAAGAGACATTTTCTAACACCTATCCTGTGTCACATCAACTCAATTACCTTTTAAAGTTGCCTAAATTGTGAAATATTAGCGGTTCAAATACATGAATTCTGCAGATTTCAGAATAGATGTACATAAGTGTACATAAATGTATATCATATCATATAGTATGTAAATACATTTATTCCTGGAGGCTTTCTAAAATGTAAAGGTAAAGCTGAATCTTTACCTTCTAGTAATTTTACAATAATTTTCCTCATCATATAGAGATCTGAAATTCTGATATCAGTCATCGCCATTGGTTTCTCTTTTCTTATTTACAAAATGGAGCTACGGATAATATCTGCCTCATGTAATTGTTGAGAAGCATAATATAGGAAGCTTGCCTGATAACAGTAAGTGCTCAATAAATGTTAATATTGTTCTGTCATTATCATCATTTTTGTTTTTGCTGTTAGTATTGTTCAGCAATTTTCTTTAAAAATTAGACAATTAGAAAAATGCTCTTTCTATTACACAGATGACTCATTCTCATTCATTGTGTATATTTTGAAATTTAGCTAGAGCTATGATAAATTATAGTCTTTATTTTGCTATCTTTACAGCTGTAACATTTTATTTCATAACATCCCTGAAAACACTCAGCAAGCTCTTCGTGAGTGCAAAATGTTATAACTTGAACGTTACTTTCCAAGAAGATGACTCAATATATTCTACACTAGTTGAAAGACAATACTCCAGGCTTTCTGCTGTAAAAGGATTTAAAAACCCTTGAGCATATGGTGTTTGCATTGGTTTTGTTACTACGGACTGCAATTGTTGGGATACCTATTCATTTATTTCATACTGATGTGTCACATGAAAGGAACAACAACAACAAAAACCAACTTGCAGTCAAATTCTATGCAGAGGGATATAGCTTTAGTCGCCGCGTGTCTTAATCAGAAAAAATACTCCTGCAGTAAGGATTAACTGTGGGTTTATGCCTGGAGATCACTTTAAGGTTCTGTGGCTCACAGTTCATGCTCATTTGTTGTTTTCTAAGTCGTAATCAATTTCCAAGGTGTTGGTTTCACTGCTCAGAAATGAACAACTTAATGAACTTAGGATAGTTTCTGTTATAATACTGTTTGTACATTAAATTTAATCATAAATGGTTAAACAAAAACACATATGACGTTTTCAAGCATTTATTTCAAACTAAGGCTACTAAAAATGGTAAACACTTCCCTGGTGCTTCAAAAACAGAGACCCTTACTGACACCTATTAATATTTTATGGGTAATAAATACAAAATGCAAATTTTAAACAAAGCTTGAACCTATTTTTCATTGCTCATGCTGAACAACCTTTGAATGGCAAGGTCCTTGTGAAAGACATTCATTCATTCATTCCCTTACTCATTCATCCATCAGACATTTCAGAGCATGCATTTTATGCCAGGCATGATGTTAGCTTACAGAAATGATGACATGGTCTGTGTCTTACCGGGAGCTTGGATTGTTCATCTCCCTAATATCCTACTCCTTGATATTCAATGTCTTCAATCCACAGGAATATCATGAATTTAAAGAGACAATAACCCATATCACAAATGATAAAATGTGAACTCTGAATTAGTGGTCATCATCTCACACTTGACTAGAAAAAGATGTCTTCAAATTAGACACTTTGTTAGGGAACATATGTCAGAATAAAGCAAAACAAAACAAAAAATCTGTTACTGGGAAACCAAATGGGATCTTAGTCTTTACTTTCTCACCAGACTGGGGAAGGATAGGGCGAGCCGGAGCAGGGGACAGGAGACCCTTTGGAACTACCTGTCTTCTACCTGCCTTCAGGGGACGATTGGAACTACCTGTCTTCTACCTGCCTGCCCGGGACGATTGGAACTACCTGTCTTCTACCTGCCTGCAGAGGACGATTGGAACTACCTGTCTTCTACCTGCCTGCCCTGGACGATTGGAACTACCTGTCTTCTACCTGCCTGCCCGGGACGATTGGCACTACCTGTCTTCCACCTGCCTGCCCGGGACGATTGGAACTACCTGTCTTCCACCTGCCTGCCCGGGACGATTGGAACTACCTGTCTTCCACCTGCCTGCCCCGGACGATTGGAACTACCTGTCTTCTACCTGCCTGCCCCGGACGATTGGAACTACCTGTCTTCTACCTGCCTGCAGGGGACGAGTTCTTGGCTGCTTACTAGGGCTTTCTGTAAGCAACATTCCTCATTCCTCGGGTGAAGAAGGAGCTCCTGTTTTCTGACGTCCTGGAGCTTCCCCTGAGGGGCATCCCCCTTCCTTCCCACCCAGCCACTGAGAGAGGAAGGCTTTAAAGCAGACCGGATTGATTCTCCTCCTACCTGAGCAGCTGCGGCTCAGCCCCGCGGGGACCGGGCGGGGTTCTGGACTGCCCCCAGCCACAGCGTCTGCCGACCCCCGCTCCAAACGTCCCACTGCGAGGCCTGCTCAGGCCGCGGGCTCGCGGGGACCCCGAGACTGGAAACGTCCCGAGCCACGCGGCCCATCGCGCCCACCAGTGGCGCGGGTCGCCGGCCCCTCCCTCGTCTTCCCTCTTGAGTTGCACCTGATGTTTCCAGTAATGAAAACAAGCTTATTTATATTTTTCAGTTTCTAAAAGCAATGTGATCATTAAAACAACTCGGAAGATACAGAAAGATGTACATAAATAATTAGCTGTATTCTAAAGAGAAACACTAGGGACATTTTTATATCTTTGCAGTCTCTTTACTAAAAACAGATTAAAAAAAATCATATCACTCTGTCTCACAAAAAGCGACACAGTTACAATATAGACTTTATACATACATTTTATAAAGTTTTGTATTTGTTCTCCTTTTAAAGAAAATTATTTTAAACTTTTTACTCTAAAACATACATAGGTAGGAGTTATATCTCGAAGATTATGATATCACATTATGTTAATATAAAAATGTATATTATATATTATATTATCAAATATGTAATAGTATTATATTATACTAATATATAGTGTTACATAACATGTTGTATACATATATAATTATGTATATTTAAACATAAACACACTTTACCTTCCATGAATTTTAGGCAGTACATTATTGATACATTTGAAGAAATCTGTGTACTCCTAAGGACTGCATGGCTCTCCTAGCCACTGTTGCGACCTCTATGACAAACATCCCTTGCTTTCCTTCATAGATTAACAAATCATACAT
Source organism: Sapajus apella (assembly GCF_009761245.1). Lineage (NCBI taxonomy): Eukaryota > Metazoa > Chordata > Mammalia > Primates > Cebidae > Sapajus > Sapajus apella. The sequence continues at coordinate 5,389,998 of NW_022437041.1, read as the reverse complement.
GTATCACTTTTTATTGAAATATGACATATATTGGAGAAAAATGGATAAACTGCAAGTGCGTTCAATAAATTATCACAAAGTGAACCCATCAAAATCACCACCACCCCAGTAAAAAATACATTCTTAGCACCCAGAAACCCCTCTAATTTCCATTTCTTTTCATTCGCCATAGGTAGTGGCTGTTCTGGTTTTTAATACCACAGTTTAGTTTTGTCTGTTTTTGAGTATAATATAAATAGTCCAGTTATGGTTTTACTACTCTATACTTCCATTGATTATAGGAGTATAATCTATCTTTTATAAAGTACACTAAATATACACCAAATTTCACTTCTTGGGGAAAAAGTTTGTCTTATTCAAAGTTTCCCACCCCCACTCTCTCCTACTTTTCTGTAAAAAAATGGGGAAACTACGGTTCAAGGTAAGGTGTAAGGATCGATTGAGGTGAGGTGCGGGAAGCCTCTGCTGTGTGATAATAGCTTTTCAGCCCCTCCGCAGTGCCGTATTCTCCCTACTAGCTCACCTCAGCCACGATCACTGATGTATCTCCATCTTGCCTTCAAACCTCTGCTTCCTTAAAAAAGTGTTTTTAACCTAGTAAACAGTTCTGCAAGTTTTGTTTGTAAGCACCACAAGATCAAGATTTAAAACACCACTGTCACCTGTAAAAATAACACTATGTCTCCGTAGTCAACTCTGCAAACCATTTCCAGACCCCGGTATCTACCCATGCGTTTTTTTGTCCCTGCAGTGTTATCTTTTTCAAAGATCAAATAAATGGAATTATATAGCATGCAGCCTTTTGAATCAGACTTCTTTCATTCAGCATACCACGTAGGCGATTCCCATTGCTGTGGTTTTTGTCAGGAGTTCAGTCCTGTTAATTGCTGAGTAAAGTTCAATTGTGTGCATATACCGCTGTTTATCTGTTCACCAGTTTAGGAATATTTGGGGGTGGTCATGAATAAAGCTGCTATAATTATTTGTATACATATGATTGTGTAAATTTAAGTTTTACTTTACTTAAATACCTAGGGATCGGATTGCTGGGTCATATGGGGTTTAACTGCATAAGAAATAGCCAAATTATTTTCCAAAATTTCTGTACCATTTTGCTTTCCTACCAGCAATACATGAGATTTACAGTTACCCTCACATCCTCACTAGCGCTTGGTATTGTCAGATTTTTTTTTTAATTAAAAAAATATTTCCTTTGAGTATCTCCTTGTGGTTTTAATTTGCATTTCCCTAATAACTAATGACGTTGCGTTTATTTTCATGTGCTTATTTGCCAGTTACATCTTCTTTGGTGAAGTGCCTGGTCTAATCTTTTGCTCATTTAAAAATAATGGATTGTCTTATTACTTAGTTTTGTGACTTCTTTTATTCTAAATAGAGGCCATTTATCAGATTTGTGTTTTTAGTATTTTTTTTCCAATCTGTTCTTGACTCTTTAGTCTCAGCCATATCTTTCAAAGAGCGGAAGGACTTAATTCTGATGAATTTCACTTACCTTTTTTTATGGCTTGTGTCTTTGATTTTATGTCTAAGAAATCTTTTCCTAACCCCAAGTCACAAAGATTTTCTCCTAAGCTTTCATTTGAGAGCTTTCTAGTTTTCAGCTTTTACATTTAGGATGTGATCTTATTTGAGTTACTTTTTGTGTGGCATGCAAGTTATGAGTTGAGGTTAATTTCTTTTTGCAAATAGAAGTCCAATTGTTCTAGCACCATTTCTTGAAAAGACCATCCTTTTTCCACTGAATGGCCTTTGTACCTTTGTTGAAAAATCAATGCATGAGTCTATTTCTGTACTCTCTATTCTGTTCTATTGATCTATATGTTTGCCTTTTCTTTGATATCACACTGTCATGATTTCTATAGCTTTGTAAAGTTCTAATTTCAGATGGTGCGTATCCTTCAACTTTGTTCTTTTCCAAAACTATTTTGTATATTCTATTTTCTCTGCTTTTCCATGTAAACTCTATAATCAACTTGCTGATTTTTATTAAAAATGTCTTGCTACAATTTTGAATGGAATCGTTGAAATGTGTAGAACAATTTAGGAAAAACTGACATTTTAGCAGTTGAGACTTCCAGTCCATTATCATTGCATACAGGCATACCTCAGGGATGTTGTGGGTTTGGTTCCCGGCCACTACGATAAAGTGAATATTGTGATAAAGTGAGTCACATAAAGTTTTTGGTTTCCCCAAACCAAAACTGCACATAAAAATTATGTTGATGCTGTACTATATTCTAAGTGTGCAATAGAATTAAGTTTAAAATACATTTCTTATTTAAAAATATATTATTGCTAAAAAATGCTGACAATCATTTGAGATTTCAGTGAATTATAATCTTATTGCCGATTTAGGGTCTTGCCTCAATGTCAATGGCTACTGATTGATCAGGATGGTGATTGCTGACAGTTGAGATGACTGTCAATTTCTTAAAATATGACAGCAAAGTTTCCTGCCTTGATAATGTTTTCTTTCACAGACTTCCCTGCAGCATCTGATGCTGTTTGATAGTATTTTACCCACAGTAGAACTTATTTCAAAATTGGAGTCAATCCTCTCAAATGCTGCAGCTGCTTTACCAAATAAGTTTATGGAATACTCAAAATCTTTTGTTGTCATTTCAACGATGTTCAAAGCTTCTTCACTAGGAAGAGACCCTATCTCAAGAAACTACTTTCTTTGCTCATCCATAAGAAGCATCCATTCAAGTTTCATCATGGGATTGCAGAAATTCCGTCACATCTTAAGGCTCCACTTTTAATTCTAGAATCTCTTTCTATTTCTAACTTATCTGCAGTTAACTTCTCCACTGAAGTCTTGAACCCCTGAAAGTCATTCATGAGAACTGGAATAAACTTCTTCCAAACTCCTGTTAATGTTGATATTTTGGCCTCCTCCCATGAATTGCAGTGTTCCTAATGGCATCTAGAATAATCAATCGTTTCCAGAAGGTTTTCAATTTAGTTTGTTCAGATCCATGAGGGGAATCGCTATCTATGGTAGCTATAGCCTTACAAAATGTACTTCTTTTTTTTTTTTTTTCTTGAGACGGAGTTTCGCTCTTGTTACCCAGGCTGGAGTGCAATGGCGCAATCTCGGCTCACCGCAACCTCCGCCTCCTGGGTTCAGGCAATTCTCCTGCCGCAGCCTCCTGAGTAGCTGGGATTACAAGCACACGCCACCATGCCCAGCTAATAATAAGACGGGAAAATCTAAATGACTTCTTAATCCAGAATGGATATTGTGTTAGCAGGCATGAAAACAACATTAATCTCCTTGTACATTCCAATCAGAGCTCTTGGGTGACTAGGTGCACTGTGAATGAGCAGTAACATCTCAAAAGAACTATCTTAAAATGTTCAATAAAGCATGTTGTAAACACATGTGCTATCATTCAGGCTTAGTTTTTCCATTTGTAGAGCACAATCAGAGTGGATTTAGTAGGTCCTAGAATTTTCAGAGTGGCAACTGAGCATTCACTCAACTTAAAGTCAACAGAAAGGAAATCAGTATATTGAAGAGATAGCTGTATGCCTATGTTTGTTGCAGCACTGTTGACAACAGCTAAGATTTGGAAGCAACCTAAGTGTCCATCAACAGATAAATGGATAACAAAAATGTGGCACATAAACACAATGGAGTACTATTCAGCCATGAAGAAGAATGAGATCCAGTCATTTGCAACAACATGAATGGAATTGGAGGTCATTATGTTAATTGAAATAAGCCAGGTACAGAAATACAAACATTGCATGTTCTCACTTATTTGTGAGATCTAAAAATCAAATCAATTGAATTCATGGACACAGAGAGTAGAATGGTGGTTACCAGAGGCTGGGAAGGGTCATGGCGATTTGGTAGGGGATGTGGGCATGATTAATGGGTATAAAAATAGAAATAATGAATAAGACCTATAATTTAATAGCACAATAGGGTGAAAAGTGTCAATAATAATAGTTTATTTTAAAATAACTCAAATAATGCCATTGGATTGTTTGTAACTTCAAGGATGAATGCCTGAGGGGATGGATACCCCATTTTCCATGATGTGCTTATTTCACACTGCATGCTTGCAGCAAACCACAACATCATGCACCACATAAATATATACACCTACTATGCATCCACAAAATTTTTAAAAATTTAAAAAATAAAGTGAGAGATCTGGGATCCTTTTTTACTTGGACACTTTAGAGGCCACTGTCAGGTTATTATTTGGCTTAATTTCAACATGTTTTGTCTCAAGCAGTAGGGAAGCCTGAAGAGAGGGAGCGGGATGGGGCAATGGCTGGTAAGTGGGGCAGTCAGAACACACAAAACCATTTACTGATTGAGTTCTCCATTTATAGGGATGCAGCTGGTGGCACCCCAAAACTGATAAAAGTAGCAACAAAAGTTGCTGATCACAAATTGCTATGATAGATAAAAAATAATAATTTAAAAAGTATAAAATATTACAAGAATTACCAAAATGTAACATGAAGACATGAAGTAAGCACATGCCATTGGAAAAATGGCACCTACAGACTTGCTTCAGGATTTGTAAATTTGTCAACAATGCAGTATCTGTTTTGATTAGACCTTTGATTTTGTAGTTCTCAGTATGCAGCCTTTGCACATATTTTATAAGATTTATTTCTAAACATTTCATGTTTTTGTGCTTTCATAAATTTTGCTCTTTAAAAAAGTTTTATTTTCCTTTGGGAGGCCTAGACGGGTGGATCGCGAGGTCAAGAGATCGAGACCATCCTGGTCAACATGGTGAAACCCCATCTCTAGTAAAAAATACAAAAATTAGCTGGGCATGGTGGCGCGCACCTGTAGTCCCAGCTACTCAGGAGGCTGAGGCAGGAGAATTGCTTGAACCCAGGAGACAGAGGCTGTGGTGAGCCGAGATCGCACCATTACACTCCAGCCTGGGTAACAAGAGGGAAACTCCGTCTCAAAAAAATAATTGTTTTTATTTCCACATATTCACTACTGTTGTATAAAAATGTAGCTGATTTTTACATATTGATGCTATATTCTGTGATCTTGCTAGACTCAGTTCTAAGTATCTTTTTAAAAAAGAAGATGCTTGGAATTTTCTGCATAGGCAATTATGTTATCTGTGCATAGAGTTAATTTCATTTCCCCTTTTCTGATCAGTATACCTTTTATGTTTTCCTTGCCTGATTGTACTTAAATCCATAGGATGATATCAAATAGAAGAGATGGGAGCAGAGATTCTTGCCCTTTTCTGCATTTCAAGGGGAAAGTTTCAGTCTTTCACCACTGAGTATGATGTTAGTTGTAGGTTTACTGTAGATGCTCTATTTTGACCATTTGTATTTTCCAATATAAATATTAAGGTTATAAATTTCCTTCTTAGTACTGGTTTAGCTCCATAAATGAATATAGACATGCAGTACTGTTATTATTCAATTATAAGTATTTTCTCATTTTCATTATGATTTCTTACTTGGGAGAATATTTCTAAGTTCTTAACATATTGACTTATTAAAATAAAAACTTTCGATTGTTGACATTTAACTTAATTTCATTTTGTTTAAAGCAGTGATCCTTAAAGTATGATTCCAGAACTAGCAGCAACAATATTACCTGATGTGAACTGAATTATATTCCCCCAAAATATATGCTGGAGTCCTAACCTCAGGTACCTGTGAATACATGTGACCTGATTTGGAAATTGGTCGTTAGTATAATCAAATTAAGAAGATGCCATACTTGATTAGGATAGACTCTAATCCAAGACACAAAGGCACACAAGGACAATGTCATGTGATGATAGAGGCAGAGACTGGAGCAATGTGGAATTTTTTTTTTCTGAGAGAGAGTTTCCCTGTGTTGCCCAGACTGGGGTGGAGTGGCATAATCACAGCTCACGGCAGCCTTGACATCCTAGTTCAAACAATTCTCCCATCTCGGCCTCCTGAGTAGCTGGAACCGCAGGTGCACAGAACCATGCTCAGCTAAGTTTTGTATTTTTTTGTAGAGACAGGGTTTTGCCATGTTGCCCAGGCTGGTCTCGAGCTCCTGGACTCAAGAGATCTGCCCACCTCTACTTCCCAAAGTGCCGGTCCTATAAGGATTAGCCACCACGCCTAGTTACTAATGTGTTAAAAAGCCAACGGATGCCAAGGATTGCCGGCAATACCAGAAGCTAAGAGAAGGGCACAGAATCCCCTAGAACCTTTAGACAGAGTATTGCCAACAACGTGATTTCAAACATCTAGCCTCCAGAGTGTGAGAAAATATATTTCTGTTGTTTCCTGTGTCTGTTGTTTTCAGCCACCCAGTTTGTGATATTTTGTTAGGGCAATACTAGGGAACCAATACAATTGGAAACTTGTTAAAAATGCAAATTCTTAGCCTCAATTCCAGACCTATCATATAAGAATCTTTGTGGATGTGGTGGAGTCATTTGGATTTTAACACAAGTCTTTCATGTCATTTTAATGAATGCAAATTTGAGAACCACTGAGTTAGAGAATGTGGTCAACAAGGTACTAGTACTTTGAAATTTATTAACATTCAATTTACAGAATAATACAGGGTTAATTTTTGCAAATGTTTCATACATGTCTAAAACGTGCATTTGACAGTTAATGCGGAATTCTATATGTGCCCGTTAAATCAAGCTTGTAATTGTATTATTCAAATCTTCCGTATCATTAATAATATTTTTGGTGTCTTCTTAATCTATCAATCACAGAGATACATTAAAATCTTCTTTTATGATAGTAGAATTATGTATTTCTTCTTGTAGTTCTGCCATTTTACATATATTTTACACACATATACGTAACATGTAATGTTATTAGGCACATGCATATTTAGAATTCTTTCTTCCTGTGACATTTATCTGGACAAGGCAAAAGTAAATTTTTGATTTGGGGTGTTAGGTCACATACACAATGTGACTCCATTTTTAAAGCTACCTAAATATAGGCTTATTATTAGGAATACAAAGAAAATATTTTCTCTCCTCCCTCCCTCCCTTCCTCCCTCCCTCCCTCCCTCCCTCCCTCCCTCTCTCCCTCCCTCTCTCCTTTCCTTCCCTCCCTCCCTCCCTCCCTGCCTCCCTCCCTCTCTCCCTCCCTCTCTCCTTTCCTTCCTTCCTGCCTTTCTTCTCTTCTTTCTTCCCTCCTTTCCACATTTCTTTCTATCCTTCCTGAGACAGTAAATTTGTCCATTAATTTTATTTGAAAGCTAAATTTTTATTTGAATCAGTCTCTGGAAATGCTATCCTTTAGGCAACGCAGAAGTCTCTTGTCTACCTCTGATCCCTGCTAAGACCCCAGGCTTTGTCTCTTGACTTTAGCATCTGTGGCCTAAGAGAACACAATCTCTAGACACAGTAGCTAGTACCTAGGAAAACGGAAGTTCAAGTGCTCACCTATCTCAGTGGATTTGTATTTATTCCTCTGTTCTAGTTTCTAATTAATTAATTCCCTTAATTTCCTACAAGTTCAGCTACACATTAAAGTGTTATTTTTCTATTTTATACAGTATTTCTAGGTGTGATATGACAGGAATATTTTCCCTGAAAGCCCAATCTCATATTGCATAAATTAGAAATCTATTTTGCCTTTCTCACTCAGCACTACGTAGGGTACATTTTTACATGTAATTTAGCATTCTGCTAAAATTATTTTAGTTTCTGCATTATATTATATTGGATAGATGCACCATTATTTTATTGCAGATATAAGGGTTTGAGGTTTCTTTGCCAATTTTTCGTTGTATATTTATTTTTGTGCATCCCTTTCTATGTGCATCTCTGGGTTCTTTAGGATTATTCCTATAAATAGAATTTTTAAGTCAAAGTGTATTAACTTTTTAATGGTCCTGTGTTCTGCTGTCATATTGCTTCACCAAAAAATGATGTCAATTAATAGTCCTGGTGGTGGTATGTGATAGAATCTCATTTTAACTTTCTTAACATTAATTTTTTTTAATTTTTGTTAATTTAATAGGTGAAAAAATTTTGTTGTTTACATTTGTGCTCCCTTAACTACAAGTATTAATTTATATTTCTTTTACTGTGATGTGTTTATATGTGTTTTTTCCCAGTTTCCTCGCTTTGACATTGATTTTTTCCATAAGTGGGCAGGCTGCTATGCTTGAGTCCTTTAGGTTAACATGAATGAATGGCGGTCCTTAAGTCAACAATTGAGCTAAATCTCAGGGCTATCACAGGAATTCCTTCAGGGTCCTTTAATATCTCTCGAGCCCCCTGCATATGGCAGAAACTGTGCTGGCTTTTTTTCAATTTAATTAGATCACTACAGTAACTGAGCAAAAAAACTGAGGTTCTACTACCATTATATCACAACTGAAGAAAATGAAGCTTAGAGTCCATAAATAACACGTTTAAGTAATTGAATGGGGATTTTGAAATTGTATCTTCCTACTTAAGAGATTTCTACTTTGGATAGTCTTGAGCAGACAATTTTCCCTCTGTCTCCACAGATCAAGTAGTTGAAGTTTTGTTAGGTAGGGAGTCTGCATATTTGAGACTCAGGAGAGGAGTTTGCAAAACTGGACAAAAAGGAAGCAAGAAAATAGTTGCTGCAGAGTGCAAAACACATGAAATTCACTTGCACGCTCTATAAGTAACGATAGGGAAATGGGCCCCATAGGAGATGACATCACAGGGTATCACCACGCAGGTTGTACATACTCCGGAGGGAAGCCGTCCACATCCAGTATGGTATGAATGGCAGCCTTGGGAATTGTGCAGAGCTACACTGGCATAATCAGATGCAGTAACTTCTTCATACTGATTGAATTTTTATAATCACAAGTAGTTTTCAGACACAGGTCAGTATAAACTAGAAATGGAATAAATGATGCCAGAATGAAATCCTTCTGAACTTGCTCTGTTTTTAATCATCAAAACAATTAATACAAAATTGTAATGCATCAAGGGTCATTGTCCCAGAAAGCATGAAATAACATTAAGGACAAGAAATGTAAAGCAAGATTGTACCTATAAAAATATATGTACATCACTCTATGTAGGTGTGTATTAAGACCTCTCATGCACCAAAAAAGAGTAAAACATTTTATTACAAACATCAGGCAAATACAGTACAGATTCCCCAGCATTTTTAACACAGGTAACAGAGTTACCTGGTGAGCCAGTGAATAGTAAAATACTCAAATGGATAAATGAGAAAGTGACCATGGGGTTAGAAACGAACATGTTATAGAAAGAAGGCATTTTAGAAACTGTCCTGTGCTGCATTTGCCAACTGTGATTACTTAGTCAAAGTTACTCAGCATGAATGTAGGGGAAGGAATAGAGGTTTCTGCAGATGACCCTAATTGAGATTACCAGCTGAGGTTCTCTTAGGTTGCTGAAGATAGGAGACAGGATTTTCCAGATATCAGAGTGTTTTGCTTTCAGTTAACCTTCTTTGCTTCCACTTCGCCTGAATTTTTTAATATCTCCAGAGTTTAGTGTTTTACACACCTCAATAAATAGGTTTACGTTGCCAGTTCTTTTCAGGAAAGAAATGTATCATAGTACTAGAAAGAACACTGCATTCAGAGCCAGAAGATTAGAGTTGAGCTCCTACATTAGCAAACCGGCTGTTTCTTCATCTGCAGCATTTAGGCTTCGAAATAATTGATGACTAATATGATTTTCTTCTCTAAAACAGTTTATCAATACATACTTTTAAAATGAGGATTCTCTTGAATTGTGACTTAAGTGTGAATTTTAAAAATAAACATCAAAGGCTTTTAAGTAAGCTCAAAGTAGAAAAATCAACACACACACAAATACATACGTATTTATTTCTGATGTTATCCCTAAACATCCTTTTACATATCCTGTAAATGGCTATTACATTTGGAATAGTAAATGAAATAGTTTCTTATCTAAGCTAAAGGCAAAATGCTCTGTCTTGCACATACAAAGCAATTTTATAATGAGGGTTCTTTATCAGGACTGGCAAAACTGGTACAGAAAATGCAAGAAATTTCCTTTTCTTTGGAATAACCTTAGGTAATTACTTCCTGCTAAAGTGCTAAAGCAATTATTTTCTTACCTATGCAAACATGGATTGTTTAAGGTTTGTTCCTGTCTTGAAGTTACAGAAAGAACAAATGAATGGGCAATTCTGATACTGTTGAACAAATTCAGGGGCTGTCCCTAAGGATGCAGTCTGGAGCCTTCATTATTACATTTGGGACCTTCACCAGTGTGTGAGTATCCCATAGAGCTTCAGGATGCAGTTTTGCAAATTTCAGGTATAGCTGTAGTTTGTGAAATAGCTATTAGTTTCTATTTAGAAGCGAGCTGAGTTTAACTTTACATTCTTTTTGCTTGTTTTTCCTGCAGCAGCTCTGGCAACCTCATTTGGGGCTATACTGACTAAGCTTTTGAAATAATATTTCCTGGAACAGCAAATACAGGATTTGAATTTTTCAAAAGAAAATTCGGGAAGCAAACAAAATAAAAATAAAAATGGACGTTTTAGCATTGATTTCTAAATATTACTTAAAGGTCACACGTTCTCCCTTTCCTCTGCCTCAAAGTGATTTGAGATAAACTTCCTGGATATCTATGCTGAATTAGATTCGGATAGGTAGGCTTCTAGGTCTGGGGAAATTATATCAGATCGTTCTTTCCAAGTCTAGTTCTGGGTCTTCCTCTCCTGCTCCAAAGAACACACCTACATGTATACCTTTTTTGAAAGCATCGTGGGCATGGTCTGTGGGGCCTTTACCGGGTTTTAGGCAGAGAACGGTGCTGTGCTTGTAAACTAGCTCTCAAAAACAAAAAATAATAAAGAAGCACAGATATCTGGCCTTTGTGAACTTCCATGTGTAAATTAAATTAAACATTATGAAAACATAGGAGGTGTCTTACAGATGGATGTTTTACTCTTGCCATGCTAGAGGGGTAGAATCAGAGCTATTGGGGGGATCAGGTTCAGATTTTGACCCCACAAAAACAGGTTTAATGTGTTCATATGTACGTGTATTATTTTATATTGATTGTTTTCAGATATGTCTTTACATTGTTAAGTAGCAGGCGTGCCATGCACAGCCTATCACTGGGATATAGACTTCCGTATAGTACTGAAGGGAATCGTTCAGGTCTTCAGGGGCTTTTCTGTTTCCATGAATATGTAGACATCTCCAGCTACTAACTTCTTTTTCACACCCTCTTGCTGCAGATCTATACCCATATTGTTATTCCTGGGTTAGCCATTCATTTGCTTTACATTATATTGCGTGCATTTCAATGAAGTACATATTAATATGACTTTTAGACTTTCTGAGGAAGGATCAATAACCATCTGCTACTCTACCAAGCTTAGCTGCATTCTGTCAATGACATACTAAAAAAAAAAAATGACAGTGTTTTTTACTGTCTAAAACGTTCAGGTGGTGGATAGAATGCTGGGTTTGTAGCTAACAGTAGCAGCAACAAATACAAAGTAGCACCCCCCCAGTCTCCCTCTCCCAGTACCATGTGGTCTTGTTCAAGCCACTGAACCCTGAAACTTTGTTCTCTCAATAGAAAACGAGGAGGCTAAGCTTGAACTTGTTGCATCTCTGAATGGTAGCTTCCATAGCAGGGCTTTTCAGGTAAAGATGACACAGGGATGGGAGTGGGTAGGATGCGGCTGGTTATAAAGTAGAAAGTGATTTTTGAGATGATGCTTCCTGACAATCACCCACACAGATAGGATTGTCAGATTTAACACATAAAATTATAGAATGACCATTTAAAGTTGAATTTTAGGTAAAAAATGAATAATCTTTAGTATAAGTATGTCCCAAGCAATATTGGAGATAAATTGATATCAAAATTATACATTATTTACCTGAAATTCCTATTTAACTTATGTCCTGTTTTTTATCTGGTAACCCTAAATAACAGTAGATAATCTGTTCTATCTCAACAGGCTGAGCTGAATAAGTAGGGCATTTTAGTGAAAAATAGAACATCAGTTTATAAAGACAGAGGCTGGTAGTTTGCTACCAATGCAGCATGGGATATAAAAGGTGTTGGCTTTTCTTTCTTTTGCACAGTTTGCAATTTCACTTCTATGATTAAAAAAATTGTATGACATATTAATACTGATATAAGTCATCAGGTGAACCCCTGAATAGACCTGAAGATGTTACATCGAGTCATAGATATAAAAGTTAGATTACCAGAAGAAGAAAAATATGAAAGAGAAGCCTGGGAGGCTTTTTATTTAAGACAGAAAAATGCTGAAGTTGTGTCTGGCTTAGGAGTGAAGTTGAATAACTTCGCAGGTTTTATATTAAAATGGAGAAGTAAAACTAATAGAAGAATTTCAAAGTTTCAGTAAATAATAAGTGTAACATTTAATTGCTGTTCTCAGTATTTTTTCATCTTCAGCTGCTTGAAAAAATGATGGTCATGCACCGTTTAGTAGATAAAGCCTATGAACTAGATAGCATAAGGCATATATTGGTATAGTGCAACTGTTAACATTCCCTTGTCAATCCATGAGTCCAGTGAGCCTTATTACTGATGTCAAGAAAGAGACACCTAAGCTCTTGACTTGCCTGGGTACAACTTTCTTAAAGCACATTCAGGGTCCATATACACCTCATCGACCCCATATGCTGAGAGATTATCACATATTTTAATTCTCTCATTTCAAATGAATATACTTGCTTATCTAAGGAGGACACACATTTTTCCTTCTCTTCCACATTTCTTTGAAAATGAACCATGCATAATGTATAACATTGCACAACAAATACCTGTTTGTGGGATGACTGCATTTTTATTCATTCGAAAGTGTTTACTTAGCACTTACTTCAGCCTTGTCATGATGTTATGAATGGAAAAAAAAAATCAACTTAATTCAAACTTATGATGCAGTATATATGTTAATTAAGAGATAAAGCACAGGGCACTGAAGGACTGCTGTGGCGGGCAACTAACATGGTGGGATACGTAGCAGAAAGGTTTCCTGTTGTGGTAACCTCTAAATTAAGACTGGGGAAATAGGAGAATTACACAACGGAAGAGCACAGGCTGAGCAGGCAAACTCTAGCATTCTAGATAGAGGTATCAACACGTGCTAAGACTTCAGGTCTATTCAGGGATTCACACAGCACTTACAGGGGATTTCAAGGAGTTCAATTGACTGGGATAGTAGGGGAAAAAAGCTAGCAGTGGCCAGGGATGAGATGCAGTGGGAACAGACTGGGATAGAATCGAATGTCATGCTCAAGAGGTTGGAAATTCATGAGTATGATAGGAAGATATTGGAGTTCTTACAAAGATTTGTGTTTTAAAATGATCACTCCAGGCTGGGCGTGGTGGCTCATGCCTGTAATCCCAGCACTTTGGGAGGCTGAGGCAGGAGGATCACGAGGTCAGGAGTTCGAGACCAGCCTGGCCTGACATAGTGAAACCCCATCTTTACTAAAAATACAAAAAAATTAGCCGGGCATGGTGGCGGGCACCTGTAATCCTAGTTCCTCTGGAGGCTGAGGCAGGAGAATCGCTTGAAACTGAGAGGCGAGGGTGGCAGTGAGCTGAGATAGCACCGCTGCACTCCAGCCCAGGCAACAGTGTGAGGCTCTGACTTGAAAAAAAAAATCACCCTGGCTGCAGTATGCAATATGGAAGAAGGGCCACATTGGAGTCAGAGAGACAAGCTTAAAAGCTGTTATGGTAACCTAGGAGAGTGATTATGGTCACATGAATCTGACAAGCAGCAGTGGGCATAGAGAAAATGGACAGATTCATGGTTTACTGAGAAGAAAAATTATACAATTTTGTATTTAATGTAAAACGATGTTAGAAAAATAATATCTATACGGTATAGATCTATAGATCTCAATTTGTACACCCATATGTACATATTTGCATCTTGAGAAACTGGGAGAATTTGGAATGTAATTTACCAAGCCAGAGAAATTCACAGAGAACCATGAGAGAATAGATGGGTCTGCAACAGGCCGGATGCATACTTGATGAGTTATGCTTTAACCATATGAATTTTAGGATTTTATCACATGCCTCAGTTTAAATAAAAATCTCATGAGCAGTTGTATATATGGGTCTGAGTTTCAGCAGAGACGTCTAGGCTATAATTCTGGAGGCTATCAGCATATAGGTGGTAAGTGAGTCTTGGAAGTGGATTAAATCATCCACAGAAAATGTTTACCATTAAGAAGAGAAGCAGGCTAAGAGCGGAGCTTCTGAGTGCCTGCCTTAAAAGAATAGGCAGAGCTGCTTGATTGGAGAGCAAGAGTATGGAACACTGAAGGCAGAAAATCAGGAGGGTGTGGTGTCATACAAGACATGAAGAGGGAGAATGTTAACAAAGAAGAGAGACAAATCAAAAGTATCATGGGGTCTCAAAAGACCAAGAGTAGAATTAAGAAGCGTTTTATTAGATTCAATAAAAGAAGATCTTGGTGGCCGGATACGACAGTTTTAGTAGTTTGGGGATGGTGTGAGAAGCAAGAAACTGACAAATGTGTGGGAGGAGAGTAAGTGGAAGTACCTGGTACAGGAAAGGTCAAGAACAGTCATTTTAGTATCAATTAGACTTGGGTAAGGTAAGCCCTGGTGGGAAGAAAACAGTAAGCAGAAGAGGAATGTTAAGGAAGCAGGAGGGGAAGGGCATGAGTGTGAGAGCAGGTTCTTTGGGAAAGTCAGAGCTGTGGTCTCAGACAAAGGTGGGGCCAGCACCTCTCAGGAAAAAGGATGCAGTTGAAGGCTCTATCTCTCTCTCTGAATAGGAGAGGCCTAGTGTTGAGAATGACAGATTAGGAGATGGAGTGGGAGGTGTGAGGAAAGGGAGAACATTTGAAATTGCCAATTTCAGACTGGGAGAGAGGGCTGCCTAGAGAAACACGGGAAGTTTGCCAGGCATTTGTGAGTGCCCAGTAAATGTGGAAGCCATAAACTGGAACTGAAATCCATCCAAGCAGTTGTGTGATTTTCTCCATTAGAGCCCAGAAGCGCTGATGTAAGGGCTAAGAACACAGGCAGTGAAATTTATCTAATACTGGGGCGTGGCAGGCAGTGTGACAAATGGCAAAGTGTTCCTGGCCAGAGATGCAGATTTGAGGGGACACAGGGAAGACGAACTTCACATCTTCAAATGAGGACAGGGACTGAAAGACATGGAGAACTGAGAACTAAGGATTGAGGGATGTGGGAATTGAGGCACCTGGAGAAGAGGACCTTCACATCTTAAAACACTCAACATGGGAACTTGGTTTGCAAAGAGGTGTTTGCCAAAACTTTCTTAAGAAATTTGTAAAACTAGAAACAAACTAGTTCTAAATTATGACAATTCATCATGTTTGAAACACTACATGACTGTAGAAAAATGGTGGACTCTTGCATGAAAATGAAAGTTCCCATAATGTTCAAGCGAATTTGTTACACATAAGCATTTTTTAAATTGCATTTTAGGTTTTGGGGTACATGTGAAGAACATACAAGATTGTTGCATAGGTACACACATGGCAGTGTGATGTGTTGCCTTCCTCCCCATCACCTATATCTAGCATTTCTCCCCATGCTATCTCTCCCCAGCTCCCCACCCCCCATTGTCCCTCCCCTATTTCCCCCCACAGACCCCAGTGTGTGATGCTCCCCTCCCTGTGTCCATACACATAAACATTTTTTAGGAGGATACAGTTGTAGCACTTTCATAACAAAGAGGTGCATATTTCAAGCAATGGGAAATTGATTTTTAAAGTTTATACAAATAAATATTGAAAGTCAGCAAACAAATTATAACTCATATGTAACTTGAATTTTATCATCTACAGATTTTAATTGTGAGCATAAATATTTATTGGGATGTATGAAGTTGGACAAAAACAGGGTTACATATGGCACATAAAAATAAAAAAGCAGCATATTGATGATGTTAAAATATATGATATCGATAGCAATCCACTTCTAAAACAGTTTCACCAAAGTCACAATTACGCATAGTCCAGGTTAGAAGCAAGTGGTTTCAGAAATAATTCATTATGAGATGGAGACAAATTGCTAAATCCTCTATAGTCTGTATAAATAATATTATTAAATTTCTTGTACAGGAACAGTACAGAAGTCTTAGTTGGGATGCACACTTATTAAAATATATTTCAGCTGTGCATTTTTTTTACTATATTTTAAGTTCTGGGATATGTGTGCAGAACGTGCAGGTTTGTTGCATAGGTATACACGTGCCATGGTGGTTTGCTGCACCCAATAACCCGTCATCTACATCAGGTATTTCTTCTAATGCTATTTCTCCCCTTGCCCCTCACCCATTGACAGGCCCCAGGGTATGATGTTCCCCTCCCTGTGCCCATATGCTCTCATTGTTCAACTCCCACTTATAAGTTTGGTTTTCTGTTTCTGTGTTAGTTTGCTGAGAATGATGGTTTCCAACTTCATCCATGTCCCCACAAAGGACATGAACTCATTCTTTTTTATGGCTGTATAGTATTCCATGGTATATATGTGCCATGTTCTTTATCCAGTCTGACATTGATGGGCATTTGGGTTGGTTCCAAGCCTTTGCTATTGTGAATAACACTTCAATAAACATAGCTGCGCGTGTGTCTTTACAGCAGAATGATATATAATCCTTGGGGTATACACCCAGTAACGGGATTGCAGGGTCAAATCGTATTTCTTGTTTTAGATATTTGAGGAATTGCCATGCTGTCTTCCACAATGGTTGAACTAATTTACATCAACTGTTAATTTTTAAAGGTAGAGGATCTACATTGCTTAAATCTGAGAGCATCACTGGGACAAGGCACTCATATTATAATGGGTTACTTTTGACATTTCCACTTAGTTTTTCCTTCATATTGCAGAAAACGTTGTTTTCGCACATTTAGAATGTTTGTAGGGCAAAAAAGTCAAATATAACTTGCCATTCATTCAACCCATAAATGTAAATCTAGCTGAATTATATTTTAATTCAAATCGCTATTTCATGCCACTTGAAGGTCCACCTTCTAAAAATGGCTGCTTCTCATTTTGGGCACCATTGTTTCCTAAATGCCTTCATGGTTCTAATGTTGAACTCCTTTAAGGTCAATTAGAGCTTTACAAATATAACCAGGTGACCGGAAATTATTTTTAAGCATTTTTAAAAAAAATAAAATAGGAAGTAGACGTAGGGCATATGCTAGTAGCTGGTGTCTTATTCTGTGCGTGGTGCTGCAAAGACTTTGACTTTCCCAAAATATCTCCTGTTCTGCTGTGATGTGTCTTCTGTCTGTTTTATGTGATTCATAATCTGTATCACAGTAGTAAATGTTCTGGGGTATTCTAAGGGGATGTCTTTTGGAGCCCATTGACAAAACGCTACCAGATGAGAGGAGGAGCTAAAGTTTTTCTATAAGCTTCCATTCTTATGTGTCTGTACAGGGATATGCATATGCAGATATGGACACCTCCTCATTTTGCTTGAGCGTGGAAAAGGAAGAAGGTGGTAGAAAGGAAAGGAAATTTGCATCTGTTGTAGAGGGAGGAGATATTGGCAAACACATACAAGAAATAATGAAAAGGGAGAAATGTGGAAAATGGAGGAGTGATGAGATTTAATTTGGGCTGTTCTACAGTTTTGCCTACAGCTCACCCCATCCTATCCTTTCATATATTAGGAGGAAGTAATGTAAAATATTGGGGGCCAAACATGACTTAATAATTATGTAGACTTTGGAGTCTAGATATATAGTATTTGTTTTGGGCTACATGATAATTAAATTATAGATAAGGATCTTGAAGATTAAATGAAGTAAGGTTGCCAGATCTCACAGGACAGTACAGAGATTTGAACTCATATTTTCTAATCTTAGAAATTATACATTTTGTACTATATTTCAAGATCCTCTAAAAAAATTCCTTCCTGTAGCATAAATACAAATATTAATTTTATTTAATTCTTCCTTCCTACTCTTATTTCTTCTTTCAGCTCTATTTATTTAAGCCTTTTATATCTTGGGTTAACGGCATTTTGCTTAGCATACCATTTTTGTAAATGCTTATTTTAAATTTAAAAAGAGAGGGAGAGAGGAGAGAAAGGAAGAGAAGGGAACTTTTTAGTGAAACACTTGGAAATTCATAAGAACATTTCCAGTTGCACATAGGTTTGAAGTTTTTATTTTAAATAAAAGTTTTCTAGGGTGTAAAGCCCATGTTTTATTCTTAGCTTTGCCACTGAGTCATTTTCTGCCCTTGGACACCTCACCTAACACATTGTAACCTAGTAAGATTTCACGTTTTCAAAACTAGATTGTGTTTGAAAAGAGAAATCTTCAGTTTTCCACGTTGCGATGTTCCTCTGTTTTCTTAAAGTACTCGAGATCCTGGATGTCCTGCTGTGACTTGTTCAAGCATAATTTGTAACAGAAATAAGACTGAAAGGTTTCTAGATTTAGCGTGAAGATCTCTTCAAAAGGCATCTTGAAAGTTGAAGTATGGCTCACCTATTATTTTCTTTCCCATTGACTTATATTGGGTTTTCCTCCAATAAGGTAACATGCAACCATCCACTGCCTGTAACCCTGGCTTCCTGTGCAGCAAAGAGAACTTGATGGCCAACGTTTTCACCTGGACTTTGCTTCATGAGTGAAAACAGAATTAAATTATAGTTTTCATTTCTAAGATTCTTAAATAATTTAGTATACTCTATGGTTATTTTTCTGCTTATATTCCTCATCCTTTATGACTAGTCCTCTCATTTGACCCCTCATATCTTTAGGAATGTCTGCATTCAGATAATTAGACATTCACAGTTATGAGAACTAAGATTATATAGGTTGGTCATTTAATTTGATTTCCATAAAGCTTCTTTCTAATTTCATGTGAGCTTTGCAACATGGTTATCATTCATTTTTAAAATTTTTAGTTTCTGTGGCTACACAGTAGGTGTATAAATTTATGAGGTACATGAGATGTTTTGATACAGATATGCAATGCATAATAATCTCTCCATGGAAAATGGGGTGTCCATCCCCTCAAGTGTTTATCCTCTGTGTTACAAATAATCCAATTATATGTTTAAGTTATTTTAAAATGTACAATTAAATTATTACTGAGTATAGTCACCCTGTTGTGTTATCAAACACTAGGTTTTATTCATTCTGTCTAAATTTTATAATTTTGTACCTGTTAACCATCCCCACCTCTCCCCAACCACTTCATTATCCTTCCCAGCTTTTCTTTGTGGGTAACTATCCTTCTGCTCTCCATCAGTTGTTTTGATGTTCAGATCTCACAAATAAGTGAGAACATGTGGTATTTATCTTTCTGTGCCTGGCTTATTTCACTTAATGTAATGATCTCCAGTTCCATCCATGTTTTTGCAAATGACAGGATCTCATTATTTTTTTTGGCCAAATAGTATTTTATTGTGTATTTATTGTGTATTGTACCACATTTTCTTTGTTCTCATCTGTGATGGATGTTTAGGTTGCAACTAGATCTTCACTACTGAGAAAAGTGCTGCAATAAATATGGGAGTGGAGACATCTCTCTGATATACTGATTTTCTTTCTCTTGTGTGTATAGATAGCAGTGAGATTACTGGATCATATGATAGCTCAATTTTTAGTTTTTTGAGGAACCTTGAAACTGTTTTCCATATTGGTTGTACTAATTTACATTCCCACCAACAGTGTATCAGGGTTCCCTTTTCTCCACATCTGTGCCGGTTTTATTGTCTGTCTTTTGGATATAAACCTTTTTAACAGGGATGAGATGATTATAATTTTGATTTGCATTTCCCTGATTATCAGTGATGGTGAGCACCTTTTCTCTTTTTTTCTTATTATACTTTAAGTTCTGGGGTACATGTGCAGACGTGCAGGTTTGTTACACAGGTATACACGTGTCTTGGTGGTTTACTGCATCCAGCCCCCCATCATCTACATTAGGTATTTCTCCTAATGTTATCTCTCCCCAATCCCCCCACCCCCTGCTGTCCCTCCCCTAGCCTCCCACTTCCTGACAGGCCCCAATATGTGATGTTCCCCTCTCTGTGTCCATGTGTTCTCATTGTTCAACACCCACTTATGAATGAGAACATGTGGTGTTTTGTTGACTGTTCTTGTGTCAGTTTGCTGAGCATGATGGTTTCCAGCTTCATCCATGTCCCTGCAAAGGACATGAACTCATCCTTTTTCATGGCTGCATAGTATTCCATGGTGGATATGTGCCACATTTTCTTTATCCAGTCTATCATTGATGGGCATTTGGGTTGGTTCCAGGTCTTTCCTATTGTAAGTGTGCCACCATAAACATACATGTGCCTATGTCTTTAAAATAGAAAAGTTTATAATCCTTTGGGTATATACCTAGCAATGGGATTGCTGGGTCAAATGGTATTTCTATTTCTAGACCTTTGAGGAATCACCACACTGTCTTCCACAATGGTTGAACTAATTTAGACTCCCACCAATAGTGTAAAAGTGTTCCTATTTCTCCACATCCTCTCCAGCATTTTTTCATGTTTATTGGCTTCATATAGGTCTTCTTTGGAAAGTGTCTGTTCATATCCTTTGCCCACTTTTGGATGGGTTTGTTTGTTTTTTTCCTGTAAATCTGTTTTAGTTCTTTGTAGATTCTGGGTATTAGCCTTTTGTCAGATGAGTAGATTGCAAAAATTTTTTCCCATTCTGTTGGTTGCCGGCTCACTCTAATGACAGTTTCTTTTGCTGTGCAGAAACTCTTAAGTTTAATTAGATATCACTTGTCTATTTTGGCTTTTGTTGCCATTGCTCTTGGTGTTTTGGTCATGAAGTCCTTGCCTACACCTATGTCCTGGATGGTATTGCCTAGGTTTTCTTCTAGGGTTTTTATGGTGTTAGGTGCTATGTTTAAATCTTTAATCCATCTGGAGTTAATTTTTGTATTAGGGGCAAGGAAGGGTCCAGTTTCAGCTTTCTGCACATTGCTAGCCAGTATTCCCAACACCGTTTATTAAACAGGGAATCCTTTCCCCATTCCTTTTTTTGTCTGTTCTGTTGGTCTATATCTCTGTTTTGTTACCAGTACCATGCTGTTTTGATTAGTGTAGCCTTGTAGTATATTGGAAGTCAGGTAGCATGATGCCTCCAACTTTTTTTTTTTCCTTAGGATTATCTTGACTATGCAGGCTCTCTTTTGGTTCCAAATGAAGTTTAAGTTGGTTTTTTCCAATTCTGTGAAGAAGGTCAATGGTAGCTTGATGGGGATAGCATTGAATCTATAAATTACTTTGAGCAGTATGGCCATTTTCATGATATTGATTCTTCCTAACCATGAGCATGGAATGTTTTTCCATCTGTTTGTGTCCTTTCTTATTTCCTTGGGCAGTGGTTTGTAGTTCTCCTTGAAGAGGTCCTTTATGTTCCGTGTTAGTTGTATTCCTAGGTATTTTATTCTCTTTGTAGCAATTGTGAATGGGAATTCGCTCATGATTTGGCTCTCTTTAAGTCTGTTATTGGTGTATAGGAATGCTTGTGATTTTTGCACATTGATTTTGTATCCTGAGATTTTTCTGATGTTGCTTATCAGCTTAGGAGATTTTGGGCTGCGACAATGGGGTCTTCTAAATGTACAATCATGTCATCTGCAAATAGAGACAATTTGACTTCCTCTTTTTCTAATGGAATACACTTTATTTCTTTTTCTTGCCTGATTGTTCTGGCTAGAACTTCCAATACTCTGCTGAATAGGAATAGTGAGAGATGGCACCCTTTATCTAGTGCCAATTTTCAAAGGGAATGCTTCCAGCTTTTGCCCATTCAGTATGATATTGACTGTGGGTTTGTCATAAATAGCTTTTATTGTTTTGAGATACATTCCATTGATACCTAGTTTATTGAGAATTTTTAAGCATAAAGGGCTGTTGAATTTTGTTGAAGGCCTTCTCTGTATCTATTGAGATAATCGTGTGGTTTTGGTTTGGTTCTGTTTGTATGATGGATTATGTTTACAGATTTGCCTATGTTGAACAAGGCTTGCATCCCTGGGATGAAGCCTACTTGATTGTGCTGGATAAGCTTTTTGATGTGCTGTTGCATGTGGTTTGCCAGTATTTTATTAAGGATTTTTGCATTCATGTTCATCATGGATATTGGCCTGAAATTTTCTTTTCTAGCTGTATCTCTGCCAGGTTTTGGCATCAGGATGATGTTGGTCTCCTAAAATGAGTTAGGGAGGATTCCCTCTTTTTGTATTGTTTGGAATAGTTTTAGAAAAAATGGTACCAGAAAATTCTACTAGATGTACAAAGAAGTCTAGTAGAATTTACTTCTTTGTACATCTAGCAGAATTTGGCTGTGAACTCATCTGCACCTGGACTTTTTTTGGTTGGTAGGCTATTAATTGCTGCCTCAACTTCAGACCTTGTTGTTGGTCTATATTGGTTTATTCAGGGAATAAACTTCTTCCTGGTTTAGTCATGGGAGGGTATAAGTGTCCAGGAATTTATCTATTTCTTCAAGATTTACTAGTTTATGTGCATAAGTTGTTTGAAGTAATCTCTGATGGCAGTTTGTATTTCTGTGGAATCAGTGGTCATAGCTTCTTTATCATTATTTTTATTGCATCTATTTTATTTTTCTCTCTTTTTTTTTATTAGTCTGTCTGGTGGTCTATCTATTTTGTTGATATTTTTAAAAAACCAGCTCTTGGATTAATTGATTTTTTGAAGGGATTTTTTGTGCTCTATCTCCTTCAGCTCTGCTCTGATCTTAGTTATTTCTTTCTTCTGTTAGCTTTTTAATTTGTTTGATCTTGGTCCTCTAGTTCTTTTAATTGTGAAAATAGGGTGTCAATTTTAGATCTTTCCTCGCTTCTCACGTGGGCATTTAGTGCTATAAATTTCCTTCTAGACACTGCTTTAAATGTGTCCCAGAGATTCTGGTACCTTGGGTCTTCATTCTCATTGGTTTCAAGAAGCATCTTTATTTCTGCCTTCATTTCATGATTTATCCAGTAGTCATTCAGGAGCAAGTTGTTCAGTTTCCAGGTAGTTGTGCAGTTTTGAGTGGATTTCTTAATCCCAAGTTCTAATTTGATTACACTGTGGTCTGAGAGACTGGTTGTTATGATTTCTGTACTTTTGCATTTGCTGAGGAGAGATTTACTTCCAATTATGTGGTCAATTTTAGAGTAAGTGAAATGTGGTGCTGAGAAGAATGTATATTCTGTGGATTTGGGCTGGAGAGTTCTGTAGATGTCTATTAGGTCCGCTTGGTCCAGATCTGCATTCAAATCCTGGATATCCTTGTTAATTTTCTCTCATTGATCTGTCTAATATTGACAATGGAGTGTTAAGCTCTCCCACTATTACTGTGTGGGAGTCTAAGTCTCTTTGTAGGTCATTAAGAACTTGCTTTATGTATCTGGGTGCTCCTGTATTGGGTGAATATATATTTAGGATAGTTAGCTCTTCTTGTTGTATTGATCCCTTTACCATTATGTAATGCCCTTCCTTGTTTCTTTTGATCTTTGCTGGTTTAAAGTCTGTTTTATCAGATACCAGGATTGCAACCCCTGCTTTTTTTTTTTTTCTCTCCATTTACTTGGTAAGTCTTCCTCCATTCCTTTATTTTTGAGTCTCTGTGTGTCTTTGCATGTGAGATGGGTCTCCTGAATACAGCAAACTGATGGGTCTTGACTCTTCATCCAATTTGTCTGTCTGTGTCTTTTGATTGGGGCATTTAGCCCATTTACATTTAAGGTTAATATTGTTATGTGTGAATTTGATCCTGCCATTTTGATATTAGCTGGTTGTTTTGCCCATTAGTTCATGCACTGGCTGATACTGGTTGTTCCTTTCCATGTTTAGTGCTTTCTTCAGGAGCTCTTGTAAGGCAGGCCTGGTGGTGATGAAATCTCTCAGCAATTGTTTATTCATAAAGGGTTTTATTTCTCCTTCACTTATGAAACTTAGTTTGGCTAGATATAAAATTCTGGGTTGAAAGATCTTTTCTTTAAGGATGTTGAATATTGGCCCCCATTCCCTTCTGGCTTTTAGGGTTTCTGCTGAGAGGCCTACTGTGAGTCTGATGGGCTTCCCTTTGTGGGTAACCCGACCTTTCTCTCTTGGCTGCCCTTAGTACTTTTTCCTTCATTTCAACCCTGATGAATCTGATGATTATGTGCCTTGGGTTGCTCTTCTTGAGGAATGCTTTTGTGGTGTTCTCTGTATTTCCTGGATTTGAGTGTTGGCTTGCCTTGCTAGGTTGGGGAAGTTCTCAGGGATAGTATCCTGAAGAGTGTTTTCCAACTTGGATTCATTCTCCCTGTCACATTCAGGTACACTGATCAAACATAGATTAGGTTTTTTCACATAATCCCACATTTCTTGGAGGTTTTGTTCATTTCTTTTCACTCTTTTTTCTCTAATCTTGCCTTCTCATTTTATTTCATTGAGTTATCTTCGTCTCTTATATCCTTTCTTCTGCTTGGTCTATTTGGCTATTGAAACTTGTGTATGCTTCACAAAGTTCTTGTGCTGTGTTTTTCAGCTCCATCAAATTGTTTATGTTTTTCTCCAAGCTGGTTATTCTAGTTAGCATTTCATCTAACGTTTTTTCAAGGTTCTTAGTTTCTTTGCATTGGGTTAGAACACATTCCTTTAGCTCAGAGAAGTTTGTTGTTGCCCACCTTCTGAAGCCTGCTTCTGTCAGTTTGTCAAACTCATTCTCCATCCAGTTTTCTTCTCTTGCTGGTGAGGAGTTGTGATCGCTTGGAGAAGAGGTGTTTTGGTTTTTGGTGATTTCATCCTTTTTGTACTGGTTTCTTCCCATCCTTGTAGATTTATCTACCTTTGGTGTTTGAAGTTGGTGACTTTCAGATGGGGTCTCTGAGTGGACGTCCTTTCTGTTGATGTTGAAGGTATTTCTTTCTGTTTTTTAGTTTTCCTTTTAACAGTCAGACCCCTCTGCTGCAGGACCACTGGAGGTCCACTCCAGACCTGCTGCCTGGGAATCACCATTGGGGACTACAGAACAGAAAGGATTGCTGCCTGTTCTTTCTTCTGGTAGTTTTGTCTCAGAAGGGTACCTGCAAAATGTCAGCCAGACCTCTTCTGTATGAGGTATCTCTTTGTATACACAGGGTCAGGGAGGCACTCAAGGAGGCACTCTGTCCCTTATCAGAGCTCAAGTGCTATGCTTGGAGCTCTGTTGCTCCCTTCAGAGCTGCTGAGCAGGAATATTTAAGGCTGCTGCAGCAGAACTCACAACTGCCCTTTTTTCCAGGTGCTCTGTCCTGGGAAGGTAGGGCTTTTTAAGTCCCTGATGGCTGCTGCCTTTTGTCAGAGATGCCCTGCCCAGCAGGGAGGGAGTCTAGTCACAGTCTGCCTGCAGAGGCCTTGCTAAGCTGCTGTGGGCTCTGCCCAGCTGCTGTGTCAACTTCTTTGCGATTTTGTCTACACAGGCAAGGTTAAAACTGCCTTGGTAATGGCGGAAGCCCCTCCTCCCACCAAGCTCCACTGTCTCAGGTCGAGCTCAAGCTGCTGTGCTGGCTGCAAAAATCTCAACCCAAGGGGTTTCAGTTTGCTGGTCTTTGTGGGGGTGGGACCCCCTGAGCCAGATCACTTGGTTCTTTGCCTTCAGCTCCTTTTTCAAGGGAATGGACAGCTCTGTCTCACAGTTGTTCCAGGTGCTGGAAACCTGCAGTGCTTGTTGGCCCAGTGAAAATCTCCTGGTCTGTATGCTGTAAAGACATTGGGAGAAGCACAGTATTTGAGTCAGAGTGCCAGGGTGCCTGGAAAAAGTCTCAATGGCCTCCGTTGGATAGGAGGGCATCCTCCGGCCTGTTGCACTTTCCGGGTGAGGCAGCACCACACCCTGCCTCAGTTTTCCCTCCTTGGGCTACACTCACTGTCCATCCACTCCCATTGAGTTGAACCTGGTACCTTGGTTGGAAATGCAGAGATCACTCGCCTTCTGCATCACTCTCACTGGGAACTGCACTCCAAAGCTGTTTGTATTCTGCCATCTTGGTGGAAGTCGTAAAGTATACTTTTTAGATTATTATAATCACTGGAGTCATGGAAAATAAGAGGCAATTCCAGGGATAAAATAAACTGAAACCTGTAAGTAGAAAGCTTACCCTAGGATAAATGACAGCTAATCCTGGGAAGAGGAGACCAAGCCTAGAGTTCACTGCAATGTAGAAGCTAAGAAGAACTTCTTATGTGGGGTTAGAGAGGTACCAGGTCAGTAGTTTCCCTGGAAAGTATAACCAATTCAGGCTTTCGGAATCTTCCTCCAAAAAAATTTGATAAAATATTTGAACACATAATTAAAATAAAAACGATAACAAAGGAAGCAGGCAACCACAGAGAATAACGTAGAGACATTACCAAGGACTTCAGTTATTGGATTTATATGGAAAAGTGTACAAGTTAAGCATCTGTGGAATTTGTAAAGAAATAAAAAATTGTGTATAACATGAGAAAACAATGTGATCATTAAAAATAATCAGTTTTAAAAAAGGATGAAAAAATGTTAAAAATATAATGTACGCTTTACCTTCCCCAATCCCTGTTCCTATTCTCTGCTAGTCATGCTTTTGCTTTGTCTTAATTAAATTTAAAATTCATTTACTATGTTAAGCCTCTATTCTACTGATCTGTCGCTGTTAGACAACATTGCTTGCTTGCATTATCATGATGTAAGTTGATAGATTTAGTACCCATATATAACGTTTTTTTGTCCCCTCTAATTCTCAAATGCCGATTACCGTATTATTATGTTCGGACTGTCATGGGTATTATTATTTACCTTCCGTTTTGTTACTATATTATTCATCTTCCTTGGTAGGCTTATTAATGGCATCTAGAAATAGAAAAAATGATCAACATATATAAAATCACAATTATGTAGATATTCACTGCAAAACAAAAATGAATTTCAACTCTTTAAAGGAAGGTGGCATGATCGCTTTTCTGTGCTGCTCAGAAAGAAACAGAGCTAACAAAAATGAGTGGAGGTGGGGAGAGAGAAAATGCGAGGGCATTGGCATAGTATATTGTAATTCTTCCATTTCATTCATTTGAAGATGTGCTTTTCATTTTTAACATTTGGACATCTCTGAGTCTGGAATGCTTCTCATAATCATTGTTGGCCAGGCAGTGGTAATGACATGGGGTTACGGCCTGCTCATGTGAAAACTTGATCATAGCTGTTCATAATATCATCATTTCAATGGAATAATGCACATTGCCAGTACTACACACATTGAGTTTAATAGCCATTTAAAATATCAGGAAGAGTACAGCAATAATACAGTTATCGTATACATAGAAAAAGAGCAGTGCGATATGTGCTAAAATGCATACATAAATAATCCAGAAGAGTTATTGCAATTAGTATAAAATAAAAATTCTAAATAATAGGGACGCAAATGCCATAGTTTAGTTAGAAACATCTTTTTTTTTTTTTTCTTAGTGGTTATAAGATAATAGTGCATCATCTAATTAATAGATTTTTAGAGTCAATGAAATGTAAATTTTAAATGTGTATATCATAACTTGCCTTTTCCTTTTCAGTAAGATATTTTAGCTTTTTGTTTTCCTTCATTATAGCAAACTCACTTTATCGTCAATTTTTGAACAGAACCCTAATTTAATTTGTTTGTAGATTTTCTGTGATAGAAGCAGCAGCAGCAAGCACAGTTACAAATGGCTAGACATATTTGTAACTTCCCTTGCAGTTAGGGATGACAACATGACTAGGTTCTGTGCACGTGGTATGGGCAAAAGTGACAGAATAGAATGAAATCCCACAACCTCTTTCCCTTTCTCTTCTTTTCCTCTTCCCTGAGGCTGGAGTGCAGATGTGGTGGAAAGCCATCTTTAGCAATGGACCCAAGGACAAAAATACAGAGGTAGCGAAATACGATGAAAATAAAAGCCCTAATATCATTGAGTCGTCCTACTGGCATCGGATCATCTATGCTCACTAACACATGAGGAAAAAAATATATTTTCTTTAAGTCAATTTATATTAGGGGACAATATAATTGCTCTTTTAGCATTCCTTATCTTTTTTTGTGCGAAATAGGTCACAAAAATTTGAAAGATTAACCTTAAAGAACAGATGAGATATACCAAAGGTTAATCATGCCTTTTTAATATTTTTTTCCTGGAGATAGAGTTATTGAGGATGTAACCAAAAACTATGTTACTTGGCAAATATTACTGAACTCTAATTGTGGATATTAGGGAAAAAATTCTACGAAAATAATTATTCCACACAAACGTGTAGAGTCCTAGGTATCACAGGGAATGAGAAAAACAGGGAGGTATCTCTATGAGTTAAAGTAAACGCAGTAGATACTGTAACAGACATAACAGCAAAAGTTCAGAGACTTATTAAATGTTAATTTCTTGTATTTTCTCCTTTTATCTTCTGAGTTATGAAGAAGAAATCAACAGAAATTGATACTTAAATCAGAATTATGTTAGCATGTTTTGCAAAAAGTCATTACCAAATATATGGTGAAAAGGGAAATAGACATAATGAAACAAGTGGAAATTTATTAAGTTGTTGCATTAGTTGGCATGAAGTAGTTCATAATACTCCCATATTTTCTTTATTATTGTCTATATGAATCTACAGTGATGTACCCTCTCTTAATTTCTGATGTTTATGAAATTTTCTTAAGAAATAACTTACTTGTTCATTTTTCTTTAATATTTCTGTTTTACATTAAAGCTATTTCTTCTCCTATTTTTATTATTTTTAGTTCATTTACTTACTTTGTTTTCATTTCCTAACTGTTTTTCTGGTTTCCTAAGTGGAGAAATTGATTTTACTTGCCTTTCTTCATTTAAAGCTATAAGTTTCCCTATAAGTGCTGCTTTATCTGTATTCCACATATTTTATGTTTTGTTTTCCTTGTCATTCAGTTCAAATATTTTCTTGAAATTTACATTTGATTTCTTCTTTTATTCACGGATTATTTACAAGTATTTTGGTTTATTTCCAAAAGCTTGAGGATTTTCTACATAACCAATGTTATTTCTATTTTAATATTATTATATCTGGAGTGTGTACTCTGATTTACATTCTTTGGTACTTATTGAGACTTGGATCACCCTATGGTCTATATAGGTCATGGTTTCTCAAAATTTGCATTGATGTATTTGACTGGATATCACTTTGCTGCGGGAGCTGTTCTGTATATTTTAGGATGGTTAGCAGAGATTATATGCCAGTTTCTCCCTTACAGTGGTGATAATCAAAAATGTCTTGAGACATTACCAAATGTTTTCAGGGAGGCAAAATTGCCTCCAGCTGAAAAATGCTGATCTAGATGAATGTCCCATGTGCACTTAAAAAGGATGGATAATTTACAGCTGTTGGGTGTGGTATCCTATAAATATCAGTCAACTTTAACTGGTTATTAATGTTGTTCAAATCATACATACCTTTACTCATTCTTTTGTACTTAAAAAAACAATTATTGATAAGGGGTCTTAAAAAACTCCAATTATGATCACACATTTGTGTGTCTTTGCCTTCAGTTCTAACAATTTTTGATTCACATATTTCAAAGCTTGTTATTAGTTGCATATATATTTATTATTGTTATTTTATGTTAAAATTGATAATTTTCCCACTATAAAATTTATCTGTCTTGTTACTGTTTCTGAAAGTCTACTTATATTAATATAGCCACTTCAATTTTCTTATACTTAGTGTTAGCATGGTTTTTTTTTCACATTTTTTCTCTTTCAGTTTATTCATGTCTTTGTTTTCAAAGCATTTCCTTTAAACATAATATAGTTCTTCTTGAATTTTAAAAAATCTAACCTGACATTCTTTATTTGGAGTATTTATTTTGTTTGTATTTAATGAAATTACTGATGTGTTACATTTCTTATCTTGATTTTTTTCCCCTCTTTTCTTGTTTACTCTCTTGAACGTATTGCATACATTTCTAGGATTGCATTTTAGCTTATGCATGTATTTTCAGCTATAACTTTTCATATTATTTTTGATAGTGGTTCTAGATATTACACTAGGTATTATTTGGCTACCACACATGAATAATATATTTCTTTATGTATCTTGCATCAATATAATTTCCTTTCTCTTCATTCTGCTCTGTGTGCTCGTTTTGTTTTTTCTGCTGTTATTCTACAACTCCATAAAACATTGTTTATATTTTTGCTTTGTTCAGTTCATGTTCATATTGCTTTAAATAAATTCAGAAATTATTATACAGACATCACACACTAATTTTTAAAAAACTATATTTATTTACCTTCTCTGGGTTCTTTATTTTTTTCTTCAGCTTTAGAATTCTATCAGGCATCATTTTTCTTTAGCATGAAAAAGGTTTTGGTATTTATACAGAAAAGGAATGTAGCACTACTGTCAGCTTTTTCTGCCTTAGAATCTGTTTATTTTGTCTTTAATTTTGATGACTATTTTAGCTGTACATCTAATTTTAGGTTTACAACTGCCTCTCCTCACCTAGCACTTTATAGATGTCATTCTCTTTTCTTCCAGCTGCATTCTTTTTGTTGAGAAGTCAACGATTATTCACATTATTGTCCCACTTTTTGTAACGTGTCCTTGCTCTCCAGCTGCTTGCAGATATGCCTTTTGTCTTTGGTGTTCATAAATTTGATTATGATGTATCTAGAGGCTTGGACTTTTTTTATTTTTTATTTTAATTTAGCTTCCTAGGATTCACTAAGTCACTTGAATTTGCAGTTTGATGTTTCTCTTCAGTTTTGGAAAATTGACAACCATTATCTTGTCTAGTAGTTTGTTTCTCCACTCTTTTTTCCCCCTTTTTAATTTTGACTGTCCAATTACATATATTGGACTGTTTGCTATTCTCGCTCATATGACATATTTTTTTCTTAATTTCTAATTTTACTTGTTTCTTTCCTCTTTGTTTCTGTTTGGATACCTCACATTCACTGATACTGTCTTTTTCTTTTTCCAGTCTGTTATAAGTTCATGCAATGAATTTGTAATTTTTTTTATCAATAACTTTTTACATGCAACATTTCTTTCTTTTTAATTTCCTTTAATTTTTTTTTTTTTTTTTTGAGATGGAGTTTCACTCTTGTTGCCCAGGCTGGAGTGCAATGGCGTGATCTTGGCTCACTGCAACCTCCATCTCCTGGGTTAAAGTGATTTTCTTGCCTCAGCCTCTTGAGTAACTGAGACTACATGCATCCACTACCATGCCTGCCTAATTTTGTATTTTCAGTAGAGATGGGGTCTCACCATGTTGCCCAGTCTGGTCTCGAACTTTTGACCTAGGTGATCCACTCACATGGGCCTCCCATACATGCAACATTTCTATTTAGACTGTCATGCAGTTATTATGTGTTTGGTGAAATTTCCAATTCTTCATGCTTCTTATGCACCATTTTCACATTATTCTTTAACATTTTTATCATGGTTATTTTAACTTCTCTGATGATCCAACATTTGCGGTATCTCTAGATTTGCTTCTGTTGACTATTTTCTCTTGTGTTTATTGTTCATATATTTTGCTGTTTTGTTTGCTTGTAATCTTTCATTTTTTTTTGAAACATTTTATAAAAAAAGGATAGTAGAAACTGAAGGAAATAACATTTGCTTATAAGTAGGGGCAGGCACAGTTTTAATCAGGCCATGGGAGCCAAAGTTGGGTCAATATAATGTAGTTGTTTGGGTTTTTGCTTTATTTCAACATTTGCTAAATTTAGTTTTCTGTTATCTTCAAATGTTTGGAGAATTGAATCAGAACTCTTCCTTCCGTAGGGCTAGGGTTCAGAGCACTACAAATACTCGAGACATCGGCCTATACTTCAAAACTGAATCACCAGCTTTTGCAACTGTGGGATATGTCTCTAGTTTACAGCCTGTTTGTCAGTTTTATGGGTCCTGAAGTGTTGTTTTGCCTTTCTGTCATGCCCAATGCTTTCTTCACCATGGAAGGTCTCTTTCAGACCTGCTCTCTGTCTCCCAGTCTTTATAGAGCTGTAGCTCTATACTCTATAAAGATACAGGACACTTTGAAGATATTTCTCTTTAGCTTTCCTAATTAGCCTTCTGTCTTTAGTAATTGAGAGCCAAATTGTAATGGTGTGTGTGTGTGTGTGTGTGTGTGTGTGTGTGTGTGTGTGTTTGTGGGCAATCTCTTCAACTCCTCTAATTTCCTTAGATGATATATTTCTCTGCATTTGCTTCCCTGATGATAAGGTTTGGCTCTGTGTCCCCACAAAAATCTCATCTTTTAGCTCCCATAATTCCCGCATGTTCCGGGGGGGACCTGGTGGGAAATGGTTGGGTAATGGGGGCAGGTCTTTACTGTAGTGTTCTCGTGATAGCGAATAAGACAAATGAGATCCGATGGTTTTAAAAATGGGAGTTTCCTTCCACAAGGTCTCTCGTTGCCTGCCACCATTCACATAAGATGTGACTTGTTCCTCCTTGCCTTCTGCCTTAATTGTGAGACCTCCCCAGCGATGTGTACTATAAGTCCATTACATCTCCTTTTTGTCGATTGCCCAGTCTCAGGTATGTCTTTATCAGCAGCATGAAAATGAACTAATATAGTAAATTTGTACCAGTAGAGTGGGTGCTGCTGAAAAGACACCTGACAATGCAGAATTGACTTTGTATCTGGGTAACAGGCAGAGGTAGGAACAATTTGGAGAGCTCAGAACAAGACAGGAAAGTGTGGGAAAGATGGAAACTTTCTAGAGACTTGCTGAATGGCTTTCACCAAAATGCTGATAATGATATAGACAATGAAGTTCAGGTTGAGGAGATCTCACGGTGATGAGGAAGTTGTTGAAAACGGCAGCAAAAGTGACGCTTGTTAAGTTTTACCAAAGAGCCTGGTAGCACTTTGCCCCTGCCCTAGAGATCTGTGGAACTCTGCATTTGAGAGATATAATTTAGGGAATCTGGTGGAAAAAATTTCCTAAGCAGCAAAGCATTCAACAGGTGACTTCAGTGCTGTTAAAAGTTTTAAAACAGAAGCAGAACATAAAAGTTTGGAAAATTTGTAGCCTGACAATGTGATAGAAAAGAAAATCCCATTTTCTGAGGATAATTTCAAGCTGGCTGCAGAAATTTGTGAAAGGAATGAGGAGTCAAATGTTAGTCCCCAAGACAATGGGGAAAATGTCTACAGGGCACTTCGGCCCTCCCATCACAGCCCCTCCCATCACAGGCTCAAAGACCTAGAAGGAAAAAGTGGTTTCATGGGGCAGGCCCAGGGTCCCCATGCTGTGTGCAGCCTAGGGACGTGGTGCCCTGTGGCCCAGCTGCTCTGGCCGTGGCTGAAAGGGGCCAATGTAGAGCTTGGGTTGTGGCTTCAGAGGGTGCAAGCCCCAAGCCTTGCAGTTTCCATGTGGTGTTGACCCTTGAGTGCAGAGAAGTCAAGAATTGGAGGTTGGGAACTTCTGCCTAGATTTCAGAAGAAATAGAAATGCCTGGCTGCCCAGGCAGAATTTTGCTGCAGGAGCAGGGCCCTCATGGAGAACCTCTGCTAGGGCAGTGTGGAGGGGCAATGTGGGGTCAGAGCACCCACACAGAGTCCCAACTGGGGCACAGCCTAGTGGAGCTGCAAGAAGACAGCCACTGTCCTCCAGACCCCAGAATGGTAGATCCATGGACAGCCTGCACCAATGCACCTAGAAAAGCCACCAACACTCAATGCCAGCCTTTGAAGGCAGCCAGGAGGGAGACTATACCGTGCAAAGCCACAGGGGTAGAGGTACCCAAGGCCAAGCGAACCCATCTCTTGCATCAGTGTTACCTGGATGTGAGGCCATTTTGGAGATCTAAGATTTGACTACCCTGCTGGATTTTGAGCTTGCATGGGGTCTGCAGCCCCTTTGTTTTGGCCAACTTCTCTCATTTGGAATGGCTATATTTACCAAACGCAAGACTTTGGACTCTTTGAGTTAATGCTGAAATGAGTTAAGAGTTTGGAGGACTGTTAGGAAGGCACAGTTGGTTTTGAAATGAGAAGACATGAGATTTGGGATGGGCCAGGGACAGAACAACGTGGTTTGGCTCTGTGTCTCCTCCCTAATCTCATCTTGTAGCTCCCATAATTCCCACATGTTGTGGGAGGGACCTGGTGGGAGATGGTATCACGTGGGCAGATCTTTCCTGTGGTGTTCTAGTGATTGTGAATAAGTCTCACGAGATCTGATGGTTTTAAAAATGGAAGTTTTCCTGCACAAGCTCTCTCTTTCATGTAAGCCACCAATCATGTAAGATGTGATATCTCCTCCTTGCCTTCTGTCATGATTGTGAGACCTCCCAAGCCAGTGGAATTGTAAGTTCATTAAACTTCTTCTTTTTTTTTTTTTGTAAATTGCCCAGTCTTTATCAGCAGCATGAAAAAGGACTAATATACCTGCCCAACACAACCCCCTCTGAAGGAGATTTGCCCCCGAAACAGGCCATAGACATTTCAATGGGGCTATCGCTTAGCTCTTGTTCTTTGACATCCTCCCTAGTTTTGGTGTATTATTCCTTACATTTGGTGAATACTCATGAGCAGCAGTTGACAGATGGGTGCAGAGTTGGTTTGTGGGTGGGTTTCCTCTAAACTCTAGTCTATCATGCCAGCCTACATATGGCTGTTAACAATTCGTAAAATCTGTCTGATATCTAACAGATATTTTTTTCTTCTCTTATCTCGATCTAATGACATAGTTCTTCCTCAGCAGGCCTGTGCCTATTCTCTTCTATAAAGGACTTGACACTTCCTGATTAACACTGTTTAGGGCTCATTATTTCTGTAACGCTTTGATGAGTTTTAAGAACTGTAACTTTTCTATCTTATCTGGATTTTTGTTTGTTTTTTCATTAAGGTGGGAGTGACAGTCTTTTGTAATTTTCTCATTTAATTAGAAAATAAACTCCATTTATTATTATTATTATTATTAATTTGAAATGCCTCCATTATGCATGAGATAGTGTCTTCATCTCTTGCATAGGTGCAAATGATACCTCTAACATAGAAGTCAAACAATTATAACTCCTTCTTCTCACTAGAAAATGCTTATAGAAATTAGGTTTTTTTGTTCTCTGAGTTTAGCAAACTGGATTTTATAGTACTTCAAACATGAAGGATACTGGAGCAGGGCATCACAATGACTCATGCTCTCCTTCTGGTTTCTTGAAATTCAAATTTGGAAACATTTGGCAGAAATATTTTGGTGTTCTGAACTGGTGGTGGTGTATATAGGGCCTTAATTGTCACTGACTCATTCCACAAAAGATTTTTTTCCTTGCATTCTATTTCTTACTTCTCTAGCTTCTAAGAAATATTTTTCTTACTTAAGGAACACTTGTAATTTCATTTGTTGCTCTTATTTTAACTTTACAAATTAAGATTTCTTTCATATTCGTGGCCACACTTTTTCAGATGTTGAACAATGTAAACCTGCTACTAATCTTTTTATTTTCAAACCTCTTATATTTACTTATTTTGGTATTTTCTTTTTAGTCAATGTCATTATCTGTTTAATTACTTTCACCATTACTTGAATACAGTCCAGATTATTCAAGATTTCTAGTATACTTTGCCAAACATAATCAAGCGCAGTTGTGCATGTTTGCATATTAATATATATACATACCTTTTAACAGCCTTTCTTTATCAACATAAAACTTTCTGTGTTGCATTTCTATAATCTAGACCAAAATGGAACAGACAGTTTTGCAATTTGTTTCTCCCATTCAACATTCATATACTCTTACATATGTCGATAGCCTGTTTTTCTTTCTGTTGTGAGAATTGTCATATATACGTAGATATAACTTCAATAGATCATCATAGCAATTTGATCAGGCACCTTGCCTTGATTGAATTCTGCCTGGACAAGGATTAAGTATCAATTTGACATACATTTGTTTTCCTTTGGTGCATACAAATTTCCCATTCTTGGAATAAAGAATGAGTGTCTTTATTTTATTTTTAACCATTTTCTTGCAAAATCTTCAGGGTAATTCCCATTTCTAGAATCTCTTTTATTGTTTTTATATTGATGAATAGTCTTGGTATAATGAAAAATAAGACTGCATAGAAACAGTGATGAGCTGATTTCTTTTTTTTTTTTTTTTTCATATCATGTGTACATTATAGCTTGATTGTCCAGTGTTGGATGGGACCCAGTGGACACTCTGCTGCACAGCTGATTTACACTTCTACGTTAGCTAAGCACAGATGGGGTTAGAGATATTGTATACCAGTGCCAAACAAAAGTAAATCATTTGTGGAAGTCCTGATTAGGTTAAACTTGAAACAACATGGAGAGACATCCAAGCTTTTGGAATTGGCATCTTCAAAAAACGCTCTTTTGACATTGAAAATAAGCTATGACATCTAAATCCTAGACCTGGAAAATAGAGCCTCCTTCCTTGGGCCAGCCAGCAAGTTAGATATTTCTGTGTATATAAACATACACAAATACAGAAAACATACACAAAAAACAAGATTGAAAAAAGAATACTTTGGACACTTGAGATCCGCCATTCAGTACTGGTACACCATGACCTGCAGTCTTAAACATCCATTCTTGTGGCTGAGTCTATTTGAGCCCCGAGGAAAAGCTTCTTCATCTCTTTAGACTTATGTTGTAGAAATTATAGGAGACTTTCTCAAAATGTGGTGAAGATTTGAAGATTATGCCTTCATCAACATGAGAAATTGACACTGCTTTGTAGCAGAGAGCAGAAGTGTCTTTCTCATTGGGAAAAAAAAGACATTAATTGACTCATCAAATGCAAGTTCCTTACAGTTACTATGATACTATAGACTTTGCAGTATAATGAAGTATTGTTTCTCTGTAGTGATGACAGTACTTTATTTTGTTTATTTTTCTGTTTTAACACTTGGTTCTGAAGGTACTAATAATGTGACATTTGCAACAGTTACATGTGATGGTTAAATAATTTTTGCAATAAGAAATCACTCATATTTACTTGCAACTTGCATATATGTAGATATAGAGATAATTTAGATAAAGTGTAATACCATTTTTTCACATTGGCAGAGTTGAGCATTGAATGAAAGAATTCAGAATAGCTGTGGTGTCATGAAAAAGTGGTGATTCAATTAAATTTTCAAAAATTTAATATAAATATTAGATGTTAAGATTAACTAATATTCATTAATTTTAATATATATTTTAATATTTTTGATAGTTGATTTAGAATGTTTTATAAAAAATAACTGGTTTAGGAAACATGAAAATAATTTTAATGAAAAAATTTGACAACGCTTGAATTTTTATGCTTTTGAAAATAGTTATATTATTTTTAATTATTTAAATATTCCCATTAATAGAACACAAACTATGTTATAGCATGATTATAATGATAAAAATCTGTTTTTCAGTTGAAGTGAAATTTAAAAAATTTATGTAATAATATACTGTAACTTATGAATTATATCTATCTGTATTTGAGTATACATTGAAACATTACTAGCTAACCAGGGAACATCAATACATATGGTAATAATTAAATGTAGTCATCTTCAACATTTTTTTAAACACAGTTGCATAAAAATCATGGTTGTACACATATTTTTAAGTTTTGTTGTTATATAAAGGTATGTTTTTTTGAGTTAGAAGACTAAACATTATTTAATAATTTAGCTAGATTTTAGATTTTAAATATTTAGATGTTTAATGGTTAAATATTTAATATAAAATTTTAAATATTTAATTATAGTATGTGAGCCCCATTTGGTCTCTAGTCCTGTGAATATTCGGAGTAGAAGTCTTCCTCCTGTTGCCAAAAGATTGAATACGAACTGGTTATTTTATTTATAGAGTCATTAACTAATTTCCTGAGGTATGATAATAGTATCATGCAATAAATACCTATATATTATAGATATATTTATGTAATTATTTAGTAGGTGAAATATGTTAAAAATTCGCTTTAAAATTTACCCAAATTAATAATTTTTTTGTTTTATTATCTTCATATATGCTCCATTTGTAAATTAGAGTTTGGCAAAGAAGTACATAATTCTATTTAGTCAATAATTTTACTCTCATCTTTGCCTGAAAATATACAGCTAGTGCTCGACTTACGACCACGATTGGGACCGGCAGACCGTCGTAACATGTTTTGGTCGTAAGTTGAGTAGGCTATATACATGCGGAGATGGTAGTGCTGCTGGAAGATGGTCCGCACTGTCGTACACCCAGCTGGGCAATGTTTGCACTGCCAGACGCGGAGCAGTCGTGGCTAGTGATTGTGGTCGTAAAGTCGAATGGTCGTAAGTTGCACAGGTCGTAAGTCGATCAAGACTTGTATTTTGAAAGCTCTTTAAAAAGTTCTGGAAGCATTAGAACACATCAGGTAGGAATTTAAATGTTATACTTTTACTATTTTTTTACTTCAGTCAACGTTAGCCATCTGAAATCTCAATTTTCTCATTTTAAAACCTACGGTAATACTATTAACACTGCTCTCAATACACTCTAGTGAGAATTAAACAAAACAGTATATTTTGCCTAACAGAATGCTTGACGCAGAATAAGCATGCAATAAGATGATAGCTGCTTAATAGTATCACCCAGCATTAGTTTTGGGTAATAAGAAGATTATTTAAATATGAAAGCGGGCCGGGCGCGGTGGCTCAAGCCTGTAATCCCAGCACTTTGGGAGGCCGAGGGGGGTGGATCACGAGGTCAAGAGATCGAGACCATCCTGGTCAACATGGTGAAACCCCATCTCTACTAAAAATACAAAAAATTAGCTGGGCATGGTGGCGAGTGCCTGTAATCGCAGCTACTCAGGAGGCTGAGGCAGGAGAATTGCCTGAACCCAGGAGGCGGAGGTTGCGGTGAGCCGAGATCGCGCCATTGCACTCCAGCCTGGGTAACGTGAGTGAAACTCCGTCTCAAAAAAAAAAAAAAAAAAATTAGCCAAACAAAAAAAAGCACACCAGTAACCCCACCCTTTATTTATAAAAATAGATTTTTTGGTAATATTTACTAAAACATTTATTTTTGGCAAGGACAGTCAGTTAATTGTAGCTTTAGCTAGAAGTTCATCTTTCCTTTCTACTACGGGTTTCCAAAAGGAAAGTGAGCATTTCTGCCTTGGAGATCGTGAGTCTGAGAAATGCTGGAATTCTTGCACTGGATGTTTGTGGTTGAGAACACATCATTGTCTCTTTGAGCCAGGGTGGTTGGTAGTGGAAAAGGAGGAGTAAAGATAAACAATACTATAGTTTAAACATCTCCAAAATACATGTTGAAATTTAGTTGCTAATGTAATGGTACGGGGAGGTGGGGCCTTGAAGAAGTGATTAGGTCTTGTGCATTCTGTTGTTATTACTGGTTCATTTTTCACTTTTTACTTTGGGGTGCAAACTTTCATTCACAAACTCTTGTCAATGATTTCTTCTGCTTCGGTGCCTACCTGGCTTACTTCTGCCAACCTGTCGAGATACGATTCACTGTTTTGTTGAAAGAACATTTGCCAAAGGTTTCCTTTTGCCTTTTTCTCTAGCATGGAAATAAACTTGCATTTGCTGTATATATAGACAATGGTTATTCAAAGCAAAATGCTGAATTGTTGCATTAGGATTAATGTTGTTAATGGAGTGGGTTAGTTGATGTGGTTGTGGGCTCTTAGCAAAGGATACGTTTGGCCTCATATTTCTATCTGACTTGCTCACTTCTCCCTTCCACAGTTCTACCACAAGATGACCCTCACCAGATGCTGGCGCTATGCTCTTAGACTTCCCAGCCTCTAGAGCAATAAGCCAAATAAACTTCTGATTTTGCTGTTGTTTATAAATTAGTTAGTCTGTTATAGCAGCAGAAAATGGACCAAGACAGGTGGGAAGAGAAAGAAAAGAAGAAGAGAGAAGAATAAGAGAAAATATGAAGAAAATATGGATGCTTTTTACTTTAAAATGTCAAACTATAAAGGGAAATGTTCTAATTTTTAAAATAATAAAAGCCTTTGAACTGTACAATATGAGCCATTTTTAGAATTTGAGATCGAGATGGAAGATACACAAAACATACAGGAGAAAGCTGAAGGTCAGGGAGAATTAGAAGACACTTGTGAATATTAACAGTGATGATTTTGCTGCCCCTCGTCTGGGAATTTCCTTCGTGGTACCACCGAGAGTCAGATTGTAGATTTCCTATAAATTAAACAACAGACCAACTGATAAATTGTTAGCTCTCATGATTCTTTTGGTTGCATGATATAATATCAAATGCACAAAACACATAATCCAAATACTCTTAGAAAAGTTACACTGGGTTAGGTCACTCATTTTAAATGTCCGCTGAGTGAGACTTGTGGATCTTCTTACATGCAGCACTTTACTTGTCAGCTAATATTAGGGGCTTCAGAGCGCTGTGATGACTAAAATAATATTCAAATATGTTCATCATAGCCTATAATCTTAATATTATGTGGGCTGTGTCCTCTTGGTCTCTCTGACTTATAGCCTTGCGGTTACTTTCAGCACCATTCTTTCCACTTTATATTCTAATACAAATAAGATTATTTCATCATACCTATTCTTCCTTTGCAGTTTCCCAAGAAAACTAGCTTATTTATTCTTATGCTGACAGTTTTTTTCCAGTTCCAAATTCCATACAACATAGGAGAAGCAGGAAATGCTACCAAAGCAAGAAAATATGCTACTGTGCAGACCAAATGCCCATGAGAGAGGGTGAATTCTATTATAAGCTTCCGTTGTATATATTCTGCTGGTGAGACAGTAGAGACAGGGTTGAAATCTCCTTTAAAGTGGACCTTCTATAGCAACTTTGCAGGTTAACAAGTAGGAGAAGATAGGTCTTAAGTAAGTAATAAGTGGCTTTTCCCTCTGGGAATAGGAGCTGCAAAGAGGCAATTCCCACAACAATTTATAGAGAGAAACATATCAAGGGAGCTAAAGAATCACTCTTGAGAGCCCTTAAATTTGAGCATGATGGCATCTGTTCCTGTGATGTATAGCTTATGTGCTGTGCATGTATTTTTGCTTTGGATGATCATTGGCTATGCATGCTGCAAGTGCAAGTTCATTTCCATGCTAGAGGAAAAGACAAAAGGAAATCTTTGGTAAATGTTCTTTTATAGAAACAGTGAATTATTCCTAGACAGGTTGGCAGAAGTAAGCCATGTAGGCCCGGGAGCAGAAGAAATCATTGGCGAGAGTTGGCAAATAAAAGTTTGCAACTCAAAGTAAAAAGTGAGAAAGAAAACAGTCACAACAATAGAATACACAAGCAGAAAACTTACTCACCAGGGGAATTTTAGCCTCGTTATAGTATTTTCTCATTGGAGTGTGCGGAGACTGAAGAATCTGTGTCCTTTTCTCGTTAATACACAAAGGGAGACCCCAGGCTTCACCAAATGGGAAGAATATCGTTTATACCCTGGAAAGAAAAGACTTTCCATGACAACTCTCCTGTGATGGGCTAAAAGGTGAGGGGCCTGACATGGGTGTGAGGCTTTTCAATTCATGTCTAGCAGGGGGAATATAAGAATGAGTGAGATATGGAGCTATTCTCTTTTTTACGTCATATCTCAGAACTGTCTTCAGTAGATACATAAAACATCTCATCAGGTACAACCTGAATTCTAGCTTAGAGTATTTTTCCAGTTTTACTTTTCTT
The DNA here is from genome assembly GCF_009761245.1 of Sapajus apella. Taxonomy (NCBI): domain Eukaryota; kingdom Metazoa; phylum Chordata; class Mammalia; order Primates; family Cebidae; genus Sapajus; species Sapajus apella. The sequence goes on along the minus strand of NW_022437041.1, from coordinate 5,348,334 downwards.
TCATGAACTTGGAATTTTCTCATTCATCAGTGCACATTTCGTCAATTCCTGATTCATCAGTTCTTGACTTACTTAGATTAACATATTGAACTTTGCCATTTCATTTTATATTGTGTTACGTCACCCCTCTTCAGACAGGAGACTGTGTAGACATGTAAGCGGCTGCCTCTGGTCAATGGCCCTTGGTTCTCTGAGCTGCTAGCACGGGCATAATGTCATACAATTCTGGGCAAAACCCTGTTCCGTGAGACGCTACTGGCTGGATCCATAGTGCCACTCAGCTTCCTCTTATCTGATATTGCGAAGTAATATAGAAGTAAAAACAGAAACTCGCCACGAGTAAATCTTATTACAGAGGCACAACCTAAGTGTTGTAAGAATCCAACGAATAAGGCAAATAAATTAGTGTGTTTTTATTAAGCCCTCTGAAAAATCTCTCATCATATCCAATGAGCAAGATGAAAAAAAAAATAGGTGGAAAGAAGTAAAGTGCTTTTATATATAGTGGACAGCTATGCTCAAAGTGACCAAAGTATGTTGATCAATGAAGTGATTGATGGAATGAAATTCTGAATCATGAGATTTGTGACAAGCAAAGTAAAATAAAACAAGTGGTGGTTTTGACAATGGCTCATACTTAGGAAAACAAGAGCGGCAGTAGCAGTTACCATTTATCTGATGGTTAAACCGCACTGGAGCTGTACATATATTATCTCAGTCATCATATCAAGAATCTGTGGACTAGGTTACTCTTATTTTATAGGTTCGGTAAAGTGAAATCACCCAGGCTTGCACAGCTAGCATGACAGAGCCAGGATTTTAATGAAGGTTGGTTCATGTGGAGAGTTACTTGCATTAACTCATTTCATTCTCACAACAACTGAATGAATTAGAGTCTGTCATTATCTGCTTTTTACAAATAAGAAAATTGAGGCAGAGTGTGACTCACCACTCAAATATACTGTTAGTCATAATAATAAGGGATAAATATTTAGTCCAATCTAATAGTAAAAGCTTGGTTAGAACAGAAAAAAAACACGATTCATTATTTTGTGGACCAGAAAAGAGAAGTCCTGGGTTGTAGGTCTAGTTTATCATTTATTAGATCTATGCCCTTGGGCAAGTATGTTAAACTCTGTGCCTCAATTTCATTATCTATAAAGTGTGGAAAATAATACCAGCTTCCATACCTCATAAAGCTTTGGAAGGAGAAAATGCGACAAGGTGTGTGAAATTGATTTGAAACCGTGAATGTTATGCAAATCTGTGCTTTTGTTTTTGTTATTATTTTGCAAAGGCAACTGGTAGAAAGATACTCAATAACCTGAAAATGGTGCAATAAAAAGGGTTGTTTTTATGCTTATATGAATTAAAATTATCCAGAAATATGACTTTAAAGATCAAAGGAGATAGAAGTTTGCCTCTGCAATGAAAATGAAAATTAAACACACTTAAAAGCCAAACATAATAAGATAACATATGGGCCTGAAGTTTTGTTGTCCCCTGAAAATTCCTAGGGCTTTTTACTCTTTCAATTAAAGAAAAGAATGAAAATAAAGCTTGTAAACAAGGCAACCTGTGGGTAGTCAGAGCACAAAGGAATCTCTCACTAGACAAGTGTACAAGTCAATTTTTAAGAATATATTCTTTTCAGTCTCAGAAATGAGTATAAATCAGTTTGTTTACAGAATTACAAACCCACTTACTCATACTATTGTCAGGACACGGTACTCCTCGAAGAAAATAATTACAATTAATAGTTTATCCTCTTTAGGATCAAAGAAAATATAATAAAAAAGAAGTAGAATAAAAACTAATTCTAATGGCAGATTTGAAAAATTAATAATTTGTAATAAAATTTGAATTACAATTTGTGTTTTTTTTTTAATGTAAGATCTTTCCATTAAGTTTAATAATCATATTTCTAAGTTACTGAGAAGAAAATCGAACTTTATTTTTTTCTTTTTACTTTAATCTTTGTATCCATCACAGAGAATGACCAAGCTTTAATTCTTAGAATGTACATGATACAGTCTTGTGGATGTTTTTGTCTTTAGAGGTTTTTATAACTAGACATTTCACTCTGATAGAGTAAAGATATTTTAAATATTGAGTAGCAAAGAGAAGGTCTGCTGTATTCATAGCTAGTGCTAAGGAATAGAAACCTAGGTAGCATTGATTACATGTGTCATCTTCTGAAGCTGTGACCCATGTGGGTTAATCTCAGAATTATTTTTCTTTCACAGATGCTAATCTAAACAAGAGTTTCATCATTTCTTCATTTCTCTACAAAAAATATAAGAAATGGAGTCGTATTTTACAGAAAGTTTATACAAGTTTCAGGTTGTCTCCTATTCTCTAAAACCTTAAATCTTTAATGTACTTACAGAGCTGTTATGAGGAATAAGTGAGATTGATTGAGCTGGTTCACGGTAAGCACCTAATAAATATCAGCTATGTCTGGTGTTAGCTTAGACAATTCTTTCCCTCATCTATGACTTTCTATGTCCTCCATTTCTCTCCTTCTCCATCCCTAAATACAGAATGTCCCTCCAACTTAATTATGCTTGAGTCAGCTTGTCCTCATCCTCCCCACTCACTATCACTGCTCATTGAAGAATATATTTCTTGTATACTTCCGCTGTGTCTTCTCATACAATCTACCAGCAAAGCTATCACCTTGCCATGTCTTAACCTTTTCTTCCAATTCTGCAGCACTGAAATCCAAAAAAACGAATCTGGCAATTGCAGAAAAGTTCTTAGAAGGCAGGGAAGATCCAAGAATGAGCAGGTAAACCCAGGACCATCTTTGGCAAACAAAGGAAAAGACAGAGAACTCCTATTTTGTGCATACACAGGATTAGAAAGTGGAAGTTAATTTTTTTCTATTCAACAGGGCTAGGGCAGGACACTGACATTTACCAAATGCATTACAAATGGCAGCTGCTTGATCCTCTGATAACCAAGTGAGGCTGATAATATTGTCATCATCCCCATGTTATAGATAAGCGATTCACATGACAATAAATCATGAATCCGGGTTGTAGCTAGAAACCTTGGCTTTAAATACCCTACTATCACCAATTAAATGTGCTCATTCTCCCAGTGAAGGATGATGATTCTCCACAAAGCACTGGTAAAGGAAGTCTGAGTTCAATTGTGAGCTTTCTTACACCAACAAGCATAACAAAATGTTATTGATTCAATGCAAAGTGGTCTATTTATTTAAAAAAGTATTGAGTGGGAAACATGCACCAAATATTCTTCTAGGTAGTATAGATACAGTGATTTATAAGGTCACCACAAGTTTACATCCTAATAGGAAGGGCAACTAAGGAAGGAAGTGAGGGCTAAAGAAAGAGAGGGAGGAGGGAAAGAAGGAAGAGAGGAAATGATTCAAGCTGTAATAGATGCAGATTTACTATAGATTGAGTCATTAGAAAACCACCCTGACAAAGAGAGGTTTGGATTTGATTTCAAGAGTGATAGATGAGATCTTATTTTTTTATTTTCTTAAAACATGTAAGTTCCCAGCTGATACAATTTGGCTGTATCCCCACCCAAATCTCATCTTGAATTCCCATAAGTTGTGGGAAGGTCCCTGTGGGAGATGGTTGAATCATGAGGGCAGGTCTTTCCCGTGCTATTCTTGTGATGGTGGATGAGTCTCATGAGATCTTAGGGTTTTAAAAATGAGAATTTCTCTGCACAAGCTCTCTTTCTTTTTGCCTGCTGCCAACCATGTAAGATGTGACTTGCTCCTTCTTGCCTTCCACCATGATTGTGAGGCCTCCCCAGCCATGTGGAACTGTAAGTCCATTAAACTTCTTTCTTTTGTGAATTGCCGTGTCTTGGGTATGTGTTTATTAGCAGTGTGAAAACTGACTAATACATCAACAAAACTAGCTGACCTACTGTCTTCATTATTTGTGGTAGACTGGAGGTTTATGGTCTGGATAGGCTAGAAAAGTTGGACTCTGGACTCACTGACATCAGTACAGATGAGGATTTTAGTGGCCTAATGAAAATAATTCAATAAAAATCTACTCAGTAAATAATTAAATTGGCAAACAATTTTTTTAGTGGCTACCATGCATGTACCTTCATCCCACTTCCAACTTTCCCCACCTCCACAAGAGATTGGAATATTTTCCTTAAACACAATTAAAAAGTGAAAACACTAATAAATGCTATTTATAGTGGCCTACCAATAAAATAACTTAGTTCTATATGATCTTAGAATGAGGACTGCCAGTCTTCGAAGATACCCATTAGTATAGAGACACCTTATTTATCATAATGAGTCAATAAATAATATCTAAAACAGGAAAGAAAGATTATTAGGTTATTTTAAAATGAAATATATACCAAAGGAAACAGTTAAAATGATTTCCAAATGGCTGCATCTTGGGGATGAGAATGAAAGTTTAGGGTAGAGGGCTAGTTAAATATAAACATTTAAAACATGCAATTTGATTTTATAATTATATGTATTATCACGTTAATAAGCATAAAGGTTAAAATTAATGGGCGAAGTATTATTAAAATATACTCAAATTCATATGAGAGAAGAGATTCTGTTGATTAAATAACATTAAAAATCTAAATAAAAGTACAGTAAAAGAATTGATAAGTGTGATAGAAAATACATGACTCACCAAGTTAATTGAAGCCAAGTTCATGGGTCTCTTAATAAATGTCATTTATATATTTTGCTATGTGGTACTTTGTGTATAGAAAAATGGCCTTGGATATAGGAAGAGAAATATTTAAAATTTTCATTCATATATAAAATATACAATAACATTATTTTGTTATTTAATATGAGAAGCAGCAGGATGTAATGGTTAAGAGCCCATACTGGAGACAAACATCTAGGATATGAATATTGCCTTTCGTGAATGAGCTGTGTGTAATTTCCCTGTCTGTAAAGTGGGTATTATAGGAATTCTCAGCTCATAACATTGTTATGAGAGTTAAATAAGTTAATATTTGTAAAGTTATAGTTAGAGAGAAAGAATAAGTTTTAGAGTTCAATACCACTGCAGGGTGACTATAGTTAACAATAATATATAGTTCCAAATAGCTAGAAGGAGAATAATAGATGTTTTCAACACAAAGAAATGATAAATTTCTCAAGAAATTTTCCTTCTAGCTGTTTGAAACATCCATCTATTATTTGAGATGATGGACATGCAAATTACCCTGATCTGATCTTTACACATTATATGTATTGAAACACCACTATGTACCCCAAGGATATGCACAATTATTATTTGTCAATTAAAAATATAAAATTATAACACAAAAATTGTAGAGTTAGAAGAGTGACCTATTCTAAGCACTATATAAATTTTCTTAAGTAGAACCAATCACAAAAATATTTTGCTTGTTATAAAATTTACTAATGCTTATTTTCTTTAATTAAAATGGATTACTATAGAATTTAGAACAAAACACAATTCACTCTTCCCAAAGAGAAACATTTTCATATACATATGCACATATATACAAATACATATTTACATATATTAGAGATATAGTGAAATTATATGTATCAAAATTTGAATTACACTAGCACTCCTGTTTTGTTGCTTGCTTTTTCACTTGATATTAAATTGAGAGCATCCCCCCAACTGTCAACATATTTTTTTAAAAGAATTTTTTAATGGCTTGTAGCATTTTATCTTAAAGAAGTATATTTTGTATTTAATCATTCTCTTGTCATGTTGCAGGTCAAACATATATCCCTGAGTTTATTTCTCATCATTTTTTAGGACAGAATTCTAGATGTGAGATCATCAACTTAAATATTATAAATATAATTTAGACTTTTGATATAGTTTGATTAAATTCTAAGTTAGGCTCTTGCAAGGAATTTATTTAGTACATAGCTTACTGCAGTGAATATTACGAGGTTTTAAGATATTTGCTTATTTTATTAAAAAGTGTTGTCTTTAAATTTGTGGGTTTTTTTTTTTTTTTTGTATTACTAGTAAAGTTTACATTTTCCACTTTTTTTTTTTTTTTTTTTCTAGACAGAGTCTCACTCTGTTGCCCAGAGTGGAGTACAGTGGTGTGATCTTGGCTCACTGCAACCACCAAGTCCTAGGTTCAAGCAATTCTCATGTCTCAGCTTCCTGAGTAGCTGGGATTACAAGCACTCACTACCACACCTGGCTAAGTTTTGTAATTTTAGTAGAGACACAGTTTTGTCATGTTGGCCAGGCTGGTCTCGAACTCCTGGTCCCAAGAGATCTGATTGCCTTGACCTTCCAAAGTGCTGAGATTACAGGTATGAGCCACCACAACTGGCCCAAACTTTCCACTTGTTAAAGAAAAAAAATTATTCTGACACTTATCAAAATGGTAAGGAAGAGTTTATTTAAGAATATTGCAATAGATATTAAGACTATGACGATATTCCACCCAAATACAGCAAGAACAAGTTGAAATTTAAAGCCATGGACCAGGTTGGGGGGAGAGATCAGTGGATGAAAGATTACTAAGAAAAGACATCAGAGGTAAAAGAATTCTTGCTAGACTGACTGTGATTGTTAATTTATTTGTGTCAACTTGACTGGGTCATGGGGCCCAGATGTTTGGTTAAACATTATATTTATAGATGATATTAACACTTACATTGGTAGATTGAGTAAAAATTTCCCTACTCAGTGGCAATTCCCCAGTGAGATGGGGCCTTGTATAATCCACTGAAGCTCTGAATGAAATAAAAATTGGAGTAAGAAAAAATACATTCTTTCTTGCTATCTCCAAGCTGGGATATCAGTCTTCTGCCTTTGTACTTGGACATTACATCTTTGGAACTTACATCTTTGGTTCTCCTGGTTTTCAGGTCTTCAGGCTTGCACTAGAACTTAGGCCACCAGCTCTTGGTTTTCCGGTCTTCAGACTTGGACTAGCAGTTATACCACTGGCTCTCTTGGTATATAGGCCTTTCCACTCAGACAGGAATTACATCATCAGATCTCCTGGATCTTCAACTTGCCAACTGAAGACTCTGGACTTCTCAGCCTCTGTAATTGCATAAACCAATTTAGGGAAGCCAGTTGAGAGAATTTCTAGACATTGGGTGAAGCATCTTGAGTGGTCACACTACAGAAACTACAGTCATGAAGGTTGCCCCTTGTCCAGTTTCAATTTGCAGGACGTTATAGATACAAGACAACCAAAAATCTCTAAAAAGATGTTGGCACCCAGACTTTACTTCTTTGTGACTCCAAGTCAGGAGAGTGGAAGAAAAATTGGGAATGTTGGTTTGGAGAATTGTAGCAAGATATTAGAGAATCTAAAAGAATTGAAAATTTGGTAAGAACTGACAAAAGTGTAAGATGGCAGAATCCAGTCCTGTTTATAGAAAGGTAACAAAAATCTCAAAGACAGTGAATATAACTAGTATCTAGTAATTCCTGAAGGTATGCTATAGTGTTCAATTAAAGCATAACTTTTCTCTCTACAATCATTTCACTTTTGATTCTTATTTGCAAAACAAGTCTGGCCTCATTAGTTTTGGCCTGATTATTTACATAAGCCTGCAAGCAGAGTTATTTATCACATAGACTTTTAAAAAATTTGCTTTGCTAGAAGCTTTGTGTATTATTCCATTCTGATGTTGCTACTTAATATTGGGATTTATGAAGATAAGAGATTCAATTGACTCACAGTTCTACAGGCTGTACAGGAAACATGCTTTGTGAGGCTTTGGGAAACTTACAATCATGGCGGAAGGGCAAAATGGAAGCAAACACATCTTACCAGGGCAACAGGAAAGAGAAAATGAAGGAGGAAGTGCTGCACACTTTTAAACAACCAGATCTCATAAGAACTACTATCCCGAGACTGCAGTGGGGGATGGTGTTAAACCACTAGAAACCACCCACATGATCCAATCACCTCCCACCAGGCCTTACCTCCAACACCACATGGAAGCCACGAAGGCTTACAGCTTGCATCTCTGGAGTGGTGGCCTGAGCTGTGGCCTCAGAGGCCTGGGGCCTTCTGAGCTGTGGCTGGAGATGGTGCAGCAGGAATGTGGGGAGCAGTGTCCTGAGGCTGAGCAGGACAAAGGGACTGGTCTGGCCCCAGAAACCATACTTCCTCCTAAGCTTCCTAAGGACTGTGATGAGAAGCCCTGCCTGGAAAAATCTCTGAAATGCCTTTAAAGCCTTTTCCCCTTGTCTTGGCTTTTAGCACTTGTTTCCCATTTAGCCAGGCTAATCTCTCTAGCAAGTGGTTGCTTAGAAGCCGGCTTCAGTTTCTTTCCTGAAAACGCTCTTCCCTTCTCTACAACATGGCCAGGCTGTGAATTTTCCAAACTTTTAAACTTTGCTTTCTTTTTGTTTGTAAATTCTGACTTTAAGTTGTTACTTTGCTCCTGTATCTGATTGTAGGCTGTTGGAAGCATCCTGGCTACGTCTTGAACACTTTGCTGCTTAGAAATTTTTGCTGCCAGATACTTTTAAGACATCACTTTAGTTTATACCTCCACAGATCCACAGGATATGAACACAATGCAGCAAAGTTCTTCACTGAGGTGTAATAAGTGTGATCTTTGGTCCATTTCCCAATAGCTTCCTCCATTCCATCTGAAGATCTGTCATCCTGGCCTTCACTGTCTATATTTATGTCCGTATTTTTGTCACAATCATTTAACAAATCCCTAAGAAGTTCCAAACTTTCCCTTATCTTCCTATCTTCTGAGCCCTCCAAGCTCTTCCGGCCTCTGCCCATTATCCAGTTCCAAAGCTGCTTCCACAATTTCAGGTATATTTATAGTAATTCCCTACCAATTTTCTATGTTAGTCCATTTGTATTGCTATAAAGGAATACCTGAGACTGGATAATTTATAGAGAAGTTTATTTTGGCTCACAGTTCTGTAGGCTATACAAGCATGGCACTGGCATCTGCTTCTGATGAGGCCCCAGGAACTCAGGAAGCTTACAATAATGGCAGAAAACGAAGTGGGAGCTGGGATATCACATGGCAAGAGAGATGAAGAGAAAGAAGGAAGTTTCAGCCTCCTTTAAACAACCGGTTCTTGTATGAACTCATAGAAAACATACTCATTACTCTGAAGATGACACCAAGCCATTCATGAGGGATCCCACCCCATGACCCAAACACCTCCTATTAGGCCCACCACCAACACTGGACACATCTTGAACACTTTGCTGCTAAGAAATTTCTTCTGCTAGATACTCTAAATCATCACTTTGAAGTTCAAAAACTTCCACAGATCCCCAGGGCTTGAACAGAATGCAACCAACAAATACTTTTAATGCATAACACAGGTGACCTTTGCTCCAGTTCCCAATAAGTTCCTCATTTCCATCTGAGACCTTGTCAGCCTGGACTTCGGTGTCCATGTCACTATCAGCATTTTGGTCACAACTATTTAACCAGTCTCTAAGAAGTATCAGATTTTCCTGTCTTCTTTTGAGCCCTCCGAACTCTACCAAGCTCTGCCCATTGCCCAGTTCCAAAGCTGCTTTCACATTTATAGCAAGGTCCCACTCCTCAGTACCAAATTTCTGCCATTCTTCCATTGCTGTAAAGAAATATATGAGACTGGGTAGTTTATACAGAAAAGAAGTTTAATTGGCTCACAGGTCTGCAGGTTTTACAGAAAGCAGGGTGTTGACATAAGTTTGACTTCTAGGGAGGCCTCAGGAAGCTTACAATCATGGAAGAAGGTGAAGGGGAGGAGGTTTGTCACACAGTGAAATGGGAACAAAAGAGAGAGGGAGTGGGGAGGTGCCACACATTATAGTCTTTGCACATATGTAGCCTTCCAAACTATGAGTTCTTGGGAGTACAACAATTAGGCTTTCCTTTGCTATCCTATTTGACCACTCAAATTTACTGACCATTCTAAGTTTATTAAATTTGGAAGCTAATACCCCAGATATTGGAAGTTCTTTCGTAATACTTCTTATGTTAAAAGTTACCATAATATATTAGAAGCAAATAGTTTTCTATTTTATATACATGTATATAAAATTAAATATGGCATATAAGATATACATGTGTTTACATGTATGTTTAATACAATGGAATAAAGCTTCAGACAAGCAATGAACACATTTAATATCTATTAGCATAGAAAGCACTGTAATAAAAATCAGAATTAATAGCTTTTTGAGATAAATTTAATTATGGATCCGTTTTAATCTGTTCTCTAATGGTTAAAATTAAGTAGTATTGCAGAGACAATGTAACTGAGAACAGAATGGACGCTGGAAAAGTAAATTGCTGTGGGATTGAAACTTAATGTTAAGTAGACTTGAACTGAATCCTTAATGGTGACTTTTAAAAGCGCTGTTAATCTGTCGGCATGTAGATTGTATTTGTAGTATTTGCATGCACCTTCACAGTGTCCAGAACCTACCAAATGTTTTTCATTAAGACAAAAACCTCTTTTTCCGTTAAAAAAAAACGAGAGTGCTTGTTATGGCTTCAATCAACAAATATTAGAGAACACAAGCAAAACTTCTAAGGGATGTAAAGAAAATTAGACTTTGTCCCTGGTCCTGTTAGGGAGGTGAGTTATAAACATGAGTTAAGCAATCAGGAAAAGTGTGCCAGAAGTCATTAAACCACAGGAGTCTTAACTGAAAATAAAGACTAATATTGAAAACAAAAATTCCTGGAAGTGAAGAAAGGTGGTTTGACTGGGGTGGCAGAAGTGGTGTGGCATTGAATCCCTGTGCAGAAGCTGGATTCCAGCTGGCTCTTGAAGAGTAAATACAGTTTGTACATTTGGAGAGAAAAGGAATGCATATTTAATTCATGGGGGATAAAATGTTTAAGAAACTATTTTAGAGAACTAGAGAATTAGAATAATCTAGAAATAAGATTTGTACAGCCATCTCTCAACCAAAAAAGGGTCCGGGTACACTGACATGAGCTGAGGTTTTCCAGGATGGAGCCCTGAAGGAAACAAGATATGACCTTTGACTGTAAGACACAGAATCAAGGAATATCTCAAAAAATGGTGCCAAGAACAAAAACTAACAAAAGTCAAAGAGAGTAGCCCAGAAATGACCAACCATGTACTTTGGACATGGTTTTCCAGGCTCGTCTCTTTGGCGAGCAGGAATTAGATGGGCATGCAATAAGCAGAAGTTAGGCATTCTCCAATGTGTTTACATATATAGTAAGGGATGCAATTATAGAGACCTGTCACCTCTTCTGTGGTTGGAGATGGAGCTGCTGAGGATATCATGCAGATTCCATTATAAATTTGGAATGTTAGTTTGGGACCAATTTATCAGGAATTGTGAATTTTAGGCTGGGGATAGTCATAAATTCTAATTTACTCTGGAGGCAGTGATGACCTCCTGGAAATTGGGGTAGAACTAACTGTTGTAAGAAAACAATACATTTAAAAAGATGACATAGGAGGTTGTTTGTGTATTCAAGGTAAATGGTAGTAAGGATATTACCCAGAAATTTAGAAATAAGAATGGAAAAAATGAAAAAGATATGGGGCATTGGGAAAAAAAATAGCTATTAAGATTCAGTGATTATTTGACTTCCAAAAGTGAGATCAAGAAAATGAGTTGAATCAAAGACAAATCTGAGGACTCGAGAATAGTAACTGGGAGAATCTTCTGGGAAAGCAGGAATGTGAAGATTGCAATTCTTTGGGTTGGCGGGTGTTGAAAGTAAAGCATAAAGATAAAGTCGTTTACTAAATTTAACTAATCAAGAATTTGTGGCCAACTAAGTTTCTTAGGCATTGCTACTTTATAAAGGTAAACTAAATCTATATTTGTTAACAAGTGTCAATTTGTTATGATTGGCTTAAGCATTTTATTTTGTTTTTCTTGCAAATTGACACAGTATTTTTTATTTGAGTCAGCATAAACTAGTTAAGCTCGACTAATGATTTTGACCTGGTTTCTTGGGAACAGATGCTATTTTACTTCTGTGTAGTATCCTTGGAGCTAGCTACCAGGATGGGAATGATCTTTTTGAAACTGAAGTTCGCCCACCATTGAAATTTCTTCAGGTTACAGGCCAGTTGTGGTCTGTCACAACTTTGAAACTTGTAGAGTAAGAAGAGAAAGAGGCACTAGGAAAAGATACAGCAAGACAGTTGCCAAGGAGGTGGGAGATAGGAAAAGAGACAGTAAAATATGATTTGAGAATTGTGTTTTATAAACTTCAATGTGTATACGAATCACCTGAGGGATTTTTTTGAAAGGCAAACTTTGTTTCAGTAGTTCCGTGGAAAGACCCAACATTCTGCGATTCTAGTATGCTCTCAGGAGATGCTAATGCTGTTGATCCTTGGACCACACTTTGAGTAGCAAGGCACTAGCAATCAAAGGAGAGGAGTTTTAAACTAAAAAAGGTTTCAGTGCTGCATTCTTTTACATTGCATTTTCGAACCCACTCTCCACCCTTTTCCATCTCGCAGCTGTCCAGGAGGTTGCCCTTTATGGACTACAACAGTGGGGTTCTTTGCTCTAGTTTCCTGGTGGTTTGGGGCATTACATAAGATGCGTCAACTGAAACTGGAAAGAGAATGTGATTGAGGACTTGGTATTTACCGTTTGTTTTGCTGTAACAGAACATACGAGTTCCTAAAAATTACCACAGTGTGTAAAATCATGCAATTAAAAAGCACCGATTTATGGGAAAATGGTATTGGGGCACAACACTCAAAAACTTTGTCTGTGACACACATATGCACAAAGATGGAAACCCAATAAAAGCTGCAGAACAGTTTTGTATATGTTAAATGCTTAAGAAATACTCATAAATATAACAATAAATACGGTACTTTACCTTGAAGAGCACCTGAAGTATGCTTGTGGATATTAGTAAGGTTGCAGATTGTGAGGTAATATAAGTGGTGAAAAAAATGTTATCTGAAATTCGAAGAAAAGTTGTAACATCAGATGTGAATGGATATGGATCAGACACACACAATGAACCGAGGTAGCAGGGAGATATTTGAGGTGAATATGTGTGTGTTTTGTGTATTTCTACCTAGTGTGGTTCAATTCTGCAATTTTGTTTCTTTCAAATACTTTGAAACTATTTCCCACATATGGATTTGTGCATAACAAAACATCAAACTTGCTAGGCGTGGTGGCTTACACCTGTAATCCCAGCACTTTGGGAGGCTGAGGCAGGTGGATCACCTGAGGTCGAGAGTTTGAGACCAGCTTGATCAACATGGAAAAACCCTGTCTCTACTAAAAATACAAAATTATCCAGGCTTGGTGGCACATGCATGTAATCCTCAGCTACTCAGGAGGCTGAGGCAGGAGAATTGCTTGAACCCGGGAAGCAGAGGTTGCAGTGAGCCGAGATCATTCCATTGCACTCCAACAAGAGTGAAACTCCATCTCAAAAAAACTTAAAAACAAAAACAAAAACAAAACAACAACAAACATCAAATTTATATTCAAATTGTTCTGTAACATATCAGCAGCATTGGAACAAATCTGCACTTAAACACTTTGATGCTGGTTTCTCCAGCACCCTACTTAGAGACATGACTCTTGTAGTATCCCTTCCTACAGCTACAGAAATTACCCCTAAGTTATGATAACCACCATTCACCTTGCCCTTCTGACCCAGGGGTTGTAACAGCTCCCTGCTGTTTCTAACCTTGGATGATTTCATGATTGACTGTCAGTTTCACTTAACCTTGTCCACATCTTTGTAAATAGTTCCTGTAATGCATGCCCATCAATTGCCTATGCTGTCTGAGTTTGCCACATGGGTCCTTCCAGTCCCCAAACAATGTTCAATTGTGATTAGTGATGTGAAGAGATCAAGTAGTGCTAGGGCTTGGTATCAGCCTTTGAATTTAATTATTACTGATGTCCATTAATTGATATTTTAGTGAACTGCTTCTACACACAGTGGTCAGCCAGACCCATTAAAAAGTAAGTTAGATCAAGCCATCCCCTCTCCTAAAACCTTATAATGGTTTCGTTTTACCCTTAGAGTAAAACCAGTGAAACGAATGGTACCCTCCATGGTGTACAGGACTCCACATAGCCTGGTTTCTTGCTGCATCTCTGTATTCGCCACATTTCAGGATCAATTATTTATTTTTCTCCCTTTGTTCCAGTAACACTGGCCTTGTACGATCTTTGAACATGCCACGTGGTGTCTGCCTCAGGTCCTTTGCATTGACTCTTCCTTCTGTCTGGAACATACTCTCCAATATATTTGCATGGCTAACTCTTTCCTCTATAAGTATTTATTCAAGTGTAATCCTTTCAATGAAATTTATTTTGATCTTCTATTTAGAATTGCAACTCACTCCCGACAACTCATTGGCCCTCTTAACAAGCTCTATTTTTGTTTCCCACAGCACTGCCATGTTTTAACATGTGGTGCTATTTATTTACTTGTTTTTTAAAACTTTTTTGACTCTCAATACTAACTAGAATAAAAATTCTCAGAAGGCTGAAAATTTGGGGTTTAGTTTTTAAATAGGTATTTCCCAAACTATGAATGAACTGTCTGATATGTGAAGATGCCACTACTGATACAACACGTGCTTTGCATTTTCTTTTCAATAATGTAGACAGGTGTTTGCAGAGTTATCTTACCGGAAAGCATTTGAAGGCTGTTTTCTGAATGAAGAGTGCAATTTGTAATAGAGAACACGTTTTCTAAGTATGAAGGTACCTGACTTTTCTGACTGGATCAGACTATTCATTCTCTAAAAAAAACTAAGTGATACTGTCCAAATTAAAATATTTTCAAGTTATACAAATATTACTTTAATTAAAAAGGAGAATACCAAATTACCACAGGTCTTTGGAAGTCATCCCAGAAGTCTAATGCCTGACCCCTCTAGGAATCTTGTCAACGTTACCCCTGAAGCTAATTACAGGTATTGATCGACTTACGTACGACCTATGCAACTTACGACCATTCGACTTTACGACCACAATCGCTAGCCACGACTGCTCCGCGTCTGGCAGCGCAAACGTTGCCCAGCTGGGTGTACGACAGTGCGGACCAGCTTCCGGCAGCACTATCATCTCCGCGCGCATATAGCCTACTCAACTTACGACCAAATCGTGTTACGGCGGTCTGCCAGAACCAATCGTGGCCGTAAGTCGAGCACTAGCTGTGTCTAGTCACAGCCTGAAAACACTTTAGGTTCTGCCTTATATTTTATTAGGTTTTAATTAGAAGTCATTGTTTGAATGAAAAAAAGCGTGCATCTTCCTGTTCAATATCCACGCAGGCACTATGGCAATAAGATAGCGCAATTCATTCAATTAAAACCAGGACTTCTTTTTGTGTTTAAGGTTCATTTCTATAAAGCTCTAAAACCTGAAAATTCTCCCTTGCAGTCTAAGCCACACCTAGCCTTACTTTTTGTCAGAACACAAATAGAATCTTGTCCACTTTTATTTATCTGTATTTTGCTAGAAACAGTTTGGTTTTACATTCTTATAATTATTACCAGCATCGTAAGTTCTTAAGAGACTTAAGGCCCACAAATGAATGAATGACTTCTAATGATACAGATAAATTATATTTCCTACTTTGAAAGTTTAAAGGATGTACCTTTGTTTTTCTCTCAACATTCTTATCTTTAGCTAGAATAGATAAATTCTCCAAGGATTGGAGCTTTCATACATTTACACTTGTAAATAATAAAGTTTCATAAGAGCACCAGAAAATCTCTTTCCTTATATTTCTATCTAAGAATAACTTTTATTAAACTTTTAGGACTAGTTTAGGACACATTTTATTAAGCTGAAGTCACTGAGTTAGGTATAAGATAAGGCTACTCTTTTTATTATGATGCAACTAATTCTATAAAATATTTAAATCAGGGATCTATTTCACTGTTCTTAATTGAATGGCTCAAAACAAAGACAACAGTAAAATTTCAATTTATGTATTTAAAAGAGCTTTTGTGAATGACAGTTATGTAAATTCTTGTAGAACATTAGTACAATTACATAAATCATAATATATATTCAATTAGTTTTTCATTCATTCAGTGTTTATAAAGCACTAATTATATGAAAGTATTGTAGTAAAATGACAACTGGCACTTTATACTACATTTTATGTTTTCACATTGGAAGACACATTAGCCCTAAAATTGGTAAATGACAGGCTTTGGACAACTGAATTACAGTTTTTGCTTTCTTATAAATGAAAATCTTCCTTATATAGATGTCCAAAAATAAATACTATTCTCTGGTTGCCTATAGTATATTCATTTATGTCACACTGACTAAGAGGCTCAACACTTGGAAAACAGAAATCTTACAGTTCTTCTGTATTCCTGAAGTGCCTAACTGAAGTGTTAGGCAAGGAGTGGAAACTAAATAAATGTGTTGAGTGATGTAAAATAATTCATGTAATCATGTGTATGTTTAGTGACAAGCTGATGAAGCATCTGTTAAGTTGAATTTTTGTTTATGCAGATATTTAGTTGCTCTTTATACATACTCTTAAGTTGAAAAAGTCTTTACTATAATCGTATAAACACTAAGTATAGACCAAATTATACACAACTCTTATCAAGGTTTTGCAAAAGTTTAATGTGGAAAAATTCGGAACTAGGAACTATTTTTCCAGGGATTGTTTTCTCTTTCAGGAAAATCAAATACCCGGACTCCATGGAAATCACTGCAGAATATAGAAGACAAAACAACAACAACAAAAAACGACACAACATAAATAAATCCAGTGACAATATTTTTAGACATTTACATTGAAAAAGAACAGAACAGTTATTGTCAGCTTAACCAGATAAAAAATGAGCATAGACGTGACATGCAATAAAATAACTTAGTGTCTTCCTTACAGCTGGCCTACAGTGAGGCTTACAGATGGTAAGATGCACTCTGAGGAAGGCATTGATGGTACCAGCATTAAGTGCAGATCAACAGATTCACTTCCTCCACCAATTTTCTGTTCTTGTGCAAAAAAAGAAAACACACATGAATGGGTGCAACATCTGTTGAATTGTTTTTAAGGTGCCAAAGTAGAATGGGGGTTTTCAGTTTAAGAAACAGGGTTGAAAAAAGAAATAAGGAGAAAAATGTGGTGCAAAATTAGGAAAGAAAATATTTACGTAAAGAAATCTTCATGAGAAATAGTGTAAATATCCTACTGAAGATAGGTTGACAGGCAGCTTGACGGCATAGCTGATTGAAACAGACAGGAGATTCTGGATTTTAAAAATACAGTGACAATTAAATGCAACAGAAATTTGGTACAGTTGGGCTTTAGGGAAAACATAATTTTTTGTCACTCACGTTTCTGCTGCTTGCTGATTTATGGGGAGAGAGTGGCATTGAAGAAAAGGAAGGTAACAGCCAAACTGTCTGAGGTGAGAAAGATCTCATATAATGTTGCAATCACAGAAAGGTGTCAGGCAGCTGACCAAGGGTGATGACTTCTCATTCCCAAAAGTTAAGGAGGGTTTAATATCAACCATGGAGGCTCACTATAGAGAAATAGGAGCATAGAACATCAGTGGTGTGAGTAAAAGAAGCCTAGTGAGGAAGCCAACTGACATAATTTATAGGCTAATCTGAATATCTATCTATCTATCTTTCTATCTCAGACTAGGAATATTAATTAAATCTATTTATGTTCAATACAGAATATTGAATATGGATTATTACCAATAAATAATTCCTTGGCTTCCTAATTCTGTTGGTTAGGATCCTCCTGCCTCAGCCTCTTAAGTAGCTAGGACCACCACACTAAGTAATTTAAAAAAATGTTTTTGTAGAGTCAGGGTCTCACTATGTTTCCCAGTCTGGGCTTGATCTTCTGGCCTCACGAGATCCTCCTGCCTTGGACTTTCAAAGCACTAGAATTACTGACATAAACCACCATACCTAGCCTATTATTGTTAAATTTTGACTTTAAAATGGAGAAAATATAAATATTTATAAAAGTAATAAATATTAAAATATATTTATATAAATATTTATCACTAAGCAATTGGTCAAATTGCAGTTGATCTCTTCAAGAGAATATATAAACTATTTATTATATGCAACCATGTAAAAGATAAGAAGAAGATAAGTATTTATGTGAAATTACCTGGATCTTGATCAAGTCCTTGTAACCAGTGTGTGACTAGATCACCCACTTGTAACTAGTGTGTGACTACTGCCCATGTTTGCTCAAGGATCTAAGGCTCTACAAGTAGCAGGTGACAAGGTCAGCCAGTCTTCTGCCTTCCCTTCGGGTGACAAGTTCTCCTTGGTCGTGAGAAGGCCCAGAGATGCCCGCCAGAAGCCAGGGCCTGGAGTCAGAAACCTTAGGAAATATACCTGGTGCTTTATTCTACTACAGACGAGCTGGCACGGAAACCACAAAACAAAGTTCTTTCTACAATTCCTTGTCCTTTCCACAGGCAGAGGAGTTTCTCTCCACAGCCACATGAATGAGGCATGAATGTATCTTCTGCCAGGGAAGCAAAAATGCTGCTTGTCCACCTCAGTCTCACTTTTTCCAGTGTAGAAACCATGAATTGAAAAGAAATTGTCTCTGTACTTAGTGTCAAGTGCATTGCAGGAAGATTGCTGTTGAGTATCTTTCTTTCTGCTTAGAGTTATTCCACTTCTCTGTGGCCTCAGGAACTGTCTTATCTTTGTATTTGAATTCTGGTATGTTCCTGGTGTTAATCCCAGCAATGTATAATTGTTTTCAGTTTTCTGTGGAGGGTAGTGAAGCCAGCTTGCTCCTATGTTGACATTTCAGAACTTGAAGATAGCACCTACTTTAGACAAAAGCTAACCAAAGGCAGCAGGAGTATTAATGGTAAGATTTTTCTTTTTAAAGCATCACTAGGAACAAAAAGGATAATTCCTTATTAATAAACAGGAACAATGCATCACAAAGATATTATGATCCTGAAAACTTATGTACTTTAAAACCTAACCTCAGGGTAAATGATATATAATGAACAGAAATAGGACAATAATGAATACATTCCAAATCTTAATGGGTAATTTTAAAATACTTCTTTTTGACAACGAATGATAAAGCAGACAAAAACAATTATTGGGATAATAAAAATTTAAATAACATAATAAGTTGGATTTGATGAATATATAAAACCTTGCATTCATAAAAAATGTTCACTCATTTCCAGCACACGTAGAGCATTTATCAAAATGACCACATAATAGAACCCCAAATAAGTATATGCAAAATTATCATTTTCCATTCTTTGTTTTATAACCTCAATGCAGTAAATTTAGAAATCGGAGAAAGAAGGAAATTGCAATGCCTATAATTTTGGAATGTAAAGCAAACAAAAACTCAGCACTTTGGTAAAAATTCCTAAACCAAAAAATCTATACTATGAATTATAAGTAATTATTGTAGGGAAAGAAAAGTTTTTTTTGTCACCTATTATAAGGTTCATGGTGAAGGCATGTATAACCAAAGACAGATTAACAAAACATACATGCAAATATATTTAATTACAAAGTTACAAACAAATTTGTTAATGTAAATTTTATGTAATATAGTTTTCATAAGAAAATGAAGTCCCAAAGAAGTAGAAACCTGTGTATTTTTATGCTTACATTTGATGAAGAGTGAGCAGTCATGGAAAAATATGGTTGAACAATTAGAGTGTGACTAATGGCAATAAATGAAGGGAAACTTAGTAATGCCTATTTGTTCAGATTATTTTCTGTGCTCCATTGTCTTCAAAATTAAAGATGTTCCTTTCCTCATGTGAAGGTCCTATGCCCGACTTCAGGGAGAGGTTAGAAAATTCTTTCTGGTTTTATGGCCCGTTTCAGGGAAGAAGGGTGGGAGAAGGTCGAAGAGACCCTTTTACTTCTTCAGTTTTCTCAAAAGTTTTTAGCTTAAAATAGTATCCCAAAGTGCCTTATCTAGATTAGCATGTTCCAAGCCCCATCATTAGAATTAAATGATGTGGGAAATGAAAAACTTGTAAAATAAAAAACATGGGCCGGGCGCAGTGGCTCACGCCTGTAATCCCAGCACTTTGAGAGGCCGAGGTGGGTGGATCATGAGGTCAAGAGATTGAAGAGACCATCCTGGTCAACACAGTGAAACCCCGTCTCTACTAAAACTACAAAAAATTAGCTGGGCATGGTGGTGCGTGCCTGTAATCCCAGCTACTCAGGAGGCTGAGGCAGGAGAATTGCCTGAACCCAGGAGGCGGAGGTTGCAGTGAGCCGAGATCGCGCCATTGCACTCCAGCCTGGGTAACAAGAGTGAAACTCTGTCTCAAAAAAATAAATAAATAAATAAATAAATAATAAAAAACATGACACTTTTTATATTTAAATTTATGTATTAAAAACAATTTATGTATTAGAAAACACAAATAAAGAAACAAACATATTCAACCTACAAGTTTGGAAAATTAAAAATGACGAAGAGCTAAATAAGTAGAAGAAATGAGGTAAAAGAGATGTTAATAAAATAGAAAAGGAAGATGGAGAGGTTTTACAAAACCAAACCAAAAGATTTAAAACAGAACAGGCAAATAACCTGGTAAGATTTATCAAAGAAAAAAGAGAAAGAGCATAACCGGACAATATTAGGAAGGGAAAAAAGGACAGAACCACAGATAGTGTAGAAATTTTAAAAATCTTGCAGTGGCAAAAACATTTATAAAATGAACAATTTTTAAAATAAATTCAAATTAAGAAAAGTGAATCACAAAGAAAGGAAAAGCCTACTGGACCTATAATCATTAAATAAATTTAATTAGTAGTTTAAAATGCAGTCAATTGTCATCATTCATAAGAGTATGGCCTAATAAGTCACCACAAACATTGAATTAGCAAATACAAACCACTGCTCTTAGTGGAAATAAAAGGATAGGTTTTGGTGAGCCTCTGGTCACATTTTTACCACCTGATCAATGAATGCCTTGTTTTACATGTATTTCTGTTTAAAGACACAGTTATTTAATACATATTGTTAATTATTTAGCATTGAACTCAGAGCCAGTAACGCTGTAACATGCCTGGACTAAACACATTTTCTCCATTAGGCACATTTTAGCCTTTTCATGCTTGGCGACCCTAGCCAGAACTTCAGTACTACACTTAGGGGTCATTTAAAATAACCCAAATCATCAACTAAAAGCACAAAAATGAGAAAAATGTGGCACTAAATAGACTACAAAAAGGACACTTGTTTACAGGGTTAAAAAAAGGAGGCAGAAATTCATTTTGTTTGACCTCAGGTGGGACCATGTGTTGGGATGCTCAAATCTTTCACTGCTCTGCCTATTTTTGTGAATACTACAGAAGCACTCGGGTACTGATTTGGGGATTATAAACAAGTTTTAGTGAGTAGGCAAATTCACAGATCCAGAATATAGTAATAAAGAAATAAGCTGTATATCCAAATAACTACATAGCTTAATCTCTATCCATAGGAAGGTTTCATAATTTTTAAAAATTGGTGATCCCTATCTCTTTTTTTTCAAGTAGAGATGGGGTTTCACCATGTTGGCTAGGCTGGTCTTGAACTCCTAACCTCAAGTGATCTGCATGCCTCAGCCTCTCAAACTGCTGGGATTACAGACATGAGCCACCGAGCCCAGCTGGAAGAGAAAAAATGGAAAAGTATCTAATATATAACCTTGATAATAAACTAGAAAAGAAAGAAAAGTTGCAGCATAATTCACTTAATAACATACATGGCAAATTCTAAATAAAGTTTTAACAAACCAAACCAGAAAATTATTTAAATTACCAAGTAGGTATGAAAAGATAGTCTAATTGTTGAATATAATAAAATGATTCTGAGGGTAAAAAAAAAAAAAAGTCTTTCCTACTCTCTCGTGCTTACTCAATACAGCACAGAACACTTCTGTGGCCAGACGTGTGAAGATTTTTCCCCACACACCAAGCAAGTCTCTAGCAGATGCCAGCTGGGTGTCCTATAATTCAATTCGATTCTGACACTGTCTGCCAAGAAATCGTATTAGATCCCACAGATTAAGAACTCAGTCTCAAAAGACTTTGCCATACCTCAGATGCCAATCACAAGCCTCAGGTTGTGAGCCATGCTTCTGCTACATGTAGGAGTCTGCAGCAATCTCAATTCTTGCTTCCTCAGAAGAAATTTGACTTGGGAGTATAAGGCAGAAGGAGAGACTGAGGCAAGTTTTAGTGCACGAGTGAACGTTGATTAAGAAGTTTTGAAGCAGGAATGAGAGGAAGTAAAGCACACTTGGAAGAGGGCCAAGCAGGTGACTTGAGAGATCAAGAGCACGGCTTCACTTTTGAACTTGGGATTTTATATGTTGGCATACTTCCAGAGTCTAGTGTCCCTTCTCTCCCAATTCTTCCCCTGGGGTGGACAGTCCGCACGCACAGTCGCTAGCCAGTGCTCGGGAGGGGAACCGCATGCAGGGTGATTTCTGGAGTTGTACACATCCTCACTCGAGGCATTCTTCCTTTCCCAGCCGAATGCTTCTAGAAGATCATAAACAGTTAAACTCCATCATTCTGCCTCTTAGTGAGAATGCAAGAGCCCATTTGCCCAACTGTTGAGAGCTTATCAGGAAACTGCTGATCACCAGCGTCAGGGTTTTTCTCGTGTGTGTGTGTGTGTGTGTGTGTGTGTGTGTTGAGAAGGAACTTTATTGGGTGCTGGGGATTCAGATGAGATCCATGAGGATGTCGTCCTCCATGACACTGGGCTGCAGGCCCGGCTGGGGGACCGGGCCCCGGGGACCCCCGCTCAGCAGCATCTGACCTGGCAGTGGAGCCCGTGGGGGAAGCTGTGCGGGCCAGGACTGGGCGGGTGGTGGATGCAAGAGTGGGGGCCCCAGCTGGGGCTGCCCCAGGCCCTGGTGCGGTGGGGGCAGCAGCGCAGGAGCCCCTGGTGGCTAGAGGTGGTGGAGGGAGTCCTAGGGTGGGGGCCTCCCTCCTTTGAAAACTGCCTTTCCCTGGCTCTGGCTGCAACCAATTATTATTTCAGAAGAATCAGTTTAATAATTACCTGATCATCATCTGATGATTGCCTGACGTTCCTGGTGCGTGTGTGGGCTCGGAGGTCGGGCGAAGTCCTCTCCTGCTCTGCTCATATCTGACTGGCTGCCAACTGTAGCATTTCTGACCAACTACTTTGGGGCTTTCACAACCCACTCTTTGGGCTTGATTTTTGAGACGGCAGCTCACAGGATGCAGGGAAACACTTTACTTAAGCTCAACAGTTTGCTAGTAAAGGATACAGATGAACAGACAGATGGAGGAAAGGCAAAAAGCAAGGCATGTGGGCAAGGGCACAGAGCTTCCATGCCTTCTCCACGCACTCCACCATCCAGGCATCATATGTGTTCAGCAATCCAGAAACTCTCTAAACCCTGTTCTTTTGAGTTTTTAGGGAAGTTTCGTTACATAGGCATGATTGATTACATTATTGGCCATTGGTGATAAACTCAACCTTGTGAGTAGGCCGAGCTGAAAGTTCCAACCTTCTAACAAAGTGGTTGGTTCTCCTGGCAACCAGCCCCCATCCTATGGCTATCCAGGAGCCCCTAGCTGCCAGTCATCTCATTAGCATGCAAAAAAGACAAAATCACGTTGGAAATTCTGTCTTTTAGAAGTTGTGTGCCAGGAAACAGGGATTAAGAACAAATATAAATATGCTTTTATAAATCACAATATCACAATGGTTTCCTCTGTTAACAGATTAAAGAAGAAACCCCATGCCCTTCCCTCAACACTTCAGAGAAATAAAAACTTTAGAGAAATAAATAAAATAAAATATAAAATAAAACACTTTAGATAAATAAATACAAACATATTTTATGTGGAACCAAGAAGCCTGTATAGCCAAGGCAATCCTAAGCAAAAAGAACAAAAACTTGACACTTAGTTTTTTTTAACCAAGCACAACCCTGCCTTTTGCTGCCATATGAGTTTTGCTGCATGTAAAACTTCTCAGTTTTACATGCATCCAAATAATCTAGCAAACTTTTTAAAATACAGATTGCTCTGCCCCAACCCCAGCATTTTTGCTTCAGTAGATCAGGGAAGAGGTCAGAGATTCTCCATTTGTAACAAGTTCCCAATTGAAGCTGTTGCTGCTGGTCCAGGGACTACATTTTGAGAATCGCTGTTATAGGCATATACGCTCAGCATAATCAGTGTTCTGATTTTTTTTTTTTTTTTTGTTTTTTTTTGAGATGGAGTCTCGCTCTTGTTACCCAGGCTGGAGTGCAATGGCGCGATCTCGGCTCACCACAACCTCTGCCTCCTGGGTTCAGGCAATTCTCCTGCCTCAGCCTCCTGAGTAGCTGCGATTACAGGCACGCACCACCATGCCCAGCTAATTTTTTGTATTTTTGGTAGAGACGGGGTTTCACCGTGTTGACCAGGATGGTCTCGATCTCTTGACCTTGTGATCCACCCGCCTCGGCCTCCCAAAGTGCTGGGATTACAGGCTTGAGCCACCGCGCCCGGCCCAGTGTTCTGATTTTTAAAGAGAAATCAGAATGTAAAATATCCAGTTCTTAAAAAAACGTTAAGTAATCGAAATTAATCATATTTGACAGCAATATCTGTTGTGTATATATCCCTTAAAAATTTAGGGATGTTTTGTGGTTTGTAATTTCCCCTCCCACTTACCTCTACCTGAGTTTATATTGCTATTGAAGTCCTCCAGAGCTATTATCTCCTTCATATTTAATCATCAACTGTTTTATAATCATCACTTTCATGTGTAATTGGTCCCACTTCAATTATTCTAGTAGGCTTCCAACAGAATTTTACCTGCTTTGAACCATGTACTGTTTTTATATAATGTGCTTTTGTCTGTCTTTCTGGAACAGAACACATAATAGTTTTTCAACAGAGAAAAATATTCTTTTGATGTAGATTTTTGCTCAATGGAATTAATGCTTTTTCATTTTTATTCAGAGTAGAAAAATCTTACATATTAGAAGTGGAAAATAATTCCATGTGCATACAGCTAAAATTTTCAGTTATTTATGTAGGAGATCACGAGCAAGAATATAAGCATGTTAAAATGAGGAAGCTTGATCAGTGCATTAATTATTTTTGGAGATGGGGGTCTCACTGTGTTTCCCAGGCTGGCCTTTAACTCCTGGTGGGCTCAAGTGATTCTTCCACCTCGGCCTCCAAAATGGCTGGGACTGCAGGCATGTGCCACCACATCTGGATAATAATCTTTTTTAGAAGTTGAATATAAATAGATTATATCATATGTTCATTATTTTTCCATGTCTTTATTGTAGACTTGTGGTTCCTGGCATCCAGGAATAGCTTTTAGCATTACATACAGGGATTCTTTAGCGATATAATGGGTTTTATTCCAGACCAACAAAATAAAGCAAAATCACAATAAAGCAAATCACAGATTTTTGGTATCCCGGTGCATATAAAAGTTATACTTACACTATTCTGTAGTCTATTAAGCATGCAATAGCATCATGTCTGAAAAATGTGTGTACCTAAATTAAAACTTTATTGATAAAAATTGCTATTGATCATCTGAGCCTTCAGTAAGTTCTAATGCTTTTGATGGTGGAGGGTCTTGCCTCAATGTTGATGGTGTTGATGGCTGCTGATGGATCAGGGTGGTGGTTGCTAAACTTGAGGTGGCTATGGCAATTTCTTAACAGTGAAGTTTGCTGCATTGATTGACTCTTCTTTTCAGAAAAGATTTCTCTGTAGCATGTGATGCTATTTGATAGCATTTTACCCACAGTGGAACTTTTTCAAAATTCCATGTTTATGGAATATTCTAATTCCTTTATTGTTACTTCAACAATGTTCAAAGCATTTTTACTAGGAGTAGATTCCATTTCAAGAATACACTTTCTTTCCTCATTCATAAGAAGCAATTCCTTACTCATCCAAGTTTTATCATGAGATTGCAGCAATTCAGTCACATCTTCAGGGTCCACTTTTAATTCTAGTTCTCTTGCTATTTTTACCAGATTTACAATTACTTCCTCCTTGAAAGTCTCGAACTTCTGAAAATTAGCCATGAGGGTTTGAATCAACTTTTTCCAAACTCTTATTAATGTTGACTTTTTTTTTTCTTTTGAGGTGGAGTCTCGCTCTGTAGCCCAGGCTGGAGTGCAGTGGCGTGGTCTCGGTTCACTGCAACTTCTGCCTCCTGGGTCCCAGTTCAAGCAATTCTCCTACCTCAACCTCCCAAGTAGCTGGGATTACAGGCACGAGCCACCATGCCCAGCTAATTTTTGTATTTTTTAGTAGAGACGGGGTTTCACCATGTTGGCCAGTCTGGTCTTGAACTCCTGCCCTCATGATCCACCCGCCTTGGCCTCCCAAAGTGCTGGGATTATAGGCGTGAGCCACTGCGTCTGGCCTAATGTTGATATTTTATCCTCCTCCCATGAATCACAAATGTTCTTATTGGCATCCGGAATGATGAATTCTTTCCAGAAGGTTTTCAATTTACTTTTTCCAGATCCATCAGACACCCCTGTAGCCTTATGAACTGTACTTCTTAAATAATGAGGCTTGGCCAGGTGCAGTGGCTTCTGCCTGTAATCCCAGCCCAGGAATTTGAGAACTGCCTGGGCAACATAGAGCCTGTCTATACAAAAGTAATAAAATATAAAAAGTAAGACTTGAAAGTTAAAATTACTTTGTCTTCCTTGGGTTGCAAAATGGATACTGTATAAGTAGACATGGACACAACATTGACCTTGTGCATCCCCATCGGAGCTCTTAAGTGTCTAGGTGCATTGTCGATTAACAATATTTTGAAGAAATTTTTTTCTGAGCATTAGGTGTCAGTAGTAGGTTTAACATACTCTGTAAACCATGCTATAAACAAATGTGTTGTCATTCAGGTTTTCTTTTTCCATTTATAGAGCACAAATAGGGTAGATTCAGCATAATTCTTTTTTTTTTTTTTTTGAGACAGAGTTTCACTCTTGTTACCCAGGCTGAAGTGCAATGGTGCGATCTCGGCTCACCGCAACCTCCGCCTCCTGGGTTCAGGCAATTCTCCTGCCTCAGCCTCCCCAGCAGCTGGGATTACAGGCACGCGCCACCATGCCCAGCTAATTTTTTGTATTTTTAGTAGAGACGGGGTTTCACCATGTTGACCAGGATGGTCTCGATCTCTTGACCTCGTGATCCACCCGCCTCGGCCTCCCAAAGTGCTGGGATTACAGGCTTGAGCCACCGCGCCCGGCCTCAGCATAATTCTTAAAGACCTTTGTGTTTTTGGAAGTAACTGAGCATTGGCTTTAACTTAAAGTCACCATCTGCATTAGCCCCTAACAAGAGAGTCAGTCTATCCTTTGAAGCTTTGAAGCCAAGCATTGACTTCTCCTCTCTAGCTATGAAAGTCCTAGATGGCATCTTTTGTAATAGAAGTCAGTTTCATATATGTTGAAAGTCTGTCACTTAGTGTAGCCACCGTCATGAATGATCTGAGCTAGATCTTCTGGGTAACTTGCTGCAGCGTTTACATCACTGCTTGCTGCTGCTTCACCTTGCTCTTTTATGTTAAGGAGATTGCCTCTTTCCTTTAGCCTCATGAACCAACCTCTACTAGTTTCAGTTTTTCTTCTGCAGCTTCCTTGTCCACCTCAGCTTGCATAGGACTGAAGAGAGTTAGGACCTTGCTCTGGATTCGAATTTGACTTAAGGGAATGTTGTGGCAGCTTTGATCTTCTTTTCATACCACTGAAACTTTCTCCATATCAGCTATAAAGTTGTTTTCCTTTTTTTAAAAAAAAAATCATTTGTGTATTTACTGGCATAACACTAAATTTCCTTTAAGAATCTTTTCTTTGCATTTACAAATTGATTAACTGGACAAGAGGACTAGCTTTTGGCTTATCTCAGTTTTCAACACACCTTCTTCACTAAGATTAATCATTTCTACCTTTTGATTTAAAGTGAGAGACATCTGATTCTTTTTTTCACTTCAACTTGGGTTATTAATGGGCCTAATGTCAATACTGTTATATCTCATGGAATAGGGAGGCCCAAGAGAGGAAAAGAGGAAGGGAATGATCAGTGGAGGAATCAGAACACACACAACTTTTATCTGTTAAGTTTGCTGTCTCATAATGGTGCAGTTTGTGGTGATCCAAAACACAACAGTGACTTCAAAAATCAATGACCATAGACCACTGATTATAGACTACCATAACAGAATCATTTCAAAAAGTTTGAAACATTGCAAGAATCACCAAAATGGGATAAAGAAACACAAAGTGAATACATGGTGTTGAAAAAAATGCCCCCAGTTGACTTTCTCAATGCAGAGTTGCCACAAACTTTCCATGTGTAAAAGATGCAATATCTGCAAAGTGTGGTAAAGCAGAATGTAATAAAAGGAGGAATTCCTGTATTTAAGTAGGATAACCAGGGAGAAAATATGAAAGCCTTTTTGTTCCTTGGCAACATGTAGGTTGATTTTTATATAATTGTTTTTGTTCTGAAGATAATATCATCAACGCATATGTAAACATATTTCATGCTTAAATGAATATTTTAAAAGGAAATAGTGGGACTTGTATGTTTGTGTTTCCAGAAATTTTCACAAGTGCAAGTAAGTACTTTGCTTTCAATTTAGTATTTTACTTTTTTAAAAAAACAGTGGGTAATGTTAGGTACCCGTAAGTGATTGATAGATGACAGAAATGTCCCACTCTGTACTTGAAGTAGGGTCAAGGGCATAGCTGCACAAGGGTGTCAGGGGAGACCCCAGACCAGCCTCCAAAATGAACCTTACATTGAAGAAATTATTTCTACAGTCCAGAAATCTTATACAATATGATAGAAAATATTATATATCACTTAACAATAGGGATACATTCTGAGAAATGTGTCAGGTGATTTTATTATTGTGCACACATCTTACACTTTCTTACACAAATCTAGGTGGTATAGCCTACTGCATACCCTGGCTAGATGGCATAGCCTATTGCTCCTAGACTGAAAACCTGTACAGCATCTGATTATAACGACCACTGTAGATAGTCATAAGACAATGGTAAGTATTTGTGTATCTAAACATAGAAAATGTACAGTAAAATATGGTGTAATAGATTAAAGATGGTATACCTGCATAGAACACTTACTGTGAATGGGGCATACAGGAACAGAAGTTGCTCTGGGTAAGTCAGTGAGTGGGTGGTGAGTGTGAAGGCCTCAGACTGGACTGTACACTAATATAGCCTTTATAAACATGTACATTTAGGCTACACCAAACTTATAGAAAATATTTTTATTTAATAATAAATTAGGCTTAGTTTACTGTAAACTTTTCCTCTATAAACTTTTAAATTATCTTAGTTTTTGACTCATAATAGCACTTAAAACACAAACACGTCGTACAACTGTACAAAAATATGTTCTTTCTTGATATCCTTACTCTATAAGCTCTATTTAGAAAATTTTTATTTTCTATTTTATTTTACCTTTTACTTTTTTGTTGCAAAGTAAGGCACAGAGGCACACATTAGCCTAGGCCTATACAGAATCAGGATTAGCAAGACATCAGGAAGAAATTATGATCTTGTGAGAACACTGCTGCATATGCGGTTTGTCACTGACCAAAGTGTTGCATTTCTTTATAACGTAATATTTTTCTGCTAAGGTGCATAAACAATAAATTTTCAAGTAAAATGTTGGTAGTTTCAGAAATAAAAAGTGGATTAGTCACTAGTTTAAATCGAGGGTGATCTTTTTCACTGGTGCTGAATAAAACATATTTTTTGAAAAAATAATTTACTTTCTCCACAAAGAGAAGCAATTGAAAGCAGATGTGAGAAATAAGCTGGATAATAACATTTGTAATGAAAAAATTACTTTCATCTCCCTCAGCTTTTCTTAAGGATGAGTTTTCAAAATACGAACTGGAAAGAGAAGTGATTTTGAATTTTTTTATAGAATCAATCTTTTACACATTCAAAAGATTTATTTTGGTCTCTAATAATTAGGGGAAACCACACTCATTGCATGGACTGCTGTAAGTTCTCAACTGTCATTTAGACTTTTTGTACTTGACTGCAGTTCTTTATCCATGGGATGACTTTTAAGTAACATTCATCATGACCTTAACTTCTTTTCCTCAGTTCCCTTTGAAGTTCAGTTATTAATTTTATTCCCCTTCCACCACCAAGGAACTCTAACCTTCAGTTTTATGTTCTCTTTCTATTCACACATTTCTAGGTATGCTTGGAGTTCTTTTTTGATATCTTTTTAATTTCTGGATCACATCAGTTTTATTCTGACAGATGCAGCCTCTAAAATAAGCTGTGTGATGCACTCAAACCTAAAATAAACCATTATTTCAGGGTTAGGTGCGTCATACCTGCAAATAACCTCATTTATCTAGAGAAATGTATTTAATGCTTATTGTATAAATACCAGTGTTTCAGCGTGATCTATAATACCATCTGCCACTTCTTTTTGTCCAATACATAATTCAATCTCTTATTCCAGTTTTTGAGATAGGGGGTTCTTGCATATATCTCTATATACCGTGACAAGAATCCAGACATATTATGAAAATATATTAAACATTATCCAAGATAAAATTTTAATGCAAGTTGAATGAAGTGCTATCTTTGTTGCTAAGCTATGCATTAAAGTAAGCTTATATCATTGGCATCTTTCACCAACTTCATTTAAAGTATATTATTTTAAATGCAGTGTTCTGGAAAGTAGAAAAGTAACTGCTATTTCAATTAGTGGACCGTTGTCTCTGGTTATGACCCAGAATGCTCTACTGCAGAAACAGGAAAATAAAAACACAAAGTGGTAGCATGTAGCCGAAAAAGCAGCATTTTTGTTTTCCTCACACGCTGCCTGAAAAACTTTTTGCCTGAATTAGAATAGAGCCTTAGACTGATATTCGCAGGGATGCAGATCCCAAATATATGTCAGCAAAAGTTCAGATTATCAAATATTTGTTGAGTGAATATGAGGTGCCAGGCACGATGCTAGGTTGAGGACCCTGAAAAAGATCGGACCCCCGGTGTTCATGTTCTAAGAGGAACATGATGGAGAACTAGGGTCAGTGCCATAGCGGAAGAGATCCTGGGGGCGTGATGCTGAGAGAGGTGCCTAATTCAGCCGCTGGAAAGGAGGCTCTGGGGAAAGCTTTCCAACGTTTACTGGCACTCCGTTTTGAAGAATGAGTAGGAGTTAATTGTTTAGGTCGTTTTCACATTGCCTATCTCCAAGTAGTTTTAAGAAGAATGATATTTTGAAATTATCTTGTCATGCTTAATTCTGTAGGTTTGATCAAAGAAGACAGTTTGTGTTTCTTTTTTCCATCTTATGTACCTGCATTCACACTTACAAGTTTGTTTTTTTAATGTGTGGCTTTATTATCAGATTTATTGGTAAAATTATATGGATGTGTATGTATGTATGAGAATAGGTGGTAGGAAGTATGTATTCATCACTTAAATGTAAATAAAATTTATCTTCTAAAGCACAATTATATATTTTTTATTTCTTTTTCTTTTCTTTTTTTCTTTTCTTTTCTTTTTTTTTTTTTGAGGCCAGATATTGCCCTGTGGTCCAGGCTGGAGTTCAGTGGTACAATCATGGCTCACTGTAACCTTAAACTCCTGGGCACAAAAATCCTCCTGCCTCAGTGTTCCAAATAGCTGGGATTACAGGTGTGTGCCACCATGCTGGACTAGTTTTTCTTTTTCTTTTTTTGGAAGACATGAGGGCTAAGTTTCCCAGGCTGGTCTTGAGCTTCTAGCCTGAAGCAGTACTCCTTCCTTGGCTTCCCAAAGTGCTGATTACAGGTGTGAGTCACCACGCCTGGCCCAAGAACATAATTATACATTTCTCATCACACATTCTCTCTAAACACAAAGAACACATGCTCTTAAACATGATACAGAAACAGACAGTTCTTCTGGCTGTGATCTGTATTTATTTTGAACACATTATCTCATTATATGGCAGATTCTTCATTGTATCAAACATCCCTGAAGTGAAATGAAGAAAAGAATGCATTCTTGCTTCACAGCGCATTTTCTAGGGGAGAAATAACTTTATATTCTATCCTGGAAACATTTCTATTCTGCGATTTTGAAGAGAAGATAATTATTACCTTTGCACATGTATCTTTTTGTCTGATAATGAGATGCATATTTTATAAATATTCATGTTGCTATAAACCAGGTTGGTCTTAGATGGAATAGGCAAGGCCTAACTTTGGCTGTTAATTTAATTTCATCACACATAGAATAAAATATCTTAAGAGACTGTTTTAATAAATATGGTACATAATCCTAGAGGAAAAGATCCCTTTAGTGAGCTGCTTGATTGTCTTCTTTGAGAAGAGCCTCTGGCAGTTTAATAGGAATAGGTAAAGATTTATGAACAGTGACTACAGTTTCTCCCATTTATTCCTGAATGACTTTCTATTGATTCTTTTTTATAGATCTATCTTTCTAAGTAATAAGTAAGTCAACATGGTCATCATAGGCTATAATGTTCAATACTTTTCTTCACCCTATTTTATTTTTTTGCTTATTTATGTTATGATATACTTCAAACTAACAAAAGTATTTCTCAAAAGATTTCTTTTTTGGATCTGCTATGCAATCTAACAAAGAAAGCATTAAAATACAGATGAAATGCTTTTATGCATGGCACCATAATTTCATTGCATTAGGTGCTTTTTAAAAATACTTTTACCACTTAAATGTGTATTGCTAAATAACATACATTATTATTTTGCATATAATATATATAATATATTATATATATATTATATATATATAAAATATATATAATATATTATTTATATATATTATATATATAAAATATATATAATATATTTATCTATGTTATAA
>NW_022437041.1:5270683-5310488 GCF_009761245.1 Sapajus apella | reverse complement strand
TGTATATTATATGTAATATATTTTATATAATATGTATATATAATATACACTTATATATTACATATAATAAATATTTATTGTATAAGTTATATATAATATACATATTTATATAATATACAAAATATAAAATCATATATAATTTCTAAAATATATATAAAATATTTATTATATATTATATATAAAATATATAAAATCATTATATATTATATTTTTATATATAATATATAAAATATAATAATTATATATATAATATGATTATATATAAAAATATATAAAATATTATATATTATGTATATTATTTGTATATATAATATAAAATATATCATATATTATATATAAAATATATATATTAGATATTATATATAAAATATATAATATTCAAATTACATATAATAAGCAAAACAATTATATACATATTTGACCACTTATATGTGTATCACTAAATAATATACATTATTTTGCATATAATGTGTTATTTTTATGTATAATTATATATAAAATATTTTATATATAAAACACATATTATTTTGCATATTTTATATAATATGCAAATTATATATTATATGCAAAATAATAATATATATTTTACCACTTAAATGTGTATTGCTAAAGAATATATATTATTATTTTGCCTATTATTTATATGCAAAATATATATTATACATTGTATAATATAAATATAAATAATATAAATATATATTATTTTGCATATTATATATGCAAATTATATGCATATATATAATAAATATAATATATATGCATATATATGCTTATATATTATATATATGCAAAATAATGTATGTTATTTAGCAATACACATTTAAGTAGTAAAATTATATATATATATATATCTCCTGGCAACCTATTTTTTTTATGTAACATTTTGTTTTTGATTATTTTTCCCATATTGATATATGCAGTTCTACTTCATTTTCATTGCTGTATAATATTCCATTGCATGACTTTACCACAGTTTGTCCATTCTCACGTTAATAGACTGAGATTGTTTTCTAGTTTTTCTGTTGCAAACAAAGCTACTATGAACATTTTTGTACTTGTCTCCTTGTGCGTGTACATAAGATTTTTCTAGGTCATATCACATAACAGTGAAATTGTTAGTTCTGGACCTATGTGGCTTTAAAATT
This sequence comes from Sapajus apella, assembly GCF_009761245.1. Lineage (NCBI taxonomy): Eukaryota > Metazoa > Chordata > Mammalia > Primates > Cebidae > Sapajus > Sapajus apella. Next base: position 5,309,343 of record NW_022437041.1, on the reverse strand, counting down.
TTATAAAATATTGGCTGATCGACCTCTAAAATCTCTTGTAACAAATTCCACTTCCACCAGCAGTCTCAACACCATCACTAACGCTTGGTAAGACTTTTTACTTTTTGTCAGTCTCGAGAGTGTACAATGGAATACGAATTATTAGTTGCTTTACCTGGTAGAATGCAAGAGAGAAGTAGTCGTGCAAGTTTTGTGTGAGTTCTGTCTCAAGAAGATCTGATATATTTGACTTTTGTAATTGAGAGTCCTGAGCCACCATGGAAGAAACTACTGCTAGACAGACCATGTAAAGACGTCACATAGTGGGGTGACACCCAGAATCACTTAAAGAGATAGAACAGGCCAGCCACATCAGCAATGCAGCTGATTCAGCCCTCATTAACCCAGCAGAAGATTGCAGCCACAATAGTGACACCTGACAGGACCAGCAGAAGGCTCAGCTGAGTCTAGCCCACACTGCAGGTATGTGAGCAAATAAAATGATTGATGTTTTTAAGCTAACTCCTAAATTTTGGAGTACTTTTTAACATAGGAATAAATACCTGAAACATCAATTAAAAAAAAAATCTTTTGATGAATAGTTTTTTTCTTTACTTTTAATGTTGTCAAATGTATCAATTTATTTTTCCCTGAAGCTTGTACCTTTTGTGTATGAAAGCTTCACAACTCAAAGATCATTAGGATATTCTAATTAGTGTTTTAAATTTATACCTTTCACATTTGGTCTTTGATGCAACAGGAATGTGTAATGCATGTGGTGTGAAGTGGAGCCCATTTTTGTTTCCTAGATGGCTAATCGATTTCCTCAGGACCAGTAATGATATAATCCATTCGTTCCTCATTGTCTAGCAATGGCACTTTGTGGCATTTTCAAGTATACTGGGGTTTTCTTTGAGCTTCTTTAGTTTCACTAGTTTATTGGCCTATCCTTATGCCAAGACCAAACATAGTGTTAAGTATTTTAGCTTTAAAACAATCTTGATATCAATTGGGAAATCTCTCTCTAACACTACTTTTTATTTATTCTGACTTCTGTTTATTTTTAGTATCCTGGTCCTTAATACTTCCATGTACATTTTGAAATAAGGTTAAGTTACAAAAAATGAAACTGCTAGGTTTGATTGAAATTGTACTTAATTTATAGCTTAATTTAGGAGAAATTACATTTTCACTATATTCTGTCTTTCTTTTCATGAACATAGTATATACATCTGTTTATGTGGATCTGTTTAAATGACTTCAAAGTTTTATCATTTCTTTTCTACCAAGTTCTTGGATAAGCTTTGTTATTGTTATTGCTGGGTATCCTATATTTTTGTGGCAATTGTAATTATTTTCTCTGAAGTCAGTTTTAATAAGATAAATTAACATAATCTAACTAAAACCTATTACATGTGTGTAATTTGATGAGTTTTGAAAAACATGTCACTCACATAATCACTACCACAGTCAAGATGAAGAATTTTTATTATTTAAAAACAATACCCTGTCCTCTTTTCCCAGTCCACTCAATCATCTCTTCTGCCCACAGGTAACCAATGGTCTGTCTTCTGTAAGAATAGATCAATTTTTTTCTCGTTGTTTTATACAAACAGAATCTTATGTTATATATTGTTTATGGCTAGCTTCTGTCACCCAGCATAATGTTTTTTTGAGATTTACTCATAATTTTTGCATGTATCAATAATTTTTTATTATACTTTTAAGTTCTGGGGTACATGTGCAGAACGTGCAGGTTTGTTACATAGGTATACATGTGCCATGGAGGTTTGCTGCATCCAACCCTCTGTCACCTACATTAGGTATTTCTCGTAATGCTATCCCTCCCAAGTCCCCCCACCCCTGCTATCCCTCCCTTAGACCCCCACCCCCTGACAGGCCCCAGTGTGTGATGTTCCCCTCCCTGTGTCCATGTGTTCTCATTGTTCAACACCCTCTTATGAGTGAGAACATGTGGTGTTTGGTTGTCTGTTCTTGTGTCAGTTTGCTGAGAATGGATTCTAGTCTTTTGAAATGATATTCTATTATACGTATATCCCACAAATTATTTATCTATTCACCTGTTCATGAACACTTTGGTTATTCCCAGGTTTAGGCTGTGATTTTTTAAAAATGCTGTAAACATTCATGCACAAGTCTTTAACTACATTTTCATCTTTTTTGGGTAAATATATAGCAGTGGAATAGTAAAGTGACATGTGAAGTGTATGTTTAGCATTTTAAGAAACTCTAAAACTGTTTTTCAAAGTGGCTCTACAATTTTTCATTTCCACCAGCAAAATGTGAGGGACTTTGCTCTATAGCTTCAACATGTGTAAAGTTGTCAGTGTTTTGAATTTAGCCATTTTTATATGTATTAGTTGATATCAAATTGTGGTTTTAGTGTCCATTTTTCTATTTCCAGTGATGTTAAGCATCTCTTCATGTGCTTATTGCCTCTGTGTGTATGTTGTCCTACAAAATTCTTATAAAACTTGTTTTTATTTAAAAAATTGGGTTGTCATATGTTTCAGATCTACAAACCCTTGATATATTCTGGATAAAAATCCCTTGTTAGAGATGTAAATCACAAATAATTTTTCCAAGTCAGTGGCCTATCTTTAGGTTTTCTTGAGTACCTTTGAAAACATGGATTTTTTAAATTTTAGTAAACTCCAATTAGCTTTTTAAACTTACAGTTTCTGCTTTTTGTGTCCTAGCCAAGATATATTTGCCTATCCCAAAGTCACACATATTGTATTCTGTTTTCATAAAAAAAAATGCTGCTTGTAGTTTTATAATTTTCTAGAAGTTCTGTAGTGTTAAATTTGATATTTAGGTCTATTAATCACTCAAGTTAATTTTTGTGGATGGTATAAGCATCAATGTTCACTGTTTTCCATATAGATATCCAATTTGTTTTAGTCTAGTTGTTGAAATGACTATTCTCTCTGTATTAAATTATTTTGATACTTTTGTCAAAAATTAATTGATCATATTTATTTGGATTTATTTCTGAACTTTCTATTCTTTTCTATAATACTATGTCTATCAAAATGCCAATTTTACATTATCTTGATTACTGTACTATTATAGTTAATTTTAAATTCATGTAGTAAAAAATTTTCCAGCTTTGTGTTTCTTTTTTAAAACTGGGGCTTTTTATGTCGTTGGTATTTTTCAAAAATTAGGATCAGCTTTTCAATTTAAAAAACTTGGTGGTATTTTGATTGGCAATTCTTTGAACCTGTAGATCAACCAGGAGAGAATGGACATATTAACATTTTTGAGATTTCCAATTCATGAAATGCATGACATTCTGCCATTTATTTAGATTATTTTAAACTTCTCTCATAAATTTCTCATAAATGTCTTGCTAAATAGAACCCTAAATATTTTCTGGTTGGCATGATATTATAAATAACATGTTTTAAATGCTAAGTTCCAATTGTTTGTGCTAAAATGTAGAACAATCGGTATTTGCATATTGACGTTTTGTCTTGCAACTTTGTTAAAGCCACTTATAATTTTGTGTAGTTTTTAAAAGTTCCATTAGGATTTACTAAATACATTAATACTGTAAATAAAAACAAATTTATTTTTTTCCCTTCAAGATGCATGCCTTTTCATTCACTTTTGAATGAAGCAAAGAGAACTGATATCCTTTTCTTGTACTGTAGATTGAAGGAAACATATATTTTTTTCAACATGAAATAGATGTTAGTTCTAGTATTTAATAGATGTTCATTATCAGGTTGATGAAATTACTTTTAATCATAGTTTTCTGAGATTTTATGGAATTTATTTTTTTGCTTGTGAGTCATAAATTCTTGCTTCTTGGCTTTCTTGGTTATTTTTTATTGGTTGCTAGTAATTGAAATTTTATGTTGTTGACTACTTGGATTTTGTAATCTTTCTTTAAAGACTGTTAGACATTTTCTGAAAGACAGTTTAATTATTGTGGATTAATGTGATCTTTCCAAGGCTTGTTTTTCAACACTGATAGGGTAGATATTGACTAGTTTTAAGGGCTAATTTAGTTCCCTTGCTAATTTGTGGCTGAGTCTCTAGGACTGCCCTGGTGGTCATCAAGAACTGTCCACCCCAGTTGGTCAGAAGTTCAAATGGCTCCCCCCTCCCTCTGTGACCTCTTGGAATTATGCAGTTATACATATAACCCTGGTCATTCTCTGGCTGGCTTCATGCAGTTTTATTGTGTACGTGTACAGTTCAGTATTTAGCAACAGATTCAAGGGATTCACATGCAGATTTTTGGAGCTCTTTTTTGGAATTGTTTCTCCATCTCTGAAAATCTGCCTTGCAACTTCCAGCTACCTTTGATTCCCCGAACTGAAATATTTTTCTCTTCAATCAGTGAGACCAATATGCTCTGCTTGTGATCCTTCTCATTCCACCACAGTCCAGATTGTGCCTTCTGGAGGAAAGCCAAGGTATTTGTAAGGCTCGTTTCTTTCATTTTCTCTTATCAGGATCACAGCTTTATACTGTATGCTTTGCAATATCTGAAAACAGGTGTTTGATCTAGTTTTCAGTTTTCTAGTTGTTACCAGTAAAAAGTTAATTTTAGGCATTGTAAGTTCATCATAGTTGAAAGCAGAGATCTTATAGTTACTTTTTAAAACTCATATTTTACTGTTGTGTGAGTATAAAAATACAATTGAGTTTTTGATATTTATCTTCTATCCAATAGTCTTGCTGAACTCCTTTTACTAATTGTAATAATTTACGTGTATATCTATTCAATATTTTATGAATACTGCAATTTTTCTGTAATAATTACAGTTCCAATTTTTCCTTTCAAAATCTTGTAGGCTTTAGTTCTTGTTCTTGTCAACCTAGACTGACAAGACAAGTCAGATAATGACAAATAAAAGCAGTAATCATAGACATCCATGTCTTAATTTTTAAAGGCACTGTTGCTAGGAATTCAACATTAATTATGGAAATCATCATATGTCTTTGTCAGATAATCTGTATTTCTTATGAATGTGTTTAGTTGCAGGTAATGGAAAGTGTGACAAGAGTCTAGTGCCTCAAACACATAGAAGGTTACTTTTCTCATGTAAAATTAGCCTAGATATAGACCTCTCTTTGTGTTCCCCAAATGGCTGCTGTAGATCCAGCTACCCAGGGCAGGACTCTGCAAGAGAGGTTGAGAAAGTAAGCATTAAACTTTTCAGCTACATAATAAAAGAGTATTGGGACAGGGGTTAGAAATGTGTATTAGGTTACCAAGCCATAAAGTCTCCATAATTCATTATGTTTGAGTTAAGAAAATTCTCTCCTATTTCTAGTTTGCTAAGGAATTTTTTAATGACTCTTAAATTGGAGTTGATTTTATAGATGTGGTTATTTCTGCATGTACCAAAATTACGCTCTTTCTTCTTTGTTAATGTAATGTTTTAGATTATTATAGCTTTTTATATTGCAGCATCCCTATACTCCTACAATATATCAAATCTGGTCACGATTTACTTATTAAATGCATTGCAGATTTCAATTTGTGAATATACAGTTTTAGACTTTTGTAGATTTGTAATAGGCTGTGGTCATGCCTACTGTGGGTGCAAAAATGCACTAAGAAACACTGCAGTAATGGCAAAACATTGCGTCATTGTAGTGTGGAAAGGAATTGCTTTATACAGTTACAGATAGACCTTTAAATGCTAGTGTGACCCCTCTTTTTTCCTAATGCAGAAATAGAAGCATACCAGTGGCTTGGACTCTGATGTGGTGAGCTTCTCACTCTGCCCTTTCTGGATTGAAAACCAAGCTTAAGAAGCACCTCTCTGAGGAACTAAGCAGGAAGTACAAAGCTGTTTCCACTTTCTCAGTCTTTATATTTTTTGCATTTTAATTGTTTACTGCTTTAACATAAATTTGATATGAAGACCACCATGATTTCAGAATCATCACTCTTGGCAGTATTTGAATGTAGATCAGACTTTTCTGATCCAGCCTTACTCTCTATGAAAGTGAAATTAACTTACAATTGTTTCTTATACTGCCATTTTCTGACTTTGGCTTACATTTATATTATAAAATTACTTGAGATTTTTTCTTTGTTTTTCTTTTTTTGAAATTTGGAATAAATTGCTGCAAAACTATGTGGATTTGTCCTTTTGTTACTTTTCTTTCTGTTTTTGTGAGTTGGAAAGTAGATTTTTATTTACTGAATAAATACCTTTAATGATGACAGGTGGTTTTAGGAATTTTCTCTTTCTTCTTAAGTTACTTTTGGTAAGTTATATTTTTCTAAAAAATAATTACTTTCCTTAAGTTTTCAATGTCATGGCTTAAATGTATTTACAGTGCTATTTTATTTGTATGTCTTTCCTATAATTCTATGTTTATACTTATTACATTTATTATGGGTATTTTCTTGATCAGTCCTGAAATAACTTTGCTTCTTTTAGTTGTGTTTTCAAAAACCCGTGTTTTGGGTTTATTGATTCTTTTATTGTATTTTTCATTTCTTGAACTTGCCTTTTTTCTTCATTATTGTCTTCTTTCAATGTTCTTTGGATTTATTTATCTTTTTCTAGCTTCCCAAGGTGAATACTGTGATGGTCTTTGATTTACTGCCTCTCAGCTCCAAATTCACACTTTAAAAAAAAGAGAAAAGGAATTGGCCTTATAAATATTTCTCTTTTGCCTACTGAGAGATCTTAAGGGACATTGAAGGAGAAAGATTTTTCTTCCTGCTTCTGGAGAGGCTTGCTCATCGACTCCTGTAGAATATGCCTTTTTATTCACTGCTTGGTCTGCAGAGAATCTTCAGTGCTAGGTACTGATAGGGATCAGCTCTATTCAGTGTTTGGCTACTGTGTGCTTTTTGCAGCCATTGACTTCAGCAGCAGCAGCATAGCCCAGAATCTTAGATAGCATGGGCAAAAGCCTTGGCCAAGATCCCTACTCCCTGCACCCTCCACTCCGTCTCACATGCATGAGGCTTGTGGCCCCAGTGGGTTGGCCATTTAATGGAGTTGCTTCCCAGTCTTCATTCCTAGAAGCTACCCCAGAATCACTCAGCCCATACTGTACAAAAGAGGAAGGCTTCTCTAGTTCCTGGTTTCACTAGCAACCATTGCAATGACGAATTCCTTCTTCCCTTCACTCTCTAATCTCCCTGACCACTCACTCTTCACTTCCCTACTGCCCAAAACCTGACTCTTCCCTACTGCTTCTCAGTGCATATTTGTCATTCTAGCTTGTTGGTGTTGGAGGTTTATTTTCATCCTGATACAAACCCAGCACTATTCTTCATATTCCCAGTGATGCTTCAATTCCACCTGACATCTGTCCACAACTTTAATTTGCCTGACCTCCAGAGAGCTGTTCCTGCTTGTCTGTCTGCTGTGGACCAGCTTTTGTTCAGCCATCCAGCAAACTCTTTCATTAACTTACTGACCACAACCATATTTTCCTCTACAAGGTTTGAAATATCTTTTCAAATTTATCTTTCCTTTCTTTTAGGCCTTGGATCAATTTCCATTAGAGTTCTCTGTCTACAGTTATGGCAACTCTTCTACCATAATCAATAATTCTTTATATCAAAGTGATTTCAAACTTCCCCTGATTTCTTTCTCCTGATTAGATTCAGCCTATGTAAATACCAACTAGATTTCTAATGGAAATATTTAAAGCTATTACTTCCCCTCTAGTAGTAAATTTTTTACATATGGTAAGACTTCTGCTACTGCTAGTGCTCTACAACAAGAATTAGCTCCTATAAGATTGGTAAATAAGAGAATAATGATTACATAATGCCTATATTGTTTTGGTTCATACATTTGTTTTAGAAAACAAACATGCTAACATGATATCTTACCAAAATATAATGTTAGAATAGAAAGTGTACTAAAGTAGAATGTGAACTAATAGTGCTGGAGCTGCCTGCTGTGTGTGAATACAGTGCTACAGGTGATATTTATTCATTCTGTGGTCTTCTCTTTGGCTTAGTTAAGTCATGTGCTTTCTCATCAAATTGCTTACTGTGGTTTTTTTCTTCATTATGTTTGTGCATTTCACCCTTCCTATAATTCAGCATGCTCTAAGCTTTCTTACACCTCATCTTACATTTGGGCAGATTTTAGAAGATGAAGTTTTATATTTACTATAGTATTCATTTATTAATGGATAAACATGTATTTTCAATTATGCTGTTGTTTTACTGGGATTGTTATTATTTTTAGTAGTGCTCTAGTTACAAAGTTGTTTAGATTTTAGGTGTTGTACTCCAGACCTATCTTTCCAATATACCCTTTTATTTTCAGTGGGGAGTTTTGCAGAATCAAGGTATCATGGAAGACATCCGTATCATATTACACACAGAAGGCCTATATTTTCATTCTCTATCAAGTTCTAATCTTTCCAAATATCCTTTTGAATCATGATTAATATTCAAACATGTTACTTTAGGATAAAGAGGTCACGTAAGCACAGCAAGATGACAGCAGCCTAAAAGCCAAGAGGAGGCCGCAGAATAAAACTTACCTTCCTGGCACCTCGATATTGGAGGACTTCTTACTGCAGGTTTTTGAGAAATAAAATTCTGTTTTTTAAGCCACCTAGTTGGTGGTATTATGTTATAGCAGCCTGAACAGACTAGTACATCAAGCTTGTTAATTGTTCAAATCTTTATTGATCTTATATATGTACATAAAATAGCTGCAGCTCTCAGCTAAAAAAAAAAAAATACCTGTTGAACTTTCACAGATAATTGTAGATTTGGCTTCTATAAAATTTGGTCAAGTTTTGCATTAATAGTTTTGAGAAATACTATCAAGTACAGATATATGTAGAATTGTAATAGATTCCTGGTGAGATGCACCTTTTAAAATTATAAAGTAAATCTCTTTATATAAATGCTTTTGACCTCATAATCCATTTTGTAAGACATCTATAAAGCCACACTAGTTTACTTTTTATGGTAATTTTCTTGTATGTAATATTCAACATCTTAATCACATTCCATCAAATTTTACATTTCGCATGTATATCTTGTAGGCAATTTTATTTTAAAAATCCATTCTTGCAGTTTCTGTATATACTGTCAACCCTGACATGCTGTAAGTCTTCTATTTGTTCTACTTTTTCTGTGAGTTGTTTTTCTATTCTATCTCTTGATATTTCAAGTTTTGTTTTGTTTTCATTTCATTTTCCTACATGTACAGGTAAAAATTTATATACTTGCTTTTTGATTTTTAATGACTGTGCATATAACACTTAAGAAACTCTAAAATTAATCAGCATATTTAAGGGCATCCAATGCTGCACCAAAATAATAGAACACTTCATTTCTAGTTTCTTCCCATCTTATATGTTGCTGGTGTCAGGTTTTAGTTCCATCTGACTTCATAAGTCAGTAATAATATCATAAGTAATTAATATATTTATTATTTTTTCATTTAATTTACTATTGTATATATGTACCATTACCACATTTTTGCTCACTTTTCTTTTTTGTAATTTCAGCCCTAATTCAATTTCTATCTTGATGAAGTATATTCTTTAGATGTTCCACCAGATTGTTATTTTCATTCAATATCTTCAGATATCATTCAGGTCTTCTATTTTTCTTGCATTCTGTGGAGTTTGCCTTTGGCCTACCTGTCATTTTTTTTTTTTTTTTTTTTTTGTCAGTTATCTGTCTTTCAATTATAGCTACTAGGATTTTCTCTTTCTCTTTAGTATATTAAAGTATATCAACTATGTCCAGGTTTTAATTTTTATTTTTGCTTATTCCAATCATGTGTTTTCTTAACAGATGATTCATCACTTATCATTTCTAGGAAAAATTCTAACTCATTATCACTTCTAATTTTGCCTCTCGCCCGATCTTTCTACTTGCTCTTACTTTAACAACACTTAGATATATGTTGGATCTTATTCTGTTTTCCTGATCTCTTACTTTTGTTTATATTTTAAGTCTCTTTATTTGTTATTCTTTATTCCAGTTAAACTCTTCAGATCTATATTCCAGCTTATTATTTATCTATTCACCTGTGTCTGCTGTTCTGCTTAATATATTCATTGAGTTTTTAAGCTGGACAGTAATTTGATTTCTGAAATTTCTATTTTGTTGTTTTTCTTCAAGTCTGCCACACATTATTTTAATGGTAAGCTATTATCATTAAATAGTATTTTAAAATAGCATTTAAATTTTTTGTACATTTTAAATATACTTATTTGTATTATAAAACTGAGAATTTTATTGTCTGATGTTTTTAGAGGCCTATATTAGCTATTTGTTCGCTCTGTGGATTCTCACTCATAATGGCCTATTTTCTCATGAGTTATGCAATTTTGAAGGTGAGTTTATATTTGGTGAGACATTATGAGAATCCTCTGAGATTTTCTGTCTTTTTGGAAATATATTTTTAAGGGCACAATTAACTTTTACCAATATGAGACTTCTTTTTTTTTTTTTTTTTTTGAGACAGAGTCTCATTCTGTTGCCAGGTGCCAGGCTGGAATGCAGTGGCACAATCTCGGCTCACTGCAACCTCCGCCTCCCGGGTTCAAACAATTCTCCTGCATCAACCTCCCGAGTAGCTGGGACTACAGACGCAGGCCACCACGCCCAGCTAATTTTTGTATTTTTAGTAGAGATGGGGTTTCACCATGTTGGCCCGGATGGTCTTGATCTCTTGACCTCCTGATCTGCCCACCTCGGCTTCCCAAAGTGCTGGGATTACAGGCTTGAGCCACCGTGCCCGGCCTATGGGACTTCTTTATGTTATGAGATTATCTGGATCATGTGAGTCAAGTTGACATCTGTGTAAAAGGAAATAATCTTTTACTCCTATGTTGGTTATGCTCATGAAACCTAAGCCTCCTGGTTACTGAAATCAGCTAATGATGTAGTTTCCATTCTGGTTGATACCTTTAGAATCTCCCTTGCTTCCTTATCCCCTTACCACTAGGTGGCTTTTTTTTTTTTCCATACTTGAATTGCATTGATTTATTTTGTGCTCAGTTATGAATTTAAAGGCTGGTTGTTATAGTTAATCCAACATATCTAGATGTTTTATATTAGAAGTCTTTCAGGTTACTTAGTTCGTTATATTTTTTAAGCCACTCTGGTTTTGTTTTTTCAAAAGGTCTGCAACAAGTTCTTATTGAAACATGGATTACTTTATCATATTTGGTTGAAAGGGGAGAAGATCCTAATATTTATTGAGTGGCTAAATGTGAGAGGCACAGAGTTGGGTACTTCAAACTACATTTTTTCTAACTTTAAATAATTGACAACTTATGTCTTGAGAAATGAGTTGTAGCCAGTAAAATTTCAAAGAAAAAAGGACCCATAAGTCAAGAACAATTTCCAAAGAATGAAAAGCAACCTTGCTCTATCTTTCACGGGCCTTGTAAAATAGTAGTGAGAAAAAAGGAGTGCATTGAAGACAACGTTAATTTATTTCCTATCTGACTTCAAGGCAACTTTATTTATGCCTTACACTGTCTAATAAGAAAGAAGCAAAGAACATTTGGCCAACAGAAAATATTTTTTAAATGATGGGCTGTCCCTTCATCTCCTCTACCCTCTGTTCAATTATTAAGAGTTACTTTTATTCAGTTATTAAAATCAATCTTTTTCTAAAGTTTTCTAGCTGAGAAATTTCTTAAATGAGAATTTTTTTCTCTGCATTAGACTGCTAGCTTCATCTGGCAGGATGCGTGTCTTTTAAAATTTTTCTTCTTTTTCAAATTCACCTTTGTTATTATGTATCCAGCAAAATACTGAAACATAATAAGCGCTGAATAAGTGTTTCTTGAATGGAAGAATAAGTGATTCTCTCTGTTACAGAGATTTCAGAACTGGGGGTCCTTGCTTATAAGATGGACACCATCAAGAGCGTTTTTTCAGTGAAGCTGAAAGGAGAAGAGTTGACAGTGGTATGGTTGTAATGGGTCTCTGAGTATTAAGACTATAATAGATTAAGGATTTGGGAAAAGGCAGAGAAGATTCTACATATTGCTTTGAATTATTCTGGGGATTTTATCCATAAAACATGTGAGATGTAAACCATTCGTTGGTCGTAAACCAAATGGTGCAATTGAAAGAATATGACCATTAGAATCAAGCAGACTTTGCAAAACCATAGTGTTCATTTATTACCACAAAATAAATCATTTTCTTTTGCTCCAGGAGAACTCTACTGTAGAAAGGCCATCTTAAACATCATATAGAATATCTTCTGTCTTCAAAGATTTCTCATTAAGATTGTTTCAAATGAAGAACTCTGATTTTTATTCTTACTTTGACAGAACACTTATTTTTCTTCCAGTTCAGAGTATACCACACTTTCTGTACTAAGTTGGAAAACTAAATAGGAAGAATCAATAGAAGGAAGCATTGTACCTCCATAATCAGGTAGGATTCTTCTGTTTGCAAAGGTGAAGAAAAAGCTGTTTAAGCCAAAAGGAAATGTATTGTCTAATGTAACTGAACTACACTTAGATCTGACTTGAAATATTGGGTTCACGCAATGTCACTGGGGCTACGTTCTCTCCATTTCTTGGTATGACTTAGCTCTGTTACTGTACTTCTTTTGACTTAATTCTGTGGGAGGCTCTTTCATCTTTGCTGCAAAATGGCTGCTATGCTGCCATTACTTACATTTTTCATAACTTCAGGCCAACTGGTAAAAATTGCAAATCTCTTGCAGTAGCTTTTATAAAGTCTTGAGATTAATTCTGCTTGGCTTCACTTAGGTCACATTCTCTCTCAATCATAAGAATTAAGCAAATATGATGCCCTGATTGGATTAGCACTAACGTGTGTGCTCCAGTCCAAGGAGGGAGACAAAATTGACTCTGACAGGAGAACATGAACTGATAGTGATAGAGATGAAAATATAGAAAGATTTTGGTATCTGATAACAATATATTTCTATTACTACCTGGATTAGTCTGTTTTCACACTGCTATAAAGATTCTACCAAAAACTAGATAATTTATTTATTCCAAATTTTGAAGAAATTTAATTTTACATCATTCTGCTACACCTGACTATGGAAAATATCTTTTTCAAAGTAGTGCATTTTCTCGAAGGCTATGATTCCTATCTTACAGAAATTTTTATTTTTCTTAGTTTTTAAAAAGAAAATTCTGCTCTAATAATCCACAATCTCTGTTATAGCTGAGTCTGATACTTTTCCCTTTTTTATTTCAATACATTTTGAGAGGATGAGTGGCATTTAGTTACATGAATAGGTTATTTTGTAATGATTTCTCAGATTTTGCTGCACCCATCACCTGAGCAATGTACGCTGTACTCAATGTATAGTCTTTTATCCTCACCCCCGCTTCCCCCAAATCCCCAAAGTCAGTTGTATCATTCTTATGCTTTTGAGTTCTCATAGCTTAGCTGCCACTCAGGAGTGACAACATATGATGTTTGGTGTTCTATGCTTAAGTTACTTCACTTAGAATAATGGTCTCCAATTCCACCCAGGTTGCTGCGAATGCCATTATGTTGTTCCTTTTCATGGCTGAATAGTATTGTATAGTTTACATATATATATATCCCATTTAGTTTATCCACTCAATTGATGGGCATTTGGGCTGGTTCTATATATTTTCAATTGTGATTTGTGCTGCTATAAACATGTGTGTGCAAGTATCTCTTTTGTATAATCCCAGGAGGGGGATTGTTGGATCAAATGGCAGATCTACTTTTAGGTGGTTTTTTTTTTTTGAGACGGAGTTTCGCTGTTGTTACCCAGGCTGGAGTGCAATGGCGCGATCTCGGCTCACCGCAACCTCCGCCTCCTGGGTTCAAGCAATTCTCCTGCCTCAGCCTCCTGAGTAGCTGGGATTACAGGCACGCGCCACCATGCCCAGCTAATTTTTTGTAGTTTTAGTAGAGACGGGGTTTCACCATGTTGACCAGGATGGTCTTGATCTCTTGACCTCGTGATCCACCCGCCTCGGCCTCCCAAAGTGCTGGGATTACAGGCGTGAGCCACCGCGCCCGGCCTACTTTTAGTTTTTTAAGGAATGTCCACACTGTTTTCCATTGTGGTTGTACTAGTTTACATTCACACCAACAGTGTAAAAGTGTTCTCTTTTCACTGCATCAACACCAACATCACTTGTTTTCTGATTTTTTGATTATACTCATTCTTGCAGAAGTGAGGTAGTATGCATTGTGGTTTTGATTTGCATATACCTAATAATTAGTGATTTTGAATATTGTTTCATATGTTTGTTGGTCATTTGCATATCTTCTTTTGAGAATTGTCTATTCATGTCCTTAGCTTACTTTTTGATGGTATTGCTTATTTTGTTCTTGATTTGTTTGAGTTCTTTGTAAAGTCTGTTAGGACACTCAGCATTTCAAACAACTAGACACAATGAAAACAGCATGAGGCCAACTGAATATGTATCTTCTCTCTCCCCTCTCCCAACTTTTTTGTAGCTTACTTGAAAGGCAAACAAAAATCTTTCATTGTGTCAATGTTACATAAAAATCTTTTTCAAAAGGGAAAACCAAATTTCATGTTTGCATTAGTGCATCTTTAACAATAACACTTGGTTTTCATAAAATTTTAGAAATCTTCCAGTTTTAATCCATTTGACCATAATGTAAGATTATCATACACCTCTTAGAATCCTTTACAATTTTCTGTTAAACAGCAGATCAGTTTTCTAAGAAAACCCTGTTATTCAGACACATGGGTCCAGATTCTGGTCCCACATCAGTGTGCTTTTATTTAAATGTTCAACCTACAGAGAAAAAAACCTAAATAATCCCCTTCAAATCTTAGCCAGATTGCTTATAACCACAGAACTTTTTTTTATGAGATCAACCATCACAAACCCTTTTCAACTTGCTTAAACCTTCAGTTTTGTCCCATCACTCTTTCAGGTTAAGACAATCTTTGAAACCCTCTGAACTGGACAAAATTACATTCCCTTTAGCAAAAACCATATTCCCATGCCTTCTCATAATCACCCACTAAAACAGCATTCTACTTTCCTTCTATACCTTGCAACCTTATATGTAAAAGTGTTTTTCAGTAGTCTCAATGACGTGTTGAAATGGTCACTCCTAGCTACTTTTATTTTGGTGAAAAACCTGAAAAGTTAGCAATTTTAATAACGTACTAGGTGTGGAGCCTAGGACATCAGACAGAAGTGAAGTTAAGGTCTGACTCTTTCCAGCATAGCCAGGGAGGATGGCTAACTCCATGGGTCCTCATGTCTTATCTAAACTCTAATGCTCCAAAGTAGGTAATTAAACATTTTCAAAAGTCAAAGAAGCAGTTTATGACCTTAACGCACATAGCAAATCTGTTGTCTGGCCTTAATTCAGACCAAATGTCTAAATTTTGAAGATGCTTTTGTTTTACTAATAGCCTTTAATACCGTCTTTATTCCCAAAAGATTACTAAACTCATGTGAACAAAGTTCACATTAAAGTTTCTATTTTTCTGCTGCAATATGATTTAAGTGCTTATCTTTCTAAGCCAATTAAATAAGAGCTGTTTTATATATAAACATCACACAGACGACACATAAACACACAGACAGACAGACAGACAGGAGATCCAGTAGTTGTAAGGGTTTTTTCATTTGCCTGTTTCTTAATTTCATTACTGGAGGATTACACATCAGCATGAGATTAGGGCAGGGACACACATCTAAACTATATCAGTATTGTTTACTGCTAAAGTATGGGAGGTTGAGATCTAATTAAAAAATAAAGATTAGCTCATGTTAGACAGATGTTAAATAATATTTAGCCTTAAATTGAAACTTCCTCTTTGACATTGTTGGGGCTGAAAGAAAAGAAAACAATATTCTCACTATCTAAATTAATGTGATTTTTTAGCATGTCCTTTTGTAGCTGGGGTAGGGAGTGGGAGTGTCCGGAAGATGCTCCCAGTTCCCGAATGTGTCAAGGTCCTTGGCCTCTCTTACCCTGAAGAATGGAGAAAGGGATCCTGGAGGTGCAGTGAGCTTACTGTTCAGTAAACGTCATGTACCCAAAGAGTTTTGCATAAAAAGCAATTTATTAGTCAGAGAGAGAGAAAAAGAGAGAGAGAGAGAGTGTGTGTGTGTGTGTGTGTGTGTGTGTGTGAGACAGAGAGAGAGAGAGAGAGAGGAGAGAGAGAGAGAGATCCCATGCTGTTGTGGGAGGGGAATGTAAAGGGGATATCCATTTAAGTAAAAAACAGCAGAGTTTTAATCCTGGAGTTATTCCCGCCTCATTCATGTTCTCATCTAATGAGAAGAGTTCTTTCAGACTGTCTCTGGAGTGATTGATCTTTGACTCTGATACTGGATTGGCTGCATGGTGCACAACAGAACCCCCTCCTTCCAGAGCTTTCCATAGGCTTGTTGGACAAAGAAACCCACCTGGATTGCTTTACCTAGTCCAAGAGCAGGAAACCTCGGCAAAGAATTTTATGTTCCTGGATGGGGGCATGGATGGAGGGGTGGCACTGGGAAACTCCCGCCTTTGAAACCATGTCTCTTGTGGACTGGGAAGGAAAGTATTTTCCTTAACACAGTCCCTCACTTTGATATGGTTTGGATGTGTAAACCCACCCAAATCTCATATTTAATTGCAATCCCCAGTGTTGAAGGTGGGGCCTGGTCAGAGGTGATTGAATCATGGGGGCAGTTTCTCATGAATGAGTAAGCACAAACCCCTAGGTGCTGTTTTTGAAACAGTGAGTGGGTGAGCGAGTGAGTGAGTTACTGTGAGATCTGGCTGTTTAAAAGTGTGTGGCACCTCCCCTATCTCTCTTCCTCTTGCACGAGTCATATAAAGTACCTAACTTCCCCTTTGCCTTCTACCATGCTTGTAAGTTCCCTGAGGCCTCCCTGAAAACTGAGCAGATGTTCCCATGCTTTCTGTACAGCCTGTGGAGCCATGAACCGATGAACCCTCTTTTTTTTTTTTTTTTTAATAAATTATCCAATCTCAGATATTTCTTTACAGCAATACATTGAATACATGATTCAATACATCCTGTTATCAAATACCATATCCAATGTTACCTAAAGCCATTCCTAATGCCAATATTTTTCCTGTTTCCCAATTTTGGGAAATACCATTCTAAAGAGATATTTTTTGTATACATTGTACACAGTAAAAGATTGTATGTGATGCGTGTGTATGTATGCAATGTGTTTGTACCATAGGGATATAAGACATCTAAAGCTTATAGCTTGTACAAATGTAAAAATATTCTTACAGAGTTAGACCAACATGCTCAAATAAAATGTTATGTAAATTACATTTTGTATAAATATTTTCTTCAGCTTTCTGACTTAAATGATTGGTTTTTACTGAAATAACTTTATAGTCCTGTATCAGGAATAATAATATTTTCTCATTTTCTTGTTATCAGATAAACAAAACATAACAAATGCTGGTGGTGGAGAAAGAAAACTCTTGTACACTGTTACTGGAAATGTAAATTATCACAGCCATTATGGAAAACAGTGTGTAGTTTTCTTAAAAATAGAACTATTATGCAATGTAGCAATTTCACTACTATTTATTTCAAAGAACACAAAAAATATATATCAAAGGGAGATATGCACCCCTGTGTTTTTTGCAGCTCTGTTTACAATAGCTAAGATATGGAATCAACCTAAGTGTCCATGAACTGATGAATGGAGAAACAAATGTGTTCTATATATTAATGGAGTACTATTTAGACATAAAAAAGGATGAAATCCTGCCATTTGCACTAACATTGATGGAACTGGAGGCCATTATGTTAAATGAAAGAAGCTGGGTACAGAAAGGCAAATATTGCATAATCTCAGTCATGCATGGGAGCTAAACAATTTGATCTGGTGGAGATCGGGAGTAGAATTGAGGGACTATGCTAACTTCTCTTCCCGGGTCCACAAGGGGTGTGGTTTCAAAGGCAGAAATTTCCCAGTGAATGCCTGACCTGCCTTCATCCATGTCCCCATCTGGGAACTTGGAGTTCTTTGTCTAACTTTCCCGCGTGTGGGCTGGGTAGAAAGCCCGCCAACAGCTCCCAGGGAGGAGGCTTAGATTGGGGGCCAGGCAACTAATCTAATATCAGAGTTGAAGATCAATCACTCCAGAGGGAGTTTGGAAAAGCTTCTCTCACTGGACGAGAACTTGAATGGGGCGGGAGCAACTCCAGGGTTAAAATCCCCCTATTCGCTTATGTATGCCGACTCCATCTCTGAATCCCCTCCCACTGCAACATGGGCGCTGTCTCTCCCCATCTCCCTGTAGGGATATCCCCTGTGGATTCCCCTTCCACAGCAGCCTGGGAGCCCTCACTCTCCATTCTCTCTGCCAAATGAATCACTGTCTATTACCTAAACTCTTTGGGTCCATAATATTTAATCAACGGTGAGCTCACCACACAGCCAGGGCCGCCTCCCCATTCTTGGGTGCGTGAAAGCGCAAGAACCTCGGCCACATCCCATCAGGGAGAGAGTGAGCCTCCCCTGCATCCCGTGACCCTGGTTACATCTGGATGGTTGCTAGAGGCTAAAAAGGGAGTGGAGAGTAGAGGATAAGGAGGCGATGGTTAATGCGTACAAACATACAGTTAGAAGGAACAAGATCCGGTGTTTGTAGCATAATAGGGAGACTATAGTTAACAATAATTTATTATATATTTCAAAACAGCTAGAAGAGATTTGAACTGTTCCCAACACAAAGAAATGATAAATGTTCAAGGTGATGAATATCCTAAACAGTCTCATTTAATCATTACACATCTTATGCAGGTATCAAAGTATCAAATGTACTTCATAAACATGGACAATTACTACATATCCATAAAAAGTGAAAAATAAAAAGGAAAGATTTACCCATTTTCGATTGAGACAACAAATTTTAAGTTAATTCTGATTTTTGTTTCATTCGCTTCTGCCCCGGGCCTCTCCTTTATTTTCTTCCTCCCCTTGGACTCAGACCCTAATGTATTCTCCACTCAACCGGCAGAATGATCTTTTATGAAATCAGATAAAAATCTCGGATGTAGTATTTAACATCTGTCTAACATGAGCTAATCTTTAAAACCTTCCATGAGTTTCCTGTGCAGATCAGAATAATATTCCACATGTATGCCTAGACTTGAAGCTCTTCCATGGTTGGGCTGCTTCTTATCTCCATTGAGCCTTTCTCCTCCAGCTCACAAGTGGAATCACACTAGCTTCCGTTTTGTGTTTCATACATGCCAGGCTTTTTCCTGCTTTATATCTTTTCCACTTGCTGTTTTTCATTTTTCCCTGGAATTCTCTTCCTTTGAGGTTTTATTTAGCTGATTCTTTCTCTTCCTTAAGTCTTAAGTTTAATATCTTTTAGGTTGTCTCTGTATACCCTTTATAAGTGGATCATCCCCTCATGGTATTCTCTATTTCTTTCCTTATGCTTAGTACGTTGGGATTATATACATGTCTCTTGTTTATTTTCTGCTTCCCTATAAGACTCTAAGTTCTATGAGGGCAAGGCTTATTGTTATTTTCATATACTGTCTCAATACCATCCTTGGTATACAGAAGTACTCAGTAAATATACATATATATGTATGTGTATATACATATATAGTAAATGAATCCTCTTCAAAGAGTTGTTTTATTTGTTTTGTTGGCTTCCCTGATTATAAACTCACTTTAAAATAATTACTTTGTTAAGAAAGGAGTTTGTGCTGTGTTTAGCATTCAGAAAGATTTGAGTAAACAATTGAATAAACAGCTTCCCCTAGTTTGTAATAAGGCTTAAAGCATTGTAGTGACTGAGCATAAGGGGCACCATAAGCATCAAAGAGAGATGAATTTGTAGCATCAAAGGCAAGCCAGCAATACTGTTTTAAATCTTCTTCTAATGACCTCCTTGTAATTATGAATCCCTAAGAAGAAGTTCTGCTGCTTTATCTGCCTCAAAGTCTGCTTAACTATGCTTAATTCTTTTGCCTTGGCTCATCTCCAAACTCTGTAACTTTCTTTGCCTAACTAGAATTGCATTTGGACTTTGGGAGGAAACAGTTACTGTTATACATTTGTAGGTGTGAGCACCAGCTGCTTGTGGAAATTCCAATTCATTATACATATGATTTTATAAAAGAATGAACAAAACTTTGAATGTATGGATTTAGTCGTTGTTGAAACTCAACTGTACTGTTGATTTACTGTGGAAATGTTAAGCAATTGGCCAACATTTTGGTGTGTCTAAATTTCAGTAGTAAAGTAAACATATTCATTTATTCTTATCCAGTTTTCACAGGGGCCTTACTTAATATTTCTGAAAACCATCTGCAAATATACATAATAAATATTTTTGTAGAACACATACATTCATACTGGGGACTTTTTTTCACATTTTGCATCTATAATTGTGGCAGATACTGCCAGCTGAGCACTAATAATTTCTTTATCTGTTCCACGGTGTGGAGTTTTTGCTGGACAATGACTGCCTCTTCATGGACTATTGTTTCCTAGCCTCTCCCGCTATGCATACAGGTAGACTCTACGACCAATGGATGTCTACATTACCTCTAGGAGACAGGTAAACTTGTGATATGTAATCCTTCCCTCAGGACTGCTGGCTGGATAACACTGATGTGCCTTTGCTCAAGCCAAACAATGTAATATGGGGTTCCTGAATCACAGCCTGTGAATGACTCTCCAGAGAACAACCTGCCAGGAACATCAGCTTTGGACTTCACATAAACGAGAAATACACTTTCATTTTGTTATGCGACTGAGATTCTGAGTTTGTCTGTTACAACAGTTGCAATATTTACCCTGATGAATGTAGTGTAAATTTATCAAATATGTTCTATAAATATATAAGTGTAATATGTCTGTATACATTATTACAGAGCTGGTTTAGCACTCATTTTACACATGAGAAACCTGAAGAAAAAGAGACCTTGAAGAGTTAAGCAAACTCACTCAGATTATAAAATGCATTACTTAACAGCTAAACTAATTCTAGTGCTTAATCCATTATAGCAGGAGAGGACATAGTATGGCCCTCAAGCTAAATCAGGTCCACTGCATATTATTTACAAAAAATAAATGTTTTACTGGAACACAGTCACAATCGTTCATTTACGTAGTTTTTAAGACTGCCTTTTTTGCAACAATAGCAGAGTTAAGTAGTTGCAACAGGGATCATATGACCAGTAAAGCTTGAAATATTTGTTGTCTGGCTTTTTACTAAAAAAAGTGGCTGACCCATGCATTGTACTGTATGTCTACGGGCTCTCCAGGTTAACTCTGAATACGGGACATAATAAAAGGCAGGCTCTAATTTTATATTGCAATCACCTGGTAGGTTCTTGCCTGCTGTACAGATAAAACCAACTCACTGAGACTGTGGTATTGCAATAAACAAAGAGTTAATTAATGCTAGATTAGCCATACAGAAGAAAGAGTTTTTATATCCGTCTCTTTGAAGGCTCGAAGGTTTGGGTTTTTCAAGGATGGTGTCATGGGCAGGGCAGTAGGGAATGCGTACTGCTGATTAGTTGGGGATGCAATCACACGGATATAGAAAACAGTGCTCATGTGCTGAGTCCACCTCTGGGTGGGAACCACACATGGGTTGAGTCATGAGTCATGAGTCCAGATGATTTCAGTCAATTGCCAGAATGCAAAAGTTTGAAAAGCGTCTTGAAAGATCAATCTTAGGTCCTACGGTGGTCATATTATATATAGGAACAATTGGGGAAGTCACAAATCTTATGGTCTTTGGCCACACGTCTCCTGATCAATTAGGGATTATAGAAGCTATGCCTCCATTTTAGCAAAATTCAGGTCCATCCCATAACCCTAATCTCAAGGCCTTTTAATAGTTTTCAGTCCTTTAGCAAGAAGGGGGTTAATTTTAGACAGGGATTATTATCATCTTTGCTTTCAGGTTAAACTACAAACTAAATTCCTCCCATGGTTAGCTTGGCCAGTGCCCAGAAATGAACAGACAGTCAGCCTGTGAGACCACAAGCAAGATGGAATCAGTCATATTAGATTTCTCTCACTGTCACCATCTTTGCAAAGGTAGTTTTAATATCCCTCCGATTTTAGTGGAAATACTGAAAAATCAATTTTATGTTTCTATTCTTGTTCTTTCTCTAATTTATGTTGTGAACTCGCCTCCTTCTTAACTAATATTTGGAAACTTAGAGATCCAGCTTCCCCTCATGCTTCTGATATTATCTAAGATAGGGTCCTATGAGGAAGAACTTCAAAATGAAATGGTGAAAGACTGAGGTTCACTTTCCCATCTCTTCTTCGTTGCCATCCCAATGCTGAGACTGACCACGTGCCAATTAGCGCATTCCCTTAGACTCTAC
The DNA here is from genome assembly GCF_009761245.1 of Sapajus apella. NCBI lineage: Eukaryota > Metazoa > Chordata > Mammalia > Primates > Cebidae > Sapajus > Sapajus apella. The sequence continues at coordinate 5,287,024 of NW_022437041.1, read as the reverse complement.
CCTAAGGCATCTAATCAAATGCCCAGGAAAACAAGATCCTGACATTTCTATTTAACTCAGAAAAGGGTTTTTTCTTTTTCCAGTTCTTTCCGTTTACAAAGATTTCATCTTTCTCTATAGGGGTGTTTCTCTACATTTTTTACACATTGTCACTCAAGACATATGATCATGTTTGCATTGATAAAGTAGGGCTGTAAGTACTGTCCAATTCCCAATTTATATATACACAATCCCAGCACTTTCTCGCTCACTTTTCAAAAACACATCAGACTGCAAGAAAGAGGTCATTTATTATAGAACTAACCTTAAATCCATTATAAGTTATTTTTAAACATTACATTAAAACATTGATAATTAAGCTATCATTAATCAAAAGTAGTTGCTCTCTCTCTCATAATTCATTCTGACAAACAAGCTTACTGTAATACTGTGTATGAAGATAACTGAATCTATACTAAAAGGAAGAATTTGAGAGGCTCATAAGAAATTCTGTTTGTTTCCTCTTTGTAAGTTGCAGTAAAAATTGATTTAAGCAGATAAAACTCAAAGAAAGCAAAACATCTCAGATAGTCCTTTTTGGTTTATTTTAGAAAAAGTAAAATAGGAAAAAAGAAACTGTTTCTAAGTAGACTTGAGAGAGAACAAATCCAGATCAGAATTCAAAGATAATGCTATCAGAAATCTTACATTCTAACATATCCTTGGGTTGACAAGAAGAAACAAAAGCAATGTGTGGCAAATGGCTACTGATGTGTACTGAGGCCCTATGACACCAGAAGCCCTCAGTTTGTAGCAATCATGCCTTTCAACTTTTCTTCCTCAACTCTAACTCTTATAATTCCTGCATTAACTTAAAGCTGATAAGCTCTTTGTTCTAACTGCCCATTAAGCAGAGAGAGAGTTGGAAGGGAAATTTCCTATCCAGCTGCAGCAAACATGGGGTGTGTTCCTGACATTTTTAGAAAAATCAGTAACTGCAGTTTCCAGAGAATTGTTGTTATACATAGTACATACTTCTCATAATTTACTCTGTAATATTGGTATATTTTGGGTTAAGTTTATTTCTATAGTTGACCCCCGAGTATGGCACCATGGAAATCATTGTGAGTCTGACAAACAGCCACCTGCAAAATATATTTTAGAATACAACTCACTGCAAGTTAGAAATTGCCTCTACATTTTGGTTTCATAATGAAAACTTGTTTTGCAAAGTGGTGAAGACTGGGTAGTGAGTCTTGGATTGAATCCAAGTGTATTTATTTGGTGACATAATGGCAACTACCATAACAAAAGCCTTTTATAGGTAGTTTCTACTGTAAATTAGTCCTAAGTTGTGCCATTAGTGGGAAAAACACTCTTTATCAGTTTTAACATGAATTCAAAAATTTAGAACCACCCGTACATCCTGGCAAATGCTCCTAAGTATAAAGCTAATTGTCTCTGCAATACATTTTACTACTTTCTTTTATTCAGAATCTTTTTCTTAGGTCCATCAAAGACAGCTAAAATTATGCATTGTTATGCATGGTATAACATTAGCATTATATCATTCTTTATTAAGTTTTTATCTTTATTTTGACAACTTGTTTTAAGTGTTGGCCAAGTGATGACTTTTGCAATTAATGTGTAACAGTTGCTATAAGCTTTTTTAATTTGACAAGCTCATGTCTAAAATGTTAATAACTTTTCCAGTTAGCAAAAGGTAAACAAATTATATGGTATCATAAGAAAAATTCATATGTGGATAGTGATACAAGAAGATAATTTTAAAGATATTTATAATGTGATGTGATGACAGTGACATAATATTTTTTATTTTTATTTCTGGTTTCAGTCAATTTGTATCTCATATTTGTAAGTACTAAATTCACAATTTTTTTTTAGATATAAGAAATCAAGCTATGGGTAAATAATATTGGCCTTTCCCTTGATATGTAATAACATCTCCTTCAATAATTCAATTTATTGGAAGATATACTAAGGGCAAGCAAAGAACTTTTGGATTAATACAAATATTTTCTATTTTTTTCAGATATTTTATTGTATGAAAAGTCCTCTCTCTTGCTTTCTTAAACTTGTTAATGCTATTCTTTCTGTTTTATAGAGCTAAATGTTTATCCTGTTTTCCACGGCAGACACTGTATGTTTATCTTTTATTCTGAGTGAAGATATAAGTTTTAAACTTGATTATAACTTGGCTTAATATTTGAGAAAGCACTTATGCTGAAGGGGAAACATTTAATTTTGCTGATGTTGGGTCATATCATTTCTAGAAAAAAAATCAGAGTTTTGATATACATATTCAGTGATATTTATTTCTTGTTATTTGGGGAAGGATGTTTGTCCTGTGGTTACTTTTCTCTTGACATGTGCTGATGATATAATTTATCTTCTGTTTTCTTGTTCCTTCCCTATCAACTCCAAACTTTACTCCCCAGATGCAGATTAATATAAAGATAATGAAACAAGCATCAGGGTCTCTTATTTCTCAGGCCCTGTCTAAGGTCCTGGGGGAGTCCTAGTTAAGTATTAAATGGTCAAATATATTTTTGTAACATTTAGTAAAGTAAGATAGTTTAAGACCACTGTGTCTTTTCATACTGAGAATAATGACAAGCTCTTATTAAGAGTTTCAATATTTAACAAAGACCACAGAAGTACAGGTGGAGAGAAGGGACAGAATTGTGAGATATTTGGGAGATAGACTGTTATCTCTGATCTTCTCATGACCTATTTTCCAACTAATTTGAACTTATTGGTACTTCCCAGGCATCATCTAGTGTTCTCACCTCTGTGCTCTGACAGTTACATTTTCTCTCAGTCTGGAATCTCATTCATCCTTTGAGGTCCAGTTCTGGTGTCAACTGGCATTCCTCTAGGGCTAAACACGTAGTCAGCTCTTAGTGCTTAGTGTTGATTGCAGAGGTGACCTAAGGCATGAGTCTTCATGTGATTTTCTCTAACCCTGACAACTTGGTTTTTTCTTTCTTTTCTTTTCTTGCTTTGGAGTGGAGAGGATAATGGGACATTAGCCATAGCTTTCCTTAAGCAAAGGAAGCACTGTTCATAGGAGACCCAGCATTACCCCTTGATTTTGATAAAGTCCAAAGGCCTCTGATCTTGTCCTTGGCATCACTGATTGTTTTGGAACCAGACCAAGTGCAGGTGTAATTTTTGGAGGGAGTCAAAGAGGCTAAGGTGTGATTATAGTCTGAGGATGAATTACTCCCACAGCATTTGCTCTTTGCCGCATAGGAACATGAGAAGAGTTAGGACTTAGAACCAACTTAAAATTCTGAGTATTCTACTTACCAGCTGTTGTACCATACGGAAAATATTTAACTTTTCTGACTTTTCTCCTCTGGAAAATAATGATAGAGGGACATTATCTTCTCTGCCTACCGAAGGTTCACCAAAAATGAACTGACAAAAGCCAGATTAATATGAGAAAGGTCTACAAAATTTATTTAATGTGCACGGGAGAAAATCACATAAGTATGGTTATCCAATAACCCAATGAGGCTCAGTTGCTTGTATACCCTTCTTCATAGGGAGAGCTGAAAAACGTTGGTGATTTTTTTGAGGGGTAGCGGCTATTAGGGAGAATGAATAGATCCAAGAGACAGAATTAACTTGTAAATGAATCCCCTTGGAATTTGAACGAACTAGATATTATCTTGTGAAAATGTCTATCCAGGTGTGGTTACATTCCTCAATGTTTTTATCTGTGACAGATAATGAGATTTCAAGGAGGGGATAGAAGGCAATTGTATTCTCTTTGGCAAGTGCAGTCTTAAAGTAGATAGGGGAATATCAGGGTAGAGTCTGTGCCAGCATCTTCTGACCTTTAAGGGTCTTTAATTTAAAACAATCATCATACAACGGGTGCCATATTTAGGAGTGAAGTTCCCTGGGCTCCTTCAAGGCATATTTCTATCTATTGGTTTTTTGGGGACTTGAAAAAAAAAGGAATATATATCTAAATACCTTGTTCATGCTGTGCTAAATAGGAATTCAATATAAGTTAGTTTTCTTCTTTCTTCTTCCAGTTTTCACCTTCGGCATCTTTCTAAGTCAACATGTGATTCAAGCAACAAAGTCATCCTGGTAGATTTTAGCTAATTAAATGTATGTTTTGCAGATTACTTTGTATGTTCACATACACTATCCTAATTTATCTTCTTACTGATGTAATGAGGTTAGCTGAGGAGTCAGAGAAGGTAGCAATCAAAATGGGCATGCACGTGCATACACACACACACACACACACACACACACACACACAGATACATTTAGACATGTTGGTGTGCCCTAGATAATTATTATCCAATTCTGATGGATAAAAAAGCTGGGATCCCAAAATTCAAGTTACTTGCAAACACTGACGTGTCACTTCTCTTTGCACACTTTCCTGTTTTTCACCTGTCTGACTCCTGTTTGTTCCGTTTGGCCTTCAAGGGTCACTCGTGACAGTTTCTTCCCCTTTCCTGTTACTGTCACCTCTGCCAGCCTGGGTGAGGTGCCCCTTGTCTGTGCTCCCATTGTTTTCTATACATCTTTATCATAGACCTTATCATACTGTGTATACTTATCCTCCAATACACTGTATACTTCTTGGTGAAAAAGAACATTACTCATTCTTTTAGCACAGTGTTTTATATGCAATCTGTTAAAAATTACCTGTTGAATGAAAGAACAAAAGTTAATGGTGACTGGGAAATAGAAATTATTCAGGACCATGTGTTAAAAAATCTAGGGATTCTTTAGATGGAAAGAACCGGGATCTATTAATTTTTGTTTGTGGGGCAGCTGTGTGTGTGTGTGCGCATGTATGTGTAAAGACAAAGACTACTGTTTCATTATTGATGTTACCATACAAGACTTGGGTCTACGTGCCTGTGCACAAAAAAAGGCACACACCAGGATTTTCAGCAAGAGAAAGTGAGTCATTTATTGTAGATCATCAAGCAAGGAAGACGTGCAGCTAATGCTGAAGATCTGAACTCCCCAATGACTTACAAGCAACAGTTTTTAAGACAAGGGTACATTTTAAGAAAGCCGAAGTTACACACAAAGTCATAAATCAACATAGGCACTTCTAAAGAGAGAGCTGGGCACTCTGTGGAGGAGTTTTTTTACATGACCTGAGGCCTTACTCTAGTGGTATGTTTATATCAGTGATATTCACCATAGACTATATTTGCATTCATCCTGGGGACAGCTTTGAATATAGAGGTTATATATCGGCTTCACCCAAAAAGGTGGGATATCTTGAAGTACGGGCTCACAGGTCATAGGTGAATTTAGAGATTTTTTTTTTTTTTGATTTGCAATAGGCTAAGGAAGCAATGCTTTGTTTAAAAGCTTGGGGTTCAACAGAAATAAATGTTAAAGGTTAGCCTGTGGACTGTGTATGTTTCATATGATGCTCCCCAGGACCCCCAGGAAGAAATTTAGGGCAAAGAATGGTGATTTAAGTTTAGTTCTCAGTTTTCTGAGGTCATTTTTCTTTCCCTCTCTCTCTCTCTCTTTCTTTCTTTCTCTCTCTCTCTCTCTCTTCTCTCTTTCTCTCTTTCTCTCTTTCTTTCTTTCTTTCTTTCTTTCCCCTCTCTCTCTCTTTCTTTCTTTTTTCTGAGATGGAGTTTCCCTTTGTCGCCCAGGCTGGAGTACAGTGGCATGATCTCGGTTCACTGCAATCTCTACCTCCTGGGTTCAAGCGATTCTCGTGTTTCAGCCTCCTGAGTAGCTGGGACTACAGGGGCCTGCCACCACGCCTGGCTAATTTTTTTTGTATTTTTAGTAAATACAGGGTTTCACCATGTTGGTCAGGCTGGTCTCAAACTCCTGACCTCTTTGATCCACCTGCCTTGGCCTCCCAAAGTGCTGGGATTACAGGCATGAGCCACTGTGCCCGGCTGTTTGGCATTTTTCATCTGGGGAGTTCAGGTTTCTGAGCAACCACTCAAGACCATATGTTAAGATGTTATCCTTTAGTTTTCAGAGGGAACCAAGACACCATGTGACTCCGATTTGTTTGGGAGGCTATTGCTGAAGTTATTGCCATCTTCTTGGTTATCAGGTTGTGCATTTATTTTTGCTAGCTAGGTGCCAGAATTTTTCTTAAAGGGACTGGAGATAGATATATATATATATATATTTTACTTTTATGCTTGGGGAGAGATCCCAGCAGGCCCCTAAGACGGGTCTCTGCTCTATCTCATTGATGCCGGAGACTGTATCAATTCTTTATAGTACTTCCAAGCTAGTTTAATTGGTGTATACAGAATATGTCATGCTAAAATAGACATTTTGTAGAAACCAAGGCTGCTGGCCCTATAAAGTTTCCCTGAAAAAATCAACTATCCAAAGACTGACTAATTATAGAAAAAGCATAAAAACTTACTGTGTACATTCAGCAGGCTTCAGAATGAACACTCAACTTCCTAAGGAGATACAAAACTTCCCAAAGAGATACGCCATCTTGAGGTTACAGAAAGAATAGGGACTTGGATTGTCACAAAACAGGTTCTGGGAAGTGGGAGAAGAGGAATTCTCTTGAGGGACAACAAGTGATTACAAGAAAGAATGAATGGATAGAGAACAGAGATTAAGTGATAAACAGTTCTCTTTCGAATCTGAATAAGGCTGTGAGTCAGGCATTATCTTTAAGAGTCTGGTCAGGTATGATTACATTCTTTGTCTTGTCTCTGCAATAGATAATGAGATTACAGAGAGGAGATTAAAAAAAAAAAAAAAAAAAAAAAAAACCAAAAAGACAAAAAAACAATTGTACTCCCTGGTGGCCAGAGAATTAAGGCAGATAGAGGAACTTCAGACAACTTGACCCTACGCTTTCAGAGAAACAGTAAGGGGTGGGAACATGTCAAGGGGACCTTAAAGCTTCCATTTTTCTGAGCAACAACAATTATAATCCTTGGAGAAAAACAGAAGTCACAAAAAAAAACAGTAAATGTTATTTATGGAAAGGGGAAGAGTCAACTTATCCTTTTGCTCTTCTAAGGGTACTTGACAAGAATGAGTCACAGTAATAGGAAGGTAGGCTCATTCTTCTAAGCCAGCACCAGACAGGTGGCTTTCTTCCTCTTCCACAAGCAATTTTACTTCAAAAAAGACAGGAAGGGAGTGGCTTTTTATATAGATATGGGGAAATTTTGACAAACAAACCTGATAAGTGGGGAGAAAGGAGAAAGGTAGAGGAAGCTTAAGTTCATGTCCAAGATGACTCCTTATTTTTCTTGATTCTCTATAGGTACTTCTAAAGAGAGAGCTGGGCACTCTGTGGAGGAGTTTCTATTCATGACCTGAGGCCTCACTCTAGTGGCACGGTGTTAGTAGTGAGATTCACCATAGACTATATTTGCATTCATCCTGGGGAGAGTTTTGAATTCACCTACACTTTATAATAAGTAGAACATTTGCTCACAGATTTCACTTTGCTCTAGTGTCTTAATGATCTTCCCCCAGTGCCTCTAATAGACTTAAACATAATAGAAGCTAATTTTGACTCTAATTCAATGTTCTCTGTAGGAGAAGATGACTGAAGTTTAATTATAATTCCTTTATACCAAATGTGTGTGCATGCTCCAGCATTTGATGGGATTCCTCCAAAATTTCCATCTCAAAATCAACCCATCAGTAGAACCGTTCACATGCTGCCCAGTTAATTATAATGGAATGTGATGGTTTGGGGCTTTTGTATTCCAAACATAGCACCATGACATCTATAAAAACAAGCTTCTGAAAAGCTAGTAAGACAAGGGCCTTTGTGCCATTTCAAATGTTTTTGTTTTGTTTCGTTTTTCCTCCTTACGTAAATAGGCCAAAGGGGGACTAACAAAAAATGTTAGTTATGTAGTTTTTTTGTTAAATATGCAGGCCATTTCTTTGCCCCTAATCGTCTCTATCTCCTATGTACAGCTAGGAAGAAAACTCACAGTTCCTCCAAGACTCAGAAGTCTTTAAAACACAGTCTAGCAGTCTAGCACATGGTGGATTTAAAACATATTCACTATTACTTTTAAAAATTAAATCTTCCCAATATAATTACCTTTTAGAAGAGTGTATAATAGACTGTTTAATAAAAGCAATAATTAGTCTTTATGTTTATTTTCTGTCTCCTAAACCACAGACCTGAATAATAGATGCTACATAGAAAACTGTATTTCGCAGATTAAATTGACACTATGTGAATTACTATGTGTATGCTTCATTCATATGCATGTATGTGGAAGGGGATGATTGAGGCTGTATTCCCCAAATGATACAACATGGGGATGTCAACAGAGAAGGGAGGAGAAGTATCAATCTGAATGGACACTATAAAAAATGTTGCTGGGCAACATCTAGAGGTGCAACAAGGATGGAAACAATTTTAAAGCACTAGAAATATTATAAAATGAATGAAAGTATATTTGTGGACCTGGTCTGGTACAGGGAGAATACAAACATGAAAATATTTTGATGAGTCACTTGGATCTGAAGGTAAGATTGCAAGAGGTGTGCTTGAGTGGCAATAGATAATACATTGCCTCAAAGGAAGGTGGGCCTGGTTAGCCAAAAGCTTTTTATTTTCTTGAATGAATGATGGTTTGAGACTTTTTCACCAAAGCTGATTTTTTCAGGGAAATAGATGACAAACTAAGCATTACTGTTAGAGTAGGCAGATAGACATGAGTAGGAAAGGGAGCTCCCAGGGGTGGAAGCCCCAGAAAGTCTTGCATCCCAGAGACCACCCCAAACATGCATGCCAACTGTGAGCAGAGAGGAAGGGAAATACTTACAAAGAACAGAATGCCCTTTAAGACACCCAGAAATTACTCAATCTGTGATTGAACTGTCTGAATATAGCTGGCTACATGCTGATAAGAAGGGTCAAGGGGCGAAAGGGAAATTCCTGAAAGATGTGCAGACACAATAAATACAGATTTGACTGCTATATGACCTTCCTGAGGTGGCAGTGATTAGCAACACTACCATTAGGTATGATTCGTATTGATCATCAGGCCCTGCAAATGCACATCCACCGATGGTAAGGGAGAATCCAACAAACCTGGGCAGGAACGAGGGGGTTACAAAGGCAGAGACTTAAGACAGAAGCAGGAAACTAGAAAAAGATGGAGACTTAAGACAGAGACGGGAACTTAAAGAAAAAGTCTGACATAATAAAAACTTCAACCTAGAACTCCCAGGACTGTCCCTAGCCAGGTGAGCCTGCTCCTCTCTTGGACATATGTTTATTTTCTTAATAAACCTTTTTGGTTCCTTTACTAATTGGTCCCTTGGCTGAATTCTTTCCTTCAAGAAGACAAGAACCAAGATCCTTCACTTCCTGGTAACACTAAGAAAGTGCTCTTTCCTCTGTGTCTTTTTCTCTCATTGTGTTTGATCTTATTTCCAAATAAACATTGGTAAATATCTAAACAATTCCATTTATTGGGGTTCAATATTATGCACTGGACTTAGAAGCTCACAAGTCCATTTCTCTAGCCCAGTATATGCAACAATTTTGGCCAATTGAACCATCCTTAGGTTCTAGTTGCAGAATGACACAGAATCAAATTATTTTCTCTTCACATGAGTGTGCTTGTATAAAAAGATCCAGAATCAGAAGTGTAAATAAATTCAAAAGAAGCATTAATATCCTCTTCTACTTCTGTACAGGCATTATAGACACAGTCTGGTGAATTGTTGCCTTGGCTTATTAGTTTCAAAAGGCTTAAAAAAAGTCTAATTGGAGATTCCTCATGAAAATGTTCTAGCAAAGCCAATTTAAAAGGAGCCTATATGGTCAATCAATATTTTTTATGAACTTCATGCAAATAATCAGACTAAGTATCATAAGTCTAAAACTTATTTCACTGATAAATTGGTCTCACTCTGATTTCTCTTTCAGTAGAAAAAGGAGATGCAAGACCAAAAAAAAAATGTAGGTTTCAGAAGACAGCTATAGTATACCTGTTGTTAAATTCTAGCCCTGACCATTGTTTTTAAGTTTTTATTATTTTCTTATAATTTGGACTAAATTCTGAATTATTTCCTGCTGTAGCAAGTCTGTAAAGAAGAACCTCAATGCAATTATAGTTTTTAGTTGATTTCTCAATGGAATAGGTTTTTATTACAAATCTCTCATTATTTCTTCCAAGAAAACAAAAATTATAAAATTTTGAAGACTAGAGATTATTTAAAAAATGATAACTGTTATAAAAATCAGTGACTTGACTGTGGACTATTGAGGAATGAGTCTTCCCAGAACTGAGGGATGAAAAATGTCTATCACTCTAAGCTCAGCAAAGGGTGATCATCAATGCTTCTATGGGAAGATTTTTAACCAACAGAGGGACATGAAAAAGAAAACTATCTCAGAACAGTCTGAGAGTTATATGAGATATGCAAAATTTATCAGGCCCAGAGAAACGTGAGTATGGGACTTTAGTTATGCCCTTTACACTCATGCCTGGGAAAAATTGTTTAAAAACATTTTGTTCCTGACTAGTTGTCTCCGCCATTTATCTTTACACTTCCAGAATTTGTAATACAACAATAATGTATGGCCAATCAATAGCTTCTTGTTTTAATGTAAATTCTTAGTAAACAATGTAGGAAATGCCTCTTCTTTTCCTTTAAAAATCCACTTGTCTAGGCCAGTGTCCAAAATAGTTTTTCTCGGATATTCTTCTAGGATTTTTAGATTTTTAGGTTTTATTTTTGGTCTTTAATTCATCTTGAGTGCATTTTTATGTATTGTGAGAGGTGTGGGTCCAGTTTCATTCTTCTGCGTGTGGCTATCCAATTTTCTTAGCACTGTTTATTGGTAAGGTGCCACCTCACCAGTGTATATTTTTATTGACTTTGTCAAACATCAGTTGGTTATAAGTATGCAGTATGCAGCTCTCGTCTAGATTATCTATTCTGTTCTGTCCATCTATGTGTCTACTTTTATACTAATACCATCCTGTCCGGGTTACTGTAGCCCTGTAACATAATTTGAAGTCAGGTAATGTGATGCCTCCAGCTTTGTTCCTTTTGCTGAGGATTGCTTTAGCTATTTAGCCTCTTTTTGGTTTTACATGAATTTTAGAATTGCTTTTTCTAATTCTGTAAAAAATGACACCAAAAAAAATTACCAAAAAATTTGGTAATTTTACAAAGATTGCATTGAATCTTAGATTGCTTTGGGCAGCACGGTCATTTTAATGATATTGATTCTTCCAGTCATGAGCATGGGATTTTACTTTTTAATTTGTTTGTGTCATCTATGATTTCTTTCTTCAGTGCTTTGTAGTTCCTATAAGATCTTTCACCTTCTTGGTTAAATACATTCCTATGCATTTTATGTTTTTGGTAGCTTTGTAAATTGCCTTCTTGATTTGGTTCTCAGATTGTTATTAGTGTATAGAAATGCTACTGATTTCTGTATGTTAATTCTATATCATGAAACTTTCCTGAATTCATTTATCAAATCAGAGAATTTTTTTGGTGGTCTTTAGGGTTTTCTACCTAAAAGAATCATATTGTCAGTGAACAGAGACAAACTGACCTTCTTTTTCCAATTTGGATGTTTCTTTTTTCCTTTTTCTTGATTTCTCTATTAGGACTCCTAGAACTATGTTGAATAAGAGTGGTGAAAATGGGCATCCTTGTCTTGTTCTACTTCTTAGAGGGAATGCTTTCAGCTTTTTCCAATAAGTATAATGTTGGCTGTGAGTTTGTCATATATGGTATTTATTATGTTGAGTTTATTATGTTCCTTCTATGCCTGGTGTGTTTGGGATTTTTATCATGAAGAGATGCTGAATTTTATTGAATGCTTTTTCTGCATCTGTTGAGATCATATAGTTTTTGTGCTTAATTCTATTTATGTTATGTGTGTCACATTTAATGATTTGTGTATGTTGAACCATCCTTGTATCCCTGGGATAAATCTCACCTGATCATAGTGTGTTGTCTTTTTGATGTGCTATTGAATTATATTTCCTAATATTTTGTTGAGGATTTTTGCATTCTCAAAAGTAAAAACAACAACAAAAATAGACAAATGAGACTTAATTAAACTGAAACCTTCTGCACAATATAAGAAATAATCAACAGAGTGAAACGTCTACAGAGTGGGAAAATATTTGCAAATGATGCATTCAACAAGGGCTAGTATCAAGAATTCACAAGGAAGTCAAACAACTTAACAGGAAAAGAACAAATACACCCATTAAAAATAAGCAAAGAACATAAACAGACATTTCTCAAAAGGAGACATACAATTGGCCAACAAACACATGAAAAACTTCTCAACATCACTAAACATCAGAGAAATGCAAATTAAAACCAAATGTGAGCCATCTTACACCAGTCAGAATGGCTATCATTAAAAAGTTTAAAAATAACAGATATTGGTAAGGATGTAGAGAAAAGGCAATGCTTTACACTGTTGATGGGAATGTAAATTAGTATAACATTTATGGAGAATACTGTGAAGATTTCTCAAAGAAATGAAAAATAGAATTACCATTCAATTCAGCAATCTCACTACTGAGTACATATTCAAAGAAAAAGAAATCATTATATCAAAAAGATACCTGCACTCATGTATTTATCACAGCGCTACTCACTGTGGCAAAGATACAGAATCAACCTAAGTGTCTATCAGTGAAGGCCTGGATAAAGAAAATGTAATATGTATTTATACTATTTATACTACTCAACCATAGAAAAGAATGAAATCATGTATTTTGCTGCTACATGGAGAGAAATGCGGGCCTTTATCCTAAGCGAAATAACTCAGAAAGAGAAAGTCAAATACCTCATGTTCTTACTTATAAGTGGGAACTAAACAATGAGTAGGCATGCATATACAAACTGAAGTAATAGACATTGGAAATTACAAACAGGGTGGGAGGGGAATGAGAGTTGAAAAACCACTTATTGGGCACAGTGTTCACTCTTTGGTTGATGGGTACATTGAAAGCTCAGAGTTCACCACTATGCAGTATATGCATGTAGGAACCTGCACTTGTACTCACTAAATATATTAAAAAAATAAAATAAAATGCATTGGTAAACATCAATGAAAATTTTAAAACAGGAAAACAACAAAAATAATATCAGTTTGCTTGTAACTTCTGCTTATCAGGCAACTTGAATCTTTGCTCCTTGGTTGTAATTCTCAAACTTGGCCCAAATAAACTCTAATTTTTTTAAGTTTGCTTCAGTTTTTTCCTTTAGGTCAACAAGTAGCAGCTAAGAATACCACTCCAATAAAATTGGTACTGTAAGAATATGATTAGAACATGGGAATGAGGATAACAACAACAAAATAAAGTCTAGTAATGCAAAAGTGAGGATTATTGACAGGAATAATTTAATGGTTATATGTTGGAGATGTTGGACAGGTGTGCAGGTCAAATTGGTAGGTTCATGCCAATTTTTAGATATACCTGTCCAAGTTCACTCAATGGTTGAGTTTTTTTAAAATTTTTGCTTTGTGAATATTTATGCCTTTGTCAACTCTATACCCTGAAATCATGATGAAAATCCTAATTTTAACGGAGGTACTGCAGTCTATTTGTATAATACTTTCCATTTTATATATAAAATAAACTACATATTCAAATATAGATAACATACTTATGTAGGATTTAAGGTGGTATAATATGAGATTTTTAAAAAATGTATTGCACACTGTCAGATGTATATATTAAACTTTGGCTTTAGTTTTACAAAGTATTGTATTTTTTTCAATAAATAGCCTTAATTAAATTTAATCTGCCAATTCATATATAGGAAAATTACATTATATATTCCTATTAAACATAATTAGTTGATTAGATTAATTAAATCATCATAAATGTAGATAGAGACATGTAGATGCATTGTTTTATACTTTAAGTACTTTTCCAGAATGTTCACATTTACTTTACAATTCATACTGTTGCAGTTATAGTTAATGAAGTAATAAAATGAAACGCTAATTGCTTCACCTTTTCACCTACTTATATGAAAAAAATGTTGAGCAATAACTTTTAGGAAAGATATCTAGAAACACCACATGTAACTTGTTCTTGCATTTGTATTTTTCCTTATTTGTCTCTTTTATCTCATTCCTATGTGAGATAAATGAAAGGGTTTCCCTGAAAAGACCAAGTATACAGGAGAGCATAAAGAGCAACTAAATGCTTCACCCTTGACCTTCATTTTCACCATTAAAGACGTGTTCCTTTGGGTCTCAAAGATTTAAACTACAAGGGAAACTTACTGAATGAAATGCAAATATTCCTGGGAGAAATAACATCTTAAAATGTAATCTGCTGAGTTTTTTTAAGCAATTAGTTAACTGCAGGTGAGAGAAGAATAGAAGCACAGAATAGATGTTGGAAGTAGAAGGTGAGAACAATGGACAGAAGAAAAGAATGTTAGAGGCACCAAATGTAAAATATACCCAAATTTTATTTGAGGTCAATCATCTCATTTTAAAAGTTTTAGATTTTCCCTAATATGTGAAAACTGCAAACTACAAAAGCTAGTGTATAATTGTATATATGTCCACAATCTAGTATCCTGATTATGAAACATTTGCTATTCAAGTGAATAGTAAAGGGATTTTCTTATTATGACAACTTTCAGATACTAAAAATACTAATTTATTGAGAATTTTATTCGTAACCTGTGTCTTTTATACCTATGTATCCTGGCTTAGAATTTCTTTAGCCTAAAATATAACTGAATATCCAGCTTTGACGACAAAGCACAAAAACGGGGAGCTTCAGGGAATTGGAAAGTGCAACAGATATCATGGGGTAGAAGGAGCTTGTAAAAGTAACTTCACAAATTTGTTTATGATCTCCTGGGTTCACTCCTGGGTGGTACCTGGGATAACTGGACCTAAAAAGCATGCCGAAAACTTTGAGAATTGATCTCAGGGAGAGAGTCTTTCAGTCCCAGATAGGCAACTGAGTGATATTCACACAGGACAGTTCTTAGTAGCACTACAATGATGTTAAAACTGAACTGATATTAAAATCACAGCATACACTTGAAGAATCTGAACATAATCTTGTTAATTGCCAACCCAAACAAAAATGTCAACATTTCCCTATTTAACAAGATATAAACAAGATACAAGGGCTCAAACAAAATATTGAAAGTGTTTAAGATAGAATACAAAGTTGTTCAGCATTTGGAGAATCAGGGATATCTTAGCTCAAAATGAAAAAGACTATAAACAGATAACATCTCTAACACAAAACAGACATTGAAATTTCTTGACAAAAATGTAAAGAACCTATCATCAAAATGCCACAGGAAATAATTGTGAGCGCTCTTAAAATAAGTGGATAGGTAGAAAATCTGAACAGATAAATAGAAGATACAAAGAAAAATTCAATGAAAATTTAGATCTAAAATATACAATCACTGAAAATTAAAGCTCAACAGTAGAATGGAAATAGCAGTGAAGCTAGTGAATTCAAAGACAGATTCATAAATATTGTCTATATTTCTAATTAATTCAAGGTCAAAAAAGGCTCAAGAAAAATTAGAAAAAATTTTGAAATAACTAAAAATGAAAATACAAAATATTAAAACTTTTTAGAGGCAGCTAAATCAGTGTTTAGGGGAAATTTATGGCATTCAGTACTTAATCCTAAAACAAAATCTCAAACCAATACTGTAGATTTACACATTAACAAACTGAAAAGAAGACAAACAACAACAGAGCATAACCAAATTAGGAAAAGGAAGGAGATAATAAAGAATGGAAATAAAATTAAATCAGTAAAAATATAGAAAGTTAAAATATAGTCATTGGAAAGTCAATAAAATTGATAAAACTTCATCAAGACTGCAGAATAATTTTAAAAAAAAGAGAGAAGATAAAAATGACATTATCAGAAATAGAAGAGGGAAATGGTCAGTTGCAGTGGCTCACACTTGTAATCCCAGCACTTTGGGAGGCCAAGGCTGGAGGATCACTTGATCCCAGGAGTTCAAGACCAACCTCAGCAACATAGTGAGGCCCAGTCTCTACAAAAGAAAAAAAAACCCTAAAAAAACAAAAAACAAAACAAAACAAAACAAAAAATTATCTGGGCATGATGATGCACAACTGTAGTCCCAGATGCTTAGGAGACTGAGGTAAGAGGATCAGTTGGGCCCAAGTGGTTAAGGCTGCCATGAGCCATGATTGTACCACTGCACTCCAGCCTGGGAAGTGAGACCTTATCTAGATAGAAAGATCGAGTGAGACCCTATCTAGACAGAAAGACCCTATCTAGACAGAAAGATAGAGTGAGACCCTATCTAGACAGACAGACAGAAAGAAAAAGAAAGAAA